>NC_053391.1:336268206-336642557 GCF_905171765.1 Bufo bufo | reverse complement strand
GTTGCCCTTTCTCCAGAGATCGTAACCGCTGTTGGCTCTTTAACCCTTTTTCCCCACAATTCCCAGAAAAAAGGAAAATCCCTCCCAGTATTACATCATACATGAGAGTGGGTATTATCGCTACCTGACAGGTTACCTGTTTGAGCACAGTTCCTTTGGCAACCCGTGCTGTATTATACTTGCAAGTTTCCCCATGAATACAGGTGACCCCTACTGACTGGGTCTGTAAGCTATCGGAGTTTACCAAACTGACTTTGACTAACGTGATCATACTGCCAGTATCCAGGAGAGCCTGCACCTCTCTCCCCTCTACTGACACAGGACACAGATGTTTATCGACCTTTACAGGGGTCCCAATAGAACAAACCCCTTGGGCAAACATCGGTTTCATATTTGGCATAGCACTCATATCACACTGCATGGGTTCTGAGTTTAACGGACAGTTAGCAGCAATATAGAAACATAGAATGTGTCGGCAGATAAGAACCATTTGTCCCATCTAGTCTGCCCAATATACTGAATACTATGAATAGCCATTGGCCCTATCTTATATGAAGGATTGCCTTATGCCTATCCCATGCATGCTTAAACTCCTTCACTGTATTTGCAGCTACCACTTCTGCAGGAAGACTATTCCATGGATCCACTACTCTCTCAGTAAAGTAATACTTCCTGATATTACTTTTAAACCTTTGCCCCTCTAATTTAAAACAATGTCCTCTTGTAGCAGTTTTTCTTCTTTTAAATATTCTCTCCTCTTTTACCTTGTTGATTCCCTTTATGTATTTAAAAGTTTCTATCATATCCCCTCTGTCTCATCTTTCTTCCAAGCTATACATGTTAAGGTCCTTTAATCTATCCTGGTAAGTTTTATCCTGCAATCCATGTACTAGTTTAGTAGCTCTTCTCTGAACTCTCTCCAAAGTATCAATATCCTTCTGGAGATATGGTCTTCACTACTGCACACAATACTCCAAATGAGTTCTCACTAGTGCTCTGTAGAGCGGCATGAGCACCTCCCTCTTTCTACTGGTAATACCTCTCCCTATACACCCAAGCATTCTGTTAGCATTTCCTGCTGCTCTATGACATTGTCTGCCTACTTTTAAGTCTTCTGAAATAATGACCCCTAAATCCCTTTCCTCAGATACTGAGGTTAAGACTGTATCACTGATTTTATATTCTGCTCTTGGGTTTTTACGCCCCAGGTGCATTATCTTGCACTTATTAACATTAAATTTTAGTTGCCATATTTTTGACCATTCCTCTAGTTTTCCTAAATCCTTTTCCATTTGGTGTATCCCTCCAGGAACATCAACCCTGTTAGAAATCTTTGTGTCATCAGCAAAAAGACACACCTTACCATCAAGGCCTTCTGCAATTTAGCTGATAAAGATATTAAACAATATGGGTCCCAGAAAAGATCCCTGAGGTACCCTACTGGTAACAAGACCATGGTCTGAATATACTCCATTGACTACAACCCTCTGTTGTCTGTCCCTCAGCCACTGCCTAATTCATTCAACAATATGGGAGTCCAAGCCCAAAGACTCTAATTTATTGATAAGCCTTCTATGTGGGACAGTATCAAAAGCCTTACTAAAGTGTAGATAAGCGATGTCTACTGCACCTCCGCCATCTATTATTTTAGTCACCCAATCAAAAAAATCAATAAGATTAGTTTGACATGTTCTCCCTGAAGTAAACCCTTGCTGTTTTTCATCTTTCAATCCATGGTATTTTAGATGTTCCACAATCCTCTCCTTGAGTATTGTTTCCATTAATTTCCCCACTATTGATGTCAGGCTTACTGGCCTATAGTTGCCCGATTCCTCCCTACTACCTTTCTTATGAATGGGCACAACATTTGCTAATTTCCAATCTTCTGGGACGACTCCTGTTACCAGTGATTGGTTAAATAAATCTGTTAATGGTTTTTCTAGTTCACCGCTGAGCTCTTTTTATAGCCTTGGGTGTATCCCATCAGGCCCCTGTGACTTATTTGTATTAATTTTAGACAGATGACTTAGAACCTTTTCCTCTGTAAAGACACATGCATAAACAGATTCCTTAGTCTTCCTTCCTAATAGAGATGTCGAGAACATAAAATTTTCCGTTCGCGAATGGCGAACGCGAATTTTCGCAAGTGTTCGCGAACGGGCGAACCGGGTGAACCGCCATTGACTTCAATGGGCAGGCGAATTTTAAAACCCACAGGGACTCTTTCTGGCCACAATAGTGATGGAAAAGTTGTTTCAAGGGGACTAACACCTGGACTGTGGCATGCCAGAGGGGCATCCATGGCAAAACTCCCATAGAAAATTACGTAGTTGACGCAGAGTCAGGTTTTAATCCATAAAGGGCTTAAATCACCTAACATTCCTAAATTGTTTGGAATAACGTGCTTTAAAACATCAGGTATGATGTTGTATCGATCAGGTAGTGTAACAGTTATGCCCGCTTCACAGTGACAGACCAAACTCCCTGTTTAACGCACCGCAAACAACCGCAAACAGTCCATTTGCACAACCGCAAACTCCCCATTTGCACAAGGTTGGATACCAAGCTAGCCATGTCCCGTTCCTTGCCCTCACTGATGTCATTGAAGGTCTCTTCCTCTACCCAGCCGCGTACAACACCAAGGGTCCCCGAAAGGTGACAACAAGCCGCCTGGGACGCCTGCTGTGGTATGTCTTCCACCTCCTCAAAGCCACCTTCCTCCTCTGACTCCTCTTCTTCAGACTCCTCTCTCTGCGTTGCCTCTCTCTGCGTTATTATAAGGTGTGTTAAGTAGTACTATTCCTATGAGTTTAATCCATGTTACGTCCCCTATCAGGGGACGTGTATATGGCATCGATTTTAGGAACGGGGAGATGGAAAAAGATGCTTGGTCGGTCCTCCTACTTCAAATTTGGGGCACTGCGCGTGCAATCTAATGTGCTGCCAGATAGTTGTGGTGTGTTATGTTGTTCTATTCTTATCAGTTTAATCCCTGTTACGTCCCCTATCAGGACACGTGTATATGGCATCGATTTTAGGAACGGGGAGATGGAAAAAGATGCTTGGTCGGTCCTCCTACTTCAAATTTGGGGCACTGCACGTGCAATCTAATGTGCCGCCAGATAGTTGTGGTGTGTTATGTTGTTCTATTCTTATCAGTTTAATCCCTGTTACGTCCCCCTGGAACGCCTCAGACTCCACCAGCTTGTATGGTAAAAGCTGGCGGGCTAAGAGTTCAGACAAGCCAGCTGTCAGACGCCGGGCAAGGGGGTGACTTTGTGACATTGGCTTCTTACGCTCAAACATGTCCTTGACAGACACCTGACTGTGGGAAGATGAGCAGAAACTGCTCAAGGTGAGAGACGGAGTGGCAGATGGTTGAGAGGGGGCAAGGAGGACAGCAGTGGTTGACATGGCTGAAGATGCTGGACCAGGAGGAGGATGGCGGCTTTGAGTTTGTGTGCTGCTTGTACTCATGTGTTGATCCCATAGGCGTTTGTGATGTGCGATCATGTGCCTTCGCAAAGCAGTTGTACCTAGGTGGGTGTTGGACTTCCACGACTCAGTTTCTTTTGGCACAGGTTGCAAATGGCATCGCTGTTGTCAGAGGCAGACACACGAAAAAAATGCCACACTTCTGAGCTCTGCAATGACGGCATTCTGGTGGTGGCAACAGCATGCGTTGATTGGCGTGCTGTCTGGCTGACCCCGGGTGCCGATGCATGCTGTCTGACTGTGCCACTAGCTCCTTGCGACGACCTCCCCCTGCTTCCAACTCGTCTCCTCCTCCTCTCTGTCTCTCCATCAGAACTTTCCCCCTGTTCTTCTTCTCTTCGAGCGGGCACCCACGTTACAGCCACGGACACATCGTCATCATCAACCGCTTCACTTGTATCTGACAACTCAGCAAAGGAAGCAGCAGCGGGTACAACATCATCATCATCACACCGTACGTCCATGTGTGTAATGCTGACTGACTGAGACATATCCCTGTTATCTACATCCTCTGGCAATAATGGTTGCGCATCACTCATTTCTTCCAACTGATGTGTAAATAACTCCTCTGACAGATCAAGTGAAGCGGCTGTGGTGCTAGTGTTGGTGGTGGCGGCAGGCGGGCGAGTGGTAACTTGAGAGGTGCCCAAAGCTGAGCTGGAGGAGAATGGTGCGTCAAAGTTCCGAGCGGAAGCTGTAGAAGATTGGGTGTCCTGTGTTAGCCAGTCAACTATGTCCTCAGAACTTTTCGAGTTCAGGGTATGTGGCCTCTGAACACTGGGCATTAGTCTAGGGCCAAAGGGAATCACAGCACCACGACCACAACGACCCCTGCGGGGTGTCCTGCCTCTGCCTGTCATTTTTTTTAGATTAGTTAAGTTGTACTATGCTTGCAAGCTACTGTGACACAAGATATGAGTTGCGCTAAAGTGACACTATGCACTGCACTGGGCCTTAAACACACAAACACGTGTGTAACTGACTGCTATTTATTCGGCCAAATAGTTTTTTTTATTTAAATGGAATCGAATGTGACACCAGATATGAATGGCGCTGAAGTGACACTATGCACTGCACTGGGCCTTAAACACACAAACACGTGTGTAACTGACTGCTATTTATTCAGCCAAAATTGTTTTTTTTATTTAAATGGAATCTAATGTGACACCAGATATGAGTTGCGCTGGTGACACTATGCACTTGCAGGGCTGTGAGCCTGACACACACGCTGGCAGGCAGGCAACTGCATTTTGATTACACAGAAAAAAAAAAAAAAAGCAGACTGATGTTCTAGCCCTAAAAAGGGCTTTTTGGGGTGCTGTCCTTACAGCAGAGATCAGATGAGTCCTTCAGGACTGCAGTGGACACTGAATACACTTGCCTAGCTATCGATTTCCCTATTAAATCAGCAGCAGCTACACTGTCCCTCCTCTCACTAAGAATGCAGCTTCCGAATGAATCTAAAATGGATGCTGTCCAGGAGGTGGGAGGGTCTACTGCTGATTGGCTGGAATGTGTCTGCTGACTGTGAGGTACAGGGTCAAAGTTTACTCAATGATGATGTATAGGGGGCGGACCTAACATCGCATATGTTCGCCCACCGCGGCAAACGCGAACAAGCTATGTTTGCCGGGAACTATTCGCCGGCGAACTATTCGGGACATCTCTACTTCCTAACTGAGGTCCTTTTCCTTCATTTTCCTTTGCAAAAACTGAACAGAAGTATTCATTGAGGCAGTCAGCTAGTTCTTTATCTTCTTCCATATACCTTCCTTCTTTTGTTTTTAATTTGGTAATTCCTTGTTTTAGTTTCCTTTTTCATTTATGTATCTGAAGAATGTCTTATCGCCTTTTTTCACTGAGTGAGCTAATTTCTCTTCTGCCTGTGCTTTAGAAGCTCTTATAACTTGTTTGGCCTCTCTCTGCCTAATCTTATAAATTTGCCTGTCATCCTCGTTTTTTGTTTTTTTTATAATTACTAAATGCTATCTTTTTGTTTTTAATGATTTTGGCCACTTCTACTGAGTACCACAGTGGTCTCTTCCTTTTTTTGCTTTTACTGACAAGCCTAATGCAATTTTCTGTTGCCTTCAATAGTGCCACTTTTAAGTAGTTCCATTTCTCCTGGACTCCATTGAAACTGTTCCAATCTGTCCTGGTCCCTTACACCGGAAGCATTTGATAGGTTCTGGTCTCAGAAAGTCAGACTTGGACCTTTCGCAGCGTCCCAGCCAGAGTTCAGCTTTGGACCTTGTGTCCCTTTTAGGGGCCCCACCCCTCGCAGGAGCACCCCCCTGCCGGGCACTTTCCTGGGTTAGGCGGGGCTTTTGTAACAGGTCCTCTGCCGCAGCATATCTTTCCACCAGAGAGACCAACTCATCTGTGCTGTTAGGGTCACCGTGGGTAACCCACTTGCATATTTCAGGTGGAAGGGCTCTAAGATATCTGTCAACTACCACACATTGGACAACCTCTGGAGCCGATAGAACATCTGGTTGTAACTACTTCTTGGTTAAGTGTACCAGGTCGTACATTTGGAAGCGAGCTGGTTTGTCTGCCTGAAAAACCTAATGGTGCACTCTTTGGGCCCAAACCGACAAAGTAACTCCCAAACGGCCAAAAGCTCCGCTTTCAGCTTACAGTGTCGGCAGGATCCAAATCATAGTAAGACTTCTGAGCCTCTCCACTCAGAAAGGGGGCTATCAACCCCGCCCACTGATCTGATGGCCACCTTTTATGCTCAGCGGTGCGCTCAAAGGTCATCAAATAAGCCTCCACATCATCCGTGGCAGCCATATTTTGTAAGTAGTTCCCGGCACATATGTCCTTTTTCCCCATGGGACCACTTTCAATCGACCCAGGGGTCTGGTCTGCAAAGCGCTGCACCACATCAGTCAAAGCCTTTTATATAGCAAAAGAATCGCTCTTTCGCAAAGTATATATAAAAAAAAAAAAAATTAGTACTACTTTGCACAATTAAATTGCTGCCACCACACACAATAGTCCTTAAAAGGACTTTTGGGTCTTTGAAACGTTATTCACTGGAATATATTGCAATCACAATCTCCCTACACTATCTGTCCCTTCCTAAGCGCAGCTCTCCCTGACTCGCAATGAGCCGAACCCACGTGATCGGGTGCTATATAGCACCCGATGACGCGTTCCGGCCAGCCAATCACTGTAATGCCAGCAGCCAGCATGGCTACTGGCATTACAGTGACGGCAGTACTTACCTGCACATTTATTGGCTGCTTAGCAGCTGCGAAACGTGCGGGGAGGAGACTCAAACATGGCGCTCCAGCACATGTGTTACTCGGCCGAGTACCGCCATGTGCCAAGCATAGCGATGCTCGAGCCGATACAGGTATTCGGCCGAGCATGCGCTCATCAGTAGCTGCCACCTCCGCACTCTGTCACTTTGCCACTCTTTGGCCTACTCATGCTGCTGCTACCCTAACGACTGGAAGCATTATCTTCAGCAATCCAACCGACCAACTGTTCGCACTGGTCTGACTTGGACAGTGTTGTCCTGCACCGCCCAGCTAAGTTGGACATGAAGCTGGGTACGTGGATGTTTTTTATTTTCTGGTGCACTGGCACCAGGCACAGTATCATTGCGCCCAGGGCCACGGCATCTGCATGCACCATCAGCATCACGCCCACTTCCCCGTCCCTTAGTGCTCGCCTTCTTCATATTAGTGGTTTTGTCACTAGATGTGGCGCAGATTTGTTTACTGTACGCTAAAGACACAGTTTTCTGATGTAGTTTATATTTCTATTAAAATTTTTCACTATATCTGGGCCTGACAACCACACAAGGTGTTGAAGCACAGATCACACAATTCACGGATTACACCATTGACAGCAAAAATGTGGATAGATTATGAGGAAAAAAATAGTGTTTTCTGTATTTTTAATTCTTTCCCTATATCTGGGCCTGACAACCACACAAGGTGTTGAAGCACAGATCACGCAATTCACGGATTACACCGTTGACAGCAAAAATGTGGATAAATTATGGGAGAAAAATCGTTTTCTGTATTTTAAATTTTTCCCTATATATGGGCCTGACAAGCACACAAGGTATTGAAGCACAGATTACACAATTCACGGATTACACCGCTGACAGCAAAAATGTGCTGCCACCTCCACACTCTGTCATTGTGCCACTCTGTGGCCTTCTCATGCTGCTGCTGCTGCCAACACACTACAATGTCACTGGGTCACTCTGTGGTCTCCTCATGCTGCTTCCACCTCACCACTATGTTATTGGGCCACTAGCTGTTATCTCACCCTCCCCATGGCCATTATTTAGCCTTTTTGGCCTGGATAATATCACCATTTATTTGAGACTTCTTCTGATCTGTCAGAAGGAAGGAAAAATTAGATGCACAACGGATCCTGTCTGTGTAACAGCTATAAGGCCTGTATGGTCCCATCAGAATTGGCTTATGATTTGGTAGCCAAAAGCAGGAGTGGGTACAAAACATAGAAAACACGCAAATATTCCATTCATCTCTGTTTTGGATCCACTCCTGTTTTTATTTGCATTAGCAATACTGATGGATTTATGACCAAATGCTGACCAAGTGACGCTCAACAAACAGGATCCATTTTTTTGGGGTTATTGTTCTGACGGATCAGAGGAAGGGCAAAATAATCAGTGACGTCAACGCAAACTTACTGCTGACACCCTCTCCACTCTGTCGGGGGGCTCTACTTGTATAAGCGTTTAATAGAACATGTTCTGTAGACATCTATGTGGAATCAGCTGATGACGGTGTAAAAGGAGTGTGCTTCTTCTTGACGCTAACATTGACCTGTAAGACTGAATTCATACTTGAGTTATTTGGTTAGTTTTGGCCCCGTGACTGCCCAAATAAGTGAAGTGTGTAGTGATTCTAAGAGCGATGCTTGTAGTGACAGTATTGTTTCACTGCCACAGCAGACTCCCTATGCATGTTACTGCAAGTAACAGTGTTCTACACCACTATACAGGCTCTCTGCAGCCAGGAAAAAGCTGTTTTTTAATGCGATTAAGCTGCAAATAAATTCGGATCGAATCGTTTTGGAAAATTCGGTGAACCGTTCGTATCGAATTTTCAAAAAATATGCTCATCTCAAATAGGGAGGAAATCAAATAACAAAAAAGAAGGGGGAAATGTATGGAGAAAGAGGCTTACAAACAATTAGAAAGTATAATTATCTGTCCAGGAGATCCATGGGGTGCTGAGTGTCCAGGGCCTCCCAGCGTTACCTATGTGAGAAAGATCTGTATGTTACCAATCTGTGCAGTTATTTCAAGTGTCCTTTTCAACCCTAGGGATCCTCTTGGACTTGGGTGATTTTGTATTCCGGACCACCTGCCATCGAGGAATCTGATTAATTCTGGAAATAGAGGTTCTTTGGGCACAGGGAGCCAAGATGGTATGTTCAAGGGCTCGATTCCTAATTTGTCACAGGTGGCCGATAGATCAGAGGGCGTACGGATGATTATCTGCTGTCCTTGGCAATGACCGGACCAAAGGGGTATAACCAGCGCAGTGGGAGTTTGTTTGCCCTGAGGGCATCTGTAAGGCAGATGGTTTTAAAGCGCAGCCTTTAGCTATAGTGCTTGGAGCCAAGTCCTGGAAGACCTGGATTTTAGCCTCTTCATACACCAGATCTTTGTTGTCTCTTGCCGCACGTAGTAAGGCAGCTGTATCCAGGTAATTGAGAAGGCCGCATATCACATTTCTGGGTGGGTTCCCAGAGGGGGCTTTGGTCTTAACGCCCTCTGTGCACTCTGCTCCACAATTAAGGGTGCTTTCTCGGGGCCCACCAGTTAGGCAAAAATGGCGGTGAACGCCTGGGGCAGAGTCTCATTTGTTACCTCTTCGGGTATGCCACTGAATCATTTGTTTTTGCACCTGCTCCTATTTTCTTGGTCCTCAATTTGCATGATCGCTGTTTTCAAGTGCTCTTGGTAGGAGCTCAGTAGGGCCTGGACGACTACTCCATGCTGAATCACTGAGGAGTGAGAGTCCTCTAGTGCTGAGACCCTGTGCCTTATCTGTATTACCTCTGTTTTAATGTCCGCTATGTCTCTCTGTAGAGGAGATAAGGCTTTGTATAACACTTTCTTGAAGAAGGATCTCGACAGCGGTAGGTCTTCAGCTTCCCCCATCCCTTCGAACATGGCACATGAGCTCTCCCCATCTGAGTCCTCTTGTTCAGTTGGCGTTTGGCGGAACTCAGCGCCATCTTGTTTCCTCTTGCCGGAGAGGCTCCTCTTTTCTTTCAATATTTATCCATGTCGGACTGGCTTTTGATTTTCTAGGTGTGCCCAGTCGGTTCTCTGACCTTTCCTTGGAAGATTTCACCATTTTTGGTAGCTTATTGTGGTGTTGTTCTGGGATGAACAGCAGCTCTTGTGAGGAGCAACAGGATCAAGCCGCCATCACAGTGCAAGGTTAGCTCCACCCCCCAGAGGCCATACATTTTAATGCTGTACAGAGATGGGTCTCCATACAGCATTAACCCAAAGTTTTGAGCAAAGTGACTTCGGATCTAGGATTCGAAGCTCTCTTCGCTCATCCTTGGTGACTAGATGTACACCCTGTTCCAAATTATGAAAATTATATTTTCAGAAAATAATATTTTTCTCATTTACCTAAATAATTGATGTAAATAACAGTTAGCATAATTCTTATGTTATCAACTATTAAGAGTACAATTCAAATTTTATTGAACAATCCTTCTAATAACAGTATTTTTTTTAAACATAAAAAACTTACTTGCATTGTTCCAAATTATTACGCACAGCAAGTTTCAAAACACTTTATAGGTTGTAAAGAACTGAAAATTGTAATTTGTTGTGTTTGCAGCATATTTTCTGAAATCAAAAGCTATTTCAATCAAACTTTTAACAACATTTTAACTTTTTAAAAGGTCACATCACATTACATTTTAACATAGGACCCCTTATTTGATAGCAGCTTCACAAGTCTTGCATCCATTGAACTTGTGAGTTTTTGGACGTGTTCTGCTTGAATTTGTTTGCAAGATGTCAGAATAGCCTCCCAGAGCTGCTGTTTGGATGTAAACTGCCTCCCACCCTCATAGATCTTTTGCTTGAGGATGCTCCAAAGGTTCTCAATAGGATTGAGGTCGGGGGAGGATGGAGGCCACACCATGAATTTCTCTCCTTTTATCCCCATATCAGCCATTGATGCAGAGGTATTCTTTGCAGTATGAGATGGTGCATTGTTATGAATGAAGATGATTTTATTACGGAAATCATAGTTTTGCCTTCTGTACCAGGGAACAAAGGGTCAGTCAGAAACTCCACATACTTTGCAGAGGTCATCTTTACACCTTTGGGGACCCTAAAGGGGCCGACCAGCTCTCTTCCCATGATTCCGGCCCAAAATCCGGCCCAAAACATGACTCCACCACCGCCTTGCTGACGTCGTAGCCTTGTTGGAACAGGGTGGCCGTTTACCAACATCCACTACTCCATCCATCAGGACCATCCAGGGTTGCACGACACTCATCAGTGAACAGGACTGTTTGAAAATGAGTCTTCATGTATTTTTCTGCCCAATGCAGCCGTTTCTGCTTGTGAGCATTGGTTAGTGGTGGCTGAATAGAAGGTTTATGCACAGTTGCAACACTCTGGAGGACTCTACACCTTGATGTCCGTGGGACTCCAGAGGCACCAGCAGCTTTAAATATCTGTTTGCTGCTATGTAATGGTATTTTAGCAGCTGCTCTCTTGATGCGAAGCATGGATCTGGCAGAAATCTTCCTTATTGTGCTCTGAATCAGCGACAAATCTCTTAATAGTGCGATGATCACGCTTAAGTTTTCGTGAATTATCTAATGTTTTTATACCTCGTCCAAGGCATTGAACTATTTCTCTCTTTTCGGCAGCAGAGAAATCCTTTTTCTTCCCCATATTGCTTGAAAATGATGCTCTACTTAATAATGTGAAACACCCTCCTTTAGTAGTTTTTTGTTAAATTGGGCTCAACTGCCAATCTAATTATCACCGAGATTTTTTTCAGTGATCAAAAGAGTCCTGAGACACAATGCCATCCATAAGTTAAACTGAAAAACTAAATATTTAATCTTTGTGACACTTTAATAGAATTTGCATAATAATTTGGAACACTGTGTATAAACAGTTTAATAGGGAAGATCCACTACAGGAACTTTGAACCAATGAACAGCTCCCCAATTTGCTTATTGTATAAAATTGTGGAGTACTGTCTATGTTAAAGGGGTTATCTCATGACTAAAGGCTATGTACACCTTTAGGGGCAATTTTTTAAAATTATTTCATTGTACTTATTTTGAGCTAAAAATCATTTTTCAATTGGTCTTTATTAAAAAATATGGAGACCTTTATTCTGTGCATAGCTGACATGCTGTAATAGCTGCCTGTGGATTTTCTGTCTTTTCCGTCATCTGGGGAGCAGACAGACTTCTTATCTCTCACATTATAAACACTGATTAAATCTCAATCCTTATCTTACTGATAAGAATGTTGCTTAAATAATTGTTTATGACCTCTTAGTAGTTTAGAGAAAAGAGTTGCTAGATGACTACACAAATTTAAAGTACCAGTTAAACAGCTAGAAAAATAGTTAACCATTTTTGACAGAACAGCTCAATATTCTTAATAAAGGCCTATTGATTTTTAGAAAAAAAATTGTAAAATGCAATCATAAACAAATATTGCCTCCAAAGGTGTACATAGTCTTTAAGTCCCCCATTCCAATAGCCATAACTTTTTTTAAATGTTCAGTTCATAAAGCCATAAGAGGGCTTATTTTTTTGTGGGGTAACTTGTATTTTTTAATGGCACCATTTAATTTACCATGTTTTGTATTGGAAAATAGAAAAAAAATTGTTGTGGGGTGAAATTGAAAAATAAAAAACACAATTCCAACAAGGTTTTTTGGGTCTTGATATTACTGCTGCTGTTCCAGCGATTCTGCCCCCAGACGCAGGTACGGGTGCCAGGCTTCTTCACTCCTTCTCGCTGCTGCACTCCATGCACAGGCATCAGGGTTCTTAGCTGTGGTTTGCATTCCTTCCACCAACATTTCCCTCCTGGCTCTGAGCAGAGCTTGCACCCTTGCTCAGAGTTCCTTGTGTGTATTTTGGGTGTGTGCGGGCGTGTCTCTCCTGCCTTTGTGATTCAGCCTTTGCACGCACTCTATATTCCCCAACTTATTGAGCGAAGTTGTTCTGTTGGTTCTTGTCATTGTATTGGACTTTATATTACGTTTTACTGACTTTTCCTGATTTCAGCCTTCCTTAACCCTGATCTACGTTTATGGACTTTGCCTGACTGCTGTCTGCCCTGACTTCTGCCTTCGTACGTACCCTGACTTTTGCCTTCATACCCTGACTCAGCTTTCTTCTGATCAGCCTTTGACCTCACAGCATCCATTGGGTGTATTGTGTCACCTGGAGTTAAGTACAGTGGGTTCACACTTTGATCCTGATTCCCTTGTATTCCAATTGAGGGGTGTGCTTAGACATCGCCTCAGAGGGAGTTGGTCATGCGTTGCAGCGGGTTCTCAACCGCTGGTCATGGCAACTGCGGTCACTGTGCACTAAAAATTACATGACTTTCTTATTCTGCTGATATTAAATGATTTCTCTAAAGTTAACTGCCTCAATTCTAAAAAGATATTTCTGACTAGAATAATGTTCTTGGCTAGATTATTGATTGCACGAGCCTGGTTTTCACGAAATAGTCCAGAGTTAAATTTATGGTTAATTTTGGTCAATAAGGTGAAAAGTTATGAAAACATCTTAAATAGGGAGAGAAATATTGGGGGAAGGTTGACTATGATATGGTCATCTTGGAAACTTTAAAAGGTTGACTCCTATTTATATATTTCATTTTTTTTCTTACTTTTCTTTTCTTTATTTGCATATACCCCTTCCCATGGTGAAGATAGAGACACATCCCAAGGGGAGGGAAAAGGGGGAAGGAAAAAAAATGGAAAGAGGGAATGGGAAGGAGGTGAGGGGAAGCATTAAAGATGAGCAAATTTTTCAAAAATTTGATTCGGTCGGTTCACCAATTAAAAAAATAATAATTTGGTTCGATCTGAATTTTTTTGCGGCAAATTTCGTTAAATAACGGCTATTTCCTGGCTGCAGAAAGCCTTTATAGTGGTGTAGAACACACCTTGCAGTAACATGCATAGGGAGTTTTCATTGGTAGTGAAATAATACTGTGAGTCAGTATGGATTGCAGATGACAGGCGTCACTCTTAGAATCACTGGACACTTCACTTATTTGGGCAGTCACGGGGCCAAAACTGACCAAATAACTCAAGTATGAACTCAGCCTTACAGGTCGATGTTAGCACCAAGAAGAAGCGCACTACTTTTACAGCGTCGTCAGCTGATTCCACATAGATGCTTACAGAACCTGTTCTATTGTGTCGACATCACTGATTATTTTGCCCTGCCTCTGTCAGAACAATAACCCCCAAAATATTTATTCTGTCTGTGGAGCATCAGCCTTCATTCGGTGAACATTTGGTCAGTAATCCATCAGTATTGCTAATGCCAAAAAAAACAGGAGTGGATCACACGTGAATGTAATATTTGCATGTCTCCTGTGTTTTGTACCCACTCCTGCTTTTGGCTACCAAATCATAAGCCAATTCTGATGGGACCATACAGGCCTTACATCTGCTATACAGACATGATCCATTGTGCATCTCCTTTTTCCTTCCATCTGACAGATCAAAAGAAGGGTCAAATAAATGATGATGTCAGCCAGGCCAAAAGGCAAAATAGTGGCCCAGTCATGAAGTGGGGAGGGTGGGAACAGCATGAGAAATCCACAGAATTGCCCTATGACATAGTGGTTAGTGTTGGGTGCGAATATTCAAATCGCAAATTTTAATCGCGAATATTGTCACTTCGAGAATTTGCAAAGATTTAGATTATAGTGCTATTTATTCGTATTATCCAATATTCTAGATTTTTTTTTCAACAGTAACCTCTCTTCTTGCTTGTAGGCCAATGAGAAGGCTGCAATGTCTTTGTCTGAGCTTAGCAACATCCCTAGCAACCAATAGGAAAGTTGCCTACCCCTTACTATATAAGAACCTCCCCAGCAGCCATTTTCTGTAGTTTTATGGAGTTCTGAGAGATACAGCAGTGTCATTGCTGTGTTCATTGCTTTACTGTTTAATTACATTAGAAAGTTAGTTAGTTAGTTAGTTAGCTTATATATATAATAGAGATAGTTAGTGGGAGATAGTCAGTGTAGGTTAGATCGTGATATAGTGTAGCTGATGGGTTCCAGTGCAGGGTGTTAGGTAGGGTGATAGGCTCTGCTGCCCATACATACATGCTACAGACATAGTGCTGTGATGTTACAAGTTCACAACTTAGTGCACCAATCAGTAATATGTAGTTAGACCTGCTATAAAAGAAGTTGCACGTATTGCGCAAAAATATGCGCATCATTAATTGCTGATTTGCGCAACCGCAAATGTATTGGAGCACTCTATCTGCATATAAAGCTATTGTAATGTTCTGCCGTGCCAACCATTTTCTCCAGTCTCAGGAAACTTATAGCAGCTTAAAAAATGTAGCAACAGTGATCCACGCCTGTATTGCGTGCGCAATACGTGCATATTACATTGCCGATTTTTGCATTTAAGAAAATAATCACAAATTCTCAATTTCGTGAATATATAATGAATATTCGCCCAAATATTCGCGAAATATCGCAAATTCTAATATTGCCCCTGCCGCTCATCACTAGGTGGAAGCAGCATGAGGAGGCCACAGAGTGGCAAGGTGACATAGTGTGGAGTGTGGAGGTGGCAGCAGCATCAGGACTTCAGGAGGCCACAGAGTGGCAAGGTGACATAGTGTGGAGGTGGCAGCAGCATCAGGAGACCACAGAGTGGCAAGATGACATAGTGTGGAGGTGGCAGCAGCATCAGGAGACCACAGAGTGGGGAGGTGGGTGGCAACATGAGTACCAGCTGAATATGGTGGGTGAAAGAAGAAGCTGTCACAAGACGCCGGGGTGCTCGCTCTCCTCAGCGCCGCCGGCATCCCGTTTCTGTTCAGGAGCGAGGACGCGCACATCGTCCTCGTCTCCTTGGTGATAGGGGGCGGGACGGACCGGCCACGCATGTCTCCTCCGCGCGGCCTGCGTCCCCAGTTCCCCCAGCAACCAGGTGAGGTCTGAGCACTGAGCTGGGCACTCTGTGCTCAGCTGTACTTCCTGGTCCGGGTCATGTGACACTGTCCACTTCACATGACCCCAGCTAACTAGTATTTAACAGGCAGCCTGCTGGCCACAGGTTGCCTGTTAATTTAGGTTCCTGGCAATTTGTTGGATACCTGCATACTTACTTGATCCTGTTCCCTGACGATCCTTTGCCTGCTCCTCCTGTACTGCGCATCTCTCCTGGTATTTTGACCTCGTCTTCCACCTGACTATTCTTTGCGGACTCCTGTTGTGCTTCTCTACTCTCCTGGTATTTGACCCCGGCTTCTCCTGACCATTCTTTGCTTAACCCTCTGTACTGCGTTGCTCTCTTGGTTTTGACCTGGTTCGTTCACTATCCGTTATTTGTATTGTTTTTCCTTCCAGCACGTATCCTAAGTTAGGGACTGCAGTCCAGTTGTCCCCTGTCATCAGGACTGGTGTGGCAAATAGGCAGGGCCAGGGGTGAGGGTGGAGCGCAGAGGTCACTGTCCTCCCCCCTGTGTGTGTGTGGACGTGACCGTTACAGGAGCACTTGGCATCAGATGTGTGGCATCAGGCGGGTGGCACTGGCAGCATCAGAATAGTAGCAGAGGCAGGTAGCCAGAAGGTCTCTTTTGTCAAAGTGTTGGTGTGGCACCATGGATGATCTAGTCTGATGCATCAGGCATTGGTGGGTGGAAATCCTGGCTGATCCGTGCCTGATTCATCTTGACAAAGGTCAGTCTCTCCACATTTTGGGTGGACAGGCGAGTTCTTCTTGGGGTAACTATGGCCCCCTCCGCACTGATGCCACACTACTGGCCGGGCAGGACAAATTTTCCAGGGCAAACTCGGCTAGTTGCTGCCGCAAATTTAGTTTGGCTGCCCAGCAGTCCAGCAGATTTTTGATGACGGGTGGCAGGGTGCACTCGAAGTTGGCCACCACCTGCTGGTTCAGGTTCTGCCCTATGTCTAGCTGTTGGTGAGTAGTTTTTTCACTATGCGGGTGAAGAAAGCTGCTCATCAGCAACTCTAGACTCAGGCTGCTGCTGATGGAGCTGTTACTGCTCCTGCCACCCCCCCACCAGCAGCCATGGCAGTGGACCATGAGCGCAGAGATCCCTCCGGCCAGACCTCTGAGAGGATGGACGATGGGGCAGATAGGCAGCGGCCAACTCACTACATAGGATGTCACTATAGTAGTTCAGTTTGTTCTCCCTCTAAACGGCCTCCATTTTGGACCAGTAGCGAGGTTCCAACAAGGTGGAGAGCCAGAAGTTATCCCTCTGCCGATTGGTGACAATTCGGCTGTCACTACACAAGCAAGTGAGCATGCATCAGGCCATTTGTGCAAGTGACTCGGAGGGACTCCCTGCCTCCATCTCCACTGCATACTGCCATGGTGTGTCTGGGTCCTCTACCTCGTCTTCCTCATCTCCCTGTAGCTCCTCTGGCTGCTCCTGTTCCTCCTCTCCTGTCACCTCTGTGTAAAAACCACCCATTTCGCTACATATTGCTTGTGCTCCGATTTCCTCTTCCGCCTCCTCCAGTTCAACCCCCACAGGGCTCATGTGGCCGTGAGATCTAGGCACCTTGTCTCCAGTTCCCTGACCAGCCAGATTTACCAGCATCTGTTCTAGGACATGAAGTAGTGAAATGACATTGTTCATAGCGTAGTCCTAGTGACTGACAAATAACGTGCCCTCCTCAAATGGCCTGAGCAAACGGCAGGTGTCACGCATGAGCTGCCACTGGGTGACATCGAAGTTACACAGGGGAGTATTCCTGTCCGCTTGGATCATCAAGAAATCGTCCATGGCCTTTCTCTGTTCGTATAGTCGGTCCAACATATGGAGGGTGGACTTTTAGCGGGAGAAGACTTTGCATATCAGCCTATGTTGGGGGGTGCCGTTCTGCCGCTGCAGTTCAAGGAGGGTGTGCATTGCGGTGTACGAGTGGCTGAAGTGCATGCAAAGTTTCCTGGCCATTTTTAGGATGTCTTGCAGATGGGTGGAAGATTTCAGGAACCTCTTGACAACCAGATTGAACACGTGTGCCTCCTTAATGCAGCGCCGACAACATGTTCTTCCCGTTGTCGGTCACCATGATTCCGATTTTGAGTTGTCGCGAAGAAAGCCAGGATTCGATTTCTTGATGAAGGACACAGAGTTGTTTCTCCCCTGTGTGACTCCGTTCATCTAGGCAAACAAGGTGTAGAACATTGTGACACTTCCGTGCCCTGCACATGTGGTATGCTGGTGGAGCACTGTGAATTGTCCCTGCAGTGGAGGCTGAGGACACGGTGGAGGATAAGAATGTAGAGGCGGACATTGTCACAGGACCAACGGCGTAAGAACGTGGGGGCGGAAGCGGCGTCACCTGACCAAGTTTCTGGTGTGGCTGCGCAGCAACCACATTTACTCAGTAGGCCATAAAGGACACATATTGTCCTTGACAATAGTTATAGCTGCCGACCAATTTTCCCCAAAAAGGCTGTATCACAAATAAATTTCACCACTGAATGGCTAATCGACGCAATTCGGTTCATACAGAAGAAAGTCTACAGTCGTGGCCAAAAGTTTTGAGAAGGACACAAATATTAGTTTTCACAAAGTTTGCTGCTAAACTGCTTTTAGATCTTTGTTTCAGTTGTTTCTGTGATGTAGTGAAATATAATTACACGCACTTCATACGTTTCAAAGGCTTTTATCAACAATTACATGACAGTTAGGCAAAGAGTCAGTATTTGCAGTGTTGGCCCTTCTTTTTCAGGACCTCTGCAATTCGACTAGGCATGGTCTCAATCAACTTCTGGGCCAATTCCTGACTGATAGCAACCCATTCTTTCATAATCATTTCTTGGAGTTTGTCAGAATTAGTGGGTTTTTGTTTGTCCACCCGCCTCTTGAGGATTGACCACAATGGGATTAAGATCTGGGGAGTTTCCAGGCTATGGACCCAAAATGTCAATGTTTTGGTCCCCGAGCCACTTAGTTATCACTTTTGCCTTATGGCACGGTGCTCCATCGTGCTGGAAAATGCATTGTTCTTCACCAAACTGTTGTTGGATTGTTGGAAGAAGTTGCTGTTGGAGGGTGTTTTGGTACCATTCTTTATTCATGGCTGTGTTTTTGGGCAAAATTGTGAGTGAGCCCACTCCCTTGGATGAGAAGCAACCCCACACATGAATGGTCTAAGCATGCTTTACTGTTGGCATGACACGGGACTGATGGTAGCGCTCACCTTTTCTTCTCCGGACAAGCCTTTTTCCAGATGCCCCAAACAATCGGAAAGAGGCTTCATCAGAGAATATGACTTTGCCCCAGTCCTCAGCAGTCCATTCACCAAACTTTCTGCAGAAGATCAATCTGTCCCTGGTGTTTTTTTTGGAGAGAAGTGGCTCCTTTGCTGCCCTTCTTGACACCAGGCCATCTTCCAAAAGTCTTTGCCTCACTGTGCGTGCAGATGCGCTCACACCTGCCTGCTGCCATTCCTGAGCAAGCTCTGCACTGGTGGCACTCCGATCCCGCAGCTGAATCCTTTTTAGGAGACGATCCTGGCGCTTGCTGGACTTTCTTGGACGCCCTGAAGCCTTCTTAACAAGAATTGAACCTCTTTCCTTGAAGTTCTTGATGATCCTATAAATTGTTGATTGGGGTGCAATCTTAGTAGCCACAATATCCTTGCCTGTGAAGCCATTTTTATGCAACGCAATGATGGCTGCACGTGTTTCTTTGCAGGTCACCATGGTTAACAATGGAAGAACAATGATTTCAAGCATCACCCTCCTTTTAACATGTCAACCCAATCAGCCTGACATAATGATCTCCAGCCTTGTGCTCGTCAACATTCTCACCTGAGTTAACAAGACGATTACTGAAATGATCTCAGAAGGTCCTTTAATGACAGCAATGAAATGCAGTGGAAAGTTTTTTTTGGGATTAAGTTAATTTTCATGGCAAAGAAGGACTATGCAATTCATCTGATCACTCTTCATAACATTCTGGAGTATATGCAAATTGCTATTATAAAAACTTAAGCAGCAACTTTTCCAATTTGCAATATTTATCTAATTCTCAAAACTTTTGGCCACGACTGTACAATCACCCATCAATTTTGCCCATAAAGGCTGTTTCACAAAATAATGTAACTAATGAATGGCTAATCGACGTACTTTGGTCTGTACAACAAAATGAGGTCTATAATCACCCATCAAATTTCCCAAAAACGGCTGTTTCACAAAAAATTGTCACCACTGAATGGCTAATCAACATAATTTGGTCTGTACAGCAAAAGGAGGTCTACAATCACCCATCAATTTTCACACATTCTTTTTCCTATTAATACACCCCAAAAAATATATAAATACATCAATCACAATTCACCACAGAATGGCTAATAGGACGTATGTATCTATCCTGTTTATACACCTTGAAAATGGCTGTAGTACAATGGAACTTCACCGCTGAATGGCAAATATATTTGTTTTTTGCCATTAATACACGGCAAAAAGGGCTTTAGAACATATAACTGCACCGCTGAATGGCAAATATATTTTTCTTTTGCCTCTAATACAAGAAAAAAAGGGCTTTAGAACATATAACTACACCACTGAATGCCAAATATATTTTTCTTCTGCCACTAATACACGCCACAAAAGGCATTAAAGCAAATAACTGCACCGCTGAATGGCAAATAGGCCCTTATTTTTTCCACTTATACACTTCACAAAAGGCTTTAGAACATATAACTGCACCACTGAACTGCAAATATATTTTTCTTTTTCCACTCATACACGCCACAGAAGGCTTTAGAACATATAACTGCACTGCTGAACGGCAAATATATTTTTCTTTTTCCACTTATACACGCCACAAAAGGCTTTAGAACATATAACTGCACCGCTGAACAGCAAATATATTTTTCTTTTGTCACTAATACACAAAAAAAGGGCTTTAGAACATATAACTGCACCGCTGAACCTGCAAATAAATTTTTCTTTTGCCACTAATACACACCACAAAAGGCTTTAGAACATATAACTGCACTGCTGAATGGCAAATAGGCACTTATTTTTTTTCCACTTATACATGCCACAAAAGGCTTTAGAAAATATAACTGCACCGCTGAACGGCAAATAGGCCCTTATTTTTTCAACTTATACACGCCACATAAGGCTTTAGAATATATAACTGCACCACTGAACGGCAAATATATTTTTATTTTTCCACTTATACACAACAAAAAGGGCTTTAGAACATATAACTGCTATGCTGAATGGCAAGGATGTTTTTCTTTTGCCACTAATACATGACAAAAAGGGCTTTAGAACATATAACTGTAAAGAGGGTTCTTGAGGCTCACCTGGTCTTGTGTTGGAGGAAGACACGGACATACGCCAGGAACTAAGCGATGAACAATATCAAATAAAAAGGAGAAATCCAGCTTCCAAACAACGTGTTCAAGCTTTAATAAATAAGTGCTTTAAAATCCAACATGTACATCCAAGTCTACACGTTTCAGATCATTCCATACAGTTCATGAGTAAGGATCTGTATGGAATGATCTGAAACGTGTAGACTTGGGTGAACATGTTGGATTTTAAAGTACTTATTTATTTAAGCTTCAACACGTTGTTTGGAAGCTGGATTTCTCCTTTTTATTTGATATAGAACATATAACTGCACCGCTATACGGCAAATATATTTTTCTTTTGCCACTAATACACATCACAAAAGGCTTTAGAACATAAAACCGCACCGTTGAACGCCAAATAGGCCCTTATTTTTTTTCCACTTATACACAGAAGGCTTTAGAACATTTAACTGTACTGCTAAACGGCAAATATATTTTTCTTTTTCCACTATTACACGCCACAAAAGGCTTTAGAACAACTGAACCGCAAATATTTTTTTCTTTTGCCACTAATACATGCCACAAAAGGCTTTAGAACATATAACTGCACAGCTGAACGACAAATATATTTTACTTTCGCCACTAATACACAGCAAAAAGGAATTTAGAACATATAACTGCACCACTGAACGGCAAATATATTTTACTTTTGTCACTAATACAAAGCAAAAAGGGCTTTAGAACATATAACTGCACCGATGAATGGCAAATATATTTTTCATTTGTCACTAATACATGCCACAAAAGGCTTTAGAACATATACTGCACCGCTGAACGGCAAATATATATTTTACTTTTGTCACTAATACACAACAAAAAGGGCTGTAATTTTATCACTTCACCACACACCGGTTAATAATCCAATTTTTTCCACTAATGCAAGCCAAAAAATGCTTTAGAACATATAACTGCACCACATAAGGGCAAATAAGATGTAGAAATATTTCCTTGTAATAAACCCTATTAATGGCTGTATCAAATAGCACTTGCACCCCAATAACAAGAATGGTTTGCTGCCATTTCAAAGCTGTATAATGGCAATTTGGATCCCCAGTCAGTGCAGCAAGGTGTAATAGGATTGTTCCTATTACCCATGCTGTAACCTCCCCTATTGAACCCTGTTCAACATAAATGCTGTGGAATGATTCCTCCCTATACTTTCTCTACACCTTAAATAATCTTTCCCTGCACTCGTAAATAATTTTTTTGCACAATTACGTTTTTTCTAGCACTGTCCTTAGCGCCTACTGACATCTCTCTTTGCACTAAGTAAACTGGAAAATGGCAGAATCCAAGATGGCTTAGGCTATTAATAGTGCTGTGACATCACAGGGCTGGCTGGCTGCTGATTGGCTGCATTCATGGCAATATGGGTGATCCCGCCTTCCCAGAGTTCCTTGCTCAATGTCCTCACACGTGCAGCAGCCATTTTAGAAAAAAGGAAAGTCGGCTTCTGTGCAAATCAAATTTTTTTCTGAAATTTGGATCGAATTTTACATCATCAGCTTCGATTCGCTTATCTCTAGGAAGCATTTTATGGTGACTTCTTAAAATATGCACATAAGTTATATAGTGCTTTTAATCTTTTTAATTGATTAATTATGTATGTAAATAATTCAATAAAAAAAAAATACATGACTTTCTTATTCTTTTGCTCAATCCAATTACGGCGATACCAAATTTGTATAGTTTTATATATTTTTTTACTACTTTAAAAATATAAAGACTTTTTTTTTAAAAATCCAAAAATTTTTTCTGCCATTTTCTCACAGCCATAGCTTTTGTATATTTCTGTATGCAGAGCTGTATAAGGGACAAACTTTAGTCTTTATTAGTACTATTTGTGGGTATATACAACTTTATGATCACTTTTATTGAATTAAAAAATATATTTTGAAAATTATTACACTGTGCAGAAAAAAATATTTTTGGACACAGTGATACCTATGTTTGTATGGTGGCAATTATCTTTTTTAATTGTTTATTTTTATATGTAAATTGGAAAAGAGGGTGATTTGAACTTTTAATATTTTATGTTTTTTTTAAACTTTTTTAAACTTCTTTTTACTTTTTACACAATAACTTTTAGCCCCTTAGGTAATTAGTATATGGGATCTTTTGATCCCTTATCCCATTTACCATAATAGAGATCTTTGCTTGCTGAGCTGTGCCTCATGCCAGTGGCGTTGCTAAGGATGGTGTCAGCCGGTGCGGTAGAAGATGGTGTCACCCCCCCCGGGACGAGTCATGTAGAGGACGTCCATCAAGCTCCGCCCTGCTGCCGCGGGGCCGCTGACATCCCTTCACGTCCTTCACTGAGCCTGCCGACCGACCCAAGCGGTAACGCGTGGGGGAGGGTTTGGATAGTAAACAGACCGCTGATGGGGGAGGGGCTAAGCAGACAGATTGCCAACAGGGGGGGATTTGGGGGGGGCTTGGGGGTGCTAGCAGGCAGACCGACAGCGGGGGAGGGGGTCCGATTCACATTTCTGAGAACAGGTTCCCTACTCAACGGCAGACGCGCGGCGTCACGACACGTACACTATATATATATCCAACACACATACACATAAATACACCATATACATGGTACACATACATAAATACACTATACTATACAGCAGCACATACCTCTTACATCCAGTGCCTCCCAGGTGGCGTCTCCTCCGATGTACAGTCGTGGCCAAAAGTTTTGAGAATTACACAAATATTAGTTTTCACAAAGTTTGCTGCTAAACTGCTTTTAGATCTTTGTTTCAGTTGTTTCTGTGATGTAGTGAAATATAATTGCACGCACTTCATACGTTTCAAAGGCTTTTATCGACAATTACATGACATTTATGCAAAGAGTCAGTATTTGCAGTGTTGGCCCTTCTTTTTCAGGACCTCTGCAATTCGACTGGGCATGGTCTCAATCAACTTCTGGGCCAATTCCTGACTGATAGCAACCCATTCTTTCATAATCATTTCTTGGAGTTTGTCAGAATTAGTGGGTTTTTGTTTGTCCACCCGCCTCTTGAGGATTGACCACAAGTTCTCAATGGGATTAAGATCTGGGGAGTTTCCAGGCCATGGACCCAAAATGTCAACGTTTTGGTCCTCGAGCCACTTAGTTATCACTTTGGCCTTATGGCACGGTGCTCCATCGTGCTGGAAAATGCATTGTTCTTCACCAAACTGTTGTTGGATTGTTGGAAGAAGTTGCTGTTGGAGGGTGTTTTGGTACCATTCTTTATTCATGGCTGTGTTTTTGGGCAAAATTGTGAGTGAGCCCACTCCCTTGGATGAGAAGCAACCCCACACAAGAATGGTTTCAGGATGCTTTACTGTTGGCATGACACAGGACTGATGGTAGCGCTCACCTTTTCTTCTCCGGACAAGCCTTTTTCCAGATGCCCCAAACAATCGGAAAGAGGCTTCATCGGAGATCATGACTTTGCGCCAGTCCTCAGCAGTCCATTCACCATACTTTCTGCAGAAGATCAATCTGTCCCTGATGTTTTTTTTTTGAGAGAAGTGGCTTCTTTGCTGCCCTTCTTGACACCAGGCCATCTTTCAAAAGTCTTTGCCTCACTGTGCGTGCAGATGCGCTCACACCTGCCTGCTGCCATTCCTGAGCAAGCTCTGCACTGGTGGCACTCCAATCCCGCAGCTGAATCCTCTTTAGGAGACGATCCTGGCGCTTGCTGGACTTTCTTGGACGCCCTGAAGCCTTCTTAACAAGAATTGAACCTCTTTCCTTGAAGTTCTTGATGATCCTATAAATTGTTGATTGAGGTGCAATCTTAGTAGCCACAATATCCTTGCCTGTGAAGCCATTTTTATGCAACGCAATGATGGCTGCATGCGTTTCTTTGCAGGTCACCATGGTTAATAATGGAAGAACAATGAATTCAAGCATCACCCTCTTTTTAACATGTCAAGTCTGCCATTTTAACCCAATCAGCCTGACATAATGATCTCCAGCCTTGTGCTTGTCAACATTCTCACCTGAGTTAACAAGACGATTACTGAAATGATCTCAGCAGGTCCTTTAATGACAGCAATGAAGTGCAGTGGAAAGGTTTTTTTTGGGATTAAGTTCATTTTCATGGCAAAGAAGGACTTTGCAATTCATCTGATCACTCTTCATAACATTCTGGAGTATATGCAAATTGCTATTATAAAAAATTAAGCAGCAACTTTTCCAATTTCCAATATTTATGTAATTCTCAAAACTTCTGGCCACGACTGTAGATCTTCTCTGTCATCCTCTTCTTCATTTGGTCCAGACACTTCTTTCAGCCGCGTCTCGTCTCTGCAGAGTGTGACACATGGACATCTTAGTGTCCTCACTTTTATATCATCACCCCCAACCTGAAGTCCCCACAGTGTTATCCTGTGGATCGCTGTGCTCCCCAATACCCCCAAATACTATCCTGAAGAAATAATAGTGCCCCATAGTAATAGTGCTCCTCATAGTCCCACCAATAGTAATTCCCTTCTAGAGTGCCATAATTAGTAATACTGCCCCCTACACTGCCCCACATTAAGTAATATGCCCCCTCACACTGCCCCACATTAAATAATATGCCCCCCACATTGCCCCACATTAAAGGGGTTCTGCAATTTGCTTTAACTGATCGGGACCCCCGCCGATCAGCTGTTTGAGAAGGCAGCGGCGCTCCAGGAGCGTCACGGCCTTCTCACTGTTTACCGTAGGCCCAGTGACGTCACGACTAGTATCAACTGGCCTAGGCGCGACTACACTCTCTACACTTGAATGGAGCTTAGCCCCGCCCACGCTAGTTGATACTAGTCGTGACGTCACTGGGCCAGCGGTAAACAGTGAGAAGGCCGCGGTGCTGCTATAGCGCCGCTGCCTTCTCAAACAGCTGATCGGCGGGGGCCCCGGGTGTCGGACCCCCGCCGATCAGATGCTGATGATCTATCCAAAGGATAGATCATCAGTTAAAACAAAGTGCAGAACCCCTTTAAATAAGATGCCCTCCACTGCCTCACATTAAGTAATTTGCCCCCCACTCTGCCCTCTATTATGTAATTTGCCCCCCACTAAGTAATTTGCCCACACACTGCTCTCCATTATGTAGTTTGCGGCATTTCCAGGAAATGCACTTTAATGCTCCATGAGTCATGGAGCATTAAAGTGCATTTCCACCTTCTGTTCAAGCTTTAACCTGGCTGGATCTGGAGGCACCCCCACCCTAAATATAATAAATGCTATAATGGGGTATTAAATTAAATCATCTAAATATAAAGTCAATTTGCGCTCTCTGCGCTACATACCACACCTCCTCCTCCCTCAGGCGCGGCAGTGGCAGGTCTGGCTGGCTGTGTGAGTGAGTCACTGCTGCCACGTGACTCACCACCCAATCCATTAGCTCCAGACTCCAGTCCTGGGCCTGCTGTCTGCTCCTGCAGTGCAGCCGCCGCGGCACCACTTACCAGGCAGTCACACCCCCTTCACCACGTGACGGCTGGCCCGACGTGCTTGTGCGTGAGTAAGGAGAACTCCGGCGGCCGGCGGGTGACACCCCATCAGACTGGTGTCACCCGGTGCAGCCCGCACCCACCGCACCCCCCTCGCAACGCCACTGCCTCATGCACAGCTTTGCAGATACAGTGTATTACCATGACAGGCCTAGGAACTGCAGCAGGCCCTAAGCTGTCATGGTAACCAATTGAAGCCCCATGATTTCACTGCATGGACTCTGATCTCTATTGACCTCAACAGCTGAGGTTTTAAATGACCAGGTTTAGTGTCATCTCCGATCCCGATCATTGAGGCTGGATGCCTGCTGTATTATACAGCTGGCACCCACCGTGAATGGAGCGAGCTCAGCGGAGCATAAAAAAGCGTTGGCCTCTCTGGTGTCCGGGACCGTGGGATTGCACATATCTGTAGGCTAGTGCTTTTTCCTATAGTGAGCACAACCACAACCACTGCTGCTGGATTGTAGGGTGGACATAACCATGGAAATCAGCAGTATACAAAGTGATAGAAGAAGGAATCATGCATGCAAAGGAAGCAATATCGAAAATAATTAGTGTTAAGCTACTCAAAGTATCCGAAATGGACTTTGATACGAATTTCAAGGAATATTTGCCGCAAAGCTGAATTTCCTATTGCTTCGTGGTAACCAATCAATTTTCCCTGAAATAACATTCTCAATTCCATTTGAGCGCAAAGAGGTGGTCGCGGCCATCTTGATTGAAGATCCCGAGCGGAATCTCATGCTTGGTGTCGTATGATGTCACCACACTGGCCAGCATCATGACATCATCAGCCTCTTCGCAATCAAACGGATGAGGTGAGTATTATTTTATTTTTTAAACCCCTGAAAGGCTTCTATTCTTAAGCCGCATCTGAGGGGTTCAATGATGGGGGCAGCAAAATTGCGCTTCCCCATCATTGCGCCTACTAATTACAAAAAAATGTGCTTCATGACAAAGTAATTTGACACAATTTCTTTTTAAAATTCGGCGATGCAGCCGAATGGAAGTTTTCATAACTTGGCTCATCTCTACTAATGACAATACATAGTAAGTGTCTTGTATTAACTCCCTCTACATGATAAATGCCATTTGCTGAGGTGAGACAACCACTTTAAAGGGGTTGTGTGAACATGACTGCTTTCTTCCAGAAACAGTGCCAGTCATATTCAAAGACTGTGTTTGATATTGTAACTCAATAAACAAGGTTAAAGTTAATGGGCTAAGAAACATTTTTATACCCAGAAAACAACCATTTTATTTTATTTTGCTTATAACCGTTAAGGTAATCGGTGCTTCAGACAGTGGGTGCTTACAGGCTCCAGTGTTCTTGCTATTATAAAACCAACCTCTAAATTAAAAACAATCTACACCCTTATAAAATATTGTATACTTTAAAAATATGTGCTGTGCTTACCTAATAAACTTACCAATAACTGTAAGCTGAAGCTGATCAATCAACCTGTCTAAAAGGTAGAGAGATACCATTGAAAATTAATCAATACTAAACATTGAAAGTGATACATTTCATCCACTATTTATCTGTGGTGATAAGTAATATGAGTGTGAATCCAGTTTTGTACTGAAAACAAAGCTTTTATATATTACAATGGGTAATATGTATCAAATGCTGATAGAGCATGTGATAGACTATTATGCAGAAAACTCCTAAGACTGCCATTTTTAGGCTCACTCATACATTAAACTGCTCATTCTGTATTTCCACTATCTTTACTACTGTATAAAGTGATATGTTTAATTGACTATATATCTGATACCAGGAAACACTAATTAGTAAAGTGGTCAGCCTATTGATATAATGAAATATTTACTCATGTCTTGTATGGAATGTTAATGTACTTGTATGTTTTATATCGAGACATGCTCCTGATCAAGACTGGCTTTTTCTCATCATTTCCTATGCTGACGTCAATCCCCATTCGCTATGTTTGGAACAACACTCATGGTATAATGAATATTTTACATATTTTAGTAATTTAGAAATTCATTGAAAGGTTAATCTAATCAAAACTTTAGTCTGAAATGCTGCATTGAGAATTTGATGTTAAATACAAAATACACAATTAATTTTCCTAGCAATTTCTATTTGAAGATTATTCAGTTTAAATATTACTTTCTAACAATTTTTTTATACATTGATATAACTGCTTCATGTCCTTTGTCAGGTGAGTTGTCAACTACAATTTAATTAACAATACGTACAGTACAGACCAAAAGTTTGGACACACCTTCTCATTCAAAGAGTTTTCTTTATTTTCATGACTATGAAGGCATCAAAACTATGAATTAACACATGTGGAATTATATACATAACAAACAAGTGTGAAACAACTGAAATATGTCATATTCTAGGTTCTTCAAAGTAGCCACCTTTTGCTTTGATTACTGCTTTGCACACTCTTGGCATTCTCTTGATGAGCTTCAAGAGGTAGTCCCCTGAAATGGTCTTCCAACAGTCTTGAAGGAGTTCCCAGAGATGCTTAGCACTTGTTGGCCCTTTTGCCTTCACTCTGCGGTCCAGCTCACCCCAAACCATCTCGATTGGGTTCAGGTCCGGTGACTGTGGAGGCCAGGTCATCTGGCGCAGCACCCCATCACTCTCCTTCATGGTCAAATAGCCCTTACTTTCAAAGTTTTCCCAATTTTTCGGCTGACTGACTGACTTTCATTTCTTAAAGTAATGATGGCCACTCGTTTTTCTTTACTTAGCTGCTTTTTTCTTGCCATAATACAAATTCTAACAGTCTATTCAGTAGGACTATCAGCTGTGTATCCACCTGACTTCTCCTCAACGCAACTGATGGTCCCAACCCCATTTATAAGGCAAGAAATCCCACTTATTAAACCTGACAGGGCACACCTGTGAAGTGAAAACCATTTCAGGGGACTACTTCTTGAAGCTCATCAAGAGAATGCCAAGAGTGTGCAAATCAGTAATCAAAGCAAAAGGTGGCTACTTTGAAGAACCTAGAATATGACATATTTTCAGTTGTTTCACACTTGTTTGTTATGTATATAATTCCACATGTGTTAATTCATAGTTTTGATGCCTTCAGTGTGAATCTACAATTTTCATAGTCATGAAAATAAAGAAAACTCTTTGAATGAGAAGGTGTGTCCAAACTTTTGGTCTGTACTGTACGTGCATGTATCTGTTAGAGCATAACTAAAATAATGCTTTTACAGACATTGCCACATGAGAGCATTGGAAGCCTTTTCAAGTGTCTCAGGCTGACCCTCAGTAATCAAGTAGTTTGGGCTTGCAGGTATTTAACTAATAAGGGATTTAATGCATTAGGAAATGTAATGCCATTAAACAAACATGTCTCAGGGGGATGAATCCTTTTGTTTAAGTGGGCACAACTTCAAAGGTTATCTCCCTACTATATGTCAATTTGCATGGATCGATACAGAAAAACCATGAGATATCAAAGCAAATATGGATCCGCAGTGTAACTTGAACAGATTTGACTTGAGCTACTTCTAAAGGTGTTATCTAAGTGGCCAAACCAGGCTGGTACTTCTTGGAGTAGTCTCTGTTTAAATGACTGCTGACTCATGGGGTTCAGGATAGAATGGTACAGAGAACCAAGGGGGCAAGTTAAGGTAAGGGCAGGAAGCTTAGGGTTCTATAGAGAGTGCAGGCAGAGGTCAGGCAGCAAAGGGTCAATTCCAGAAGTCAAGAAGTCTATATATGCGATAGACATACAAGCTATTGGCACACCTTCACAGAAAACGGACATGCCAGAACCTATTGGTAAGAAACCTTTACATAGGGGACGGTGTCTTAAATATTCCAGAGTAGTCAGCCATTGGAAGATTTGGGTTTGCATGAAGAACCATAAAGAGCATGTGTGCGCCCCCAAAGACAGAGAGAGGTGTTGTTGGTCATAGGCAGGACTCAGCCTGCAAAGGAAGACAGCGTTTCTTTGTCAGGGAATGCCAGGCGGAGAGAGAGGGATGCTATTGGGATTGGACTGCTGGACCCCTGGAGCTATGGAGTGGGTAAGCAAGGCTGTGGCTATGCCCACCAGCAGATAAAAAGTGGTGGTGGACACAAAACAACACCATAACACAGGTGATCAGGAAACCATGTTATCTATTTGTAACAACCTTTCTTAGTTCAAAGATTTATGTTAAAATGGCTGTTCCAAGTTTTTAAGTTATCCCCTAACCACATCAGTCACGAGAAGGGGCGTCCCATTCCCTTGTTCTGATTATTCACAGTTTATGGAAGTGTCAGAGATAGCACAATACAGTGCTTGACTATCTATGGCCCTCCTCCTTTTATAAACCTATGGATCAGCAACATTCCCTATTCACCAAGTCAAACTTACAGGAGTACAGAAAGTTGAAATGTATGCTTGCTGTTTGCAATGTCCATTCACCAAAGATATCTCTCTACCTGTATATACATAAAGGAAATAACATATAATGCCTTTGGAAGGGTACTGTGTTGAACATAGATTTGTAGCCTCCAGAATCCTGGTTGAATGTAATGACTAAACCTAGAACAGAGAAGGGCCTCGCGTATTGCAAACTATAACTTTGTGGTCAAGTATAGTGTTGAGCGCGAATATTCGAATAGCAAATTTTTTTCTCGAATATCGCAACTTCGAGAATTTCGCAAATATTTCAAATATGGTGCTATATATTTGCTATATCGAATATTCGTAAATTTTAAACATCTGAAAAAACATGATCCCTCACTGATTCTTGCTTGTGGGCCAATGAGTCATTGGCCCACAAATAAGATTATACCACTATATTAGCTAAATCGATCAATTCTACATTATTTTTTCAAATATTTGCTATATTGCAAGAAGCAGGTTGGAATCAATCTTGTTATTTGAATTCCCAATTTTTACCCGAAAATCGGGAATGCTATGAATGATCGCGTGAGGACACGATCTTATGAGTGATGTAATCGTGTCATCGTAATCGCTAATATATTTGTTATTTAATCAACTTCGGCATACACCTCCCCGACAAGCGTCCCTGTCCCCATGGGAACGCCTGTGGGTTAGAATATACCATTGGATCTGAGTTTTCCCTAAGATCGTGAAAACTCAGATCCAATGGTATATTGTAACCTACAGGCGTTCCCATGGTGACGGGGATGCTTGTCGGGGAGCAGTATGCAAAAGTGGAATAACAGTACAGATTGAAAAAAAAAAAAAAAGAATATTCTAAATAACGAATATATTTGCTATATTGCTATAACTTCGTTTTTTTGAATATTCGTCATATTCTAAAAAACAAAGTTATAGCAATATAGCGAATATTCGTAAAATACACATATAGACTGCAATTTAGCTAAGATAGTGCTATAATTTTTTTTATAGTCTAATTTTTTTGTCTCTTCTGAACTTCATTTTTGGAAAAAAATTTCACTATTAAAAAAAATACTACACCACTATATTAGCTAAATTGCAGTCTATATGTGTATATTACGAATATTCACTATATTGCTATAACTTTGTTTTTTAGAATATTCTAAAAAACAAAGTAATAGCAATATAGCGAATATTCAAAAAATGCACTTTATGTGCACTATATATGACTGCAATTTAGCTAATATAGTGCTGTATTTTTTTTTTTATAGTGTAAATTTTTTCCAAAAATGAAGTTCAGAAGAGACAAAAAAATTTGACTATAAAAAAAAAGATTATAGCACTATATTAGCTAAATTATGTGTATTTTACGAATATTTGCGATATTGTTATAACTTCGTATTTTAGAATATTCGTAATATTCTAAAAAACTAAGCAAATTTTCTAAAAATAAACATATAGACTGCAGTTTAGCTAATATAGTGCTGTATTTTTTTTTTAATAGTGTAAATGTTTTTCCAAAAATGAAGTTCAGAAGAGACAAAAAAATTTGAAGTTATAACAATATAGCGAATATTCGTAAAATACACATATTAGCCATAGCCATAGCCAACCAATATGAAAGTTGCTGTCACGACTGTGACTGATCCAGACAGGTCTGGGAGGAGAAGGTCGCAGCGACTTGCTACTCGCTATAGCTTGTGAGTTTGCTCCGTGGTTCAGGGTATGTCATCCGGGTTTTGCCTTGTGAACCTTTTTGTCCTGACTGGGAGTTTGTAGGCATCCTTCTCAGGTGAGTCCTGTCTGCCACTCCCAGCTACTATATTAGTTTCAGTTTCACTTGCAGTCATTGCCAGATATAGTCCTTACTTCCAGTGCTATTCTGACCTTTGAAGGAGATCGTTTGACGGTGTTGCTGTGGAGCTCTTGTCCGGCGTGGACTGTCGTGTTTGGGATCGCCTTCTCTGCTCGTGACTGGATAAGTCTATCTCTGCTATAGATTGTTTGTTTGTTGCTGTCTTCCCCTGTTGTTCTCCTAGACATGAGTGATGGTGACTAGTGCTCCCATCGGCCTTTCCCCAGTCTAGTCTTGTTAGGGTGACTGAGGGTTTAGGCATCCTGCTCGCCGCACGGGTTCACACCCCGTCTAGGGTATCAGGGCAGACAGATGCCAGCTTAGGGTTAGTCAGGGGTGGCCATTCTATTTCCCATCCGTAGATAAGGGTCCCCCTTCCCCTCCGTCTGGTGCGTCACGACTGCTGCTGAGATAGCAGTCGTGACAGTTGCCTTATACAGTTTAAAGAAAGTTGCAATACGCAAATAATTAAATTGCATATTATTCGAGATGAATATTCGTTTTATATTAGTCGAAATCGAATATTCGTCATTATTCTATTCATCTCGAATAATATGCAATTTAATTATTTGCAAAATATTACAAAATCGAATATGGCACCTCCCGCTCAACACTAGTCAAGTACAGAACTGGAAAGTCCAATGAGAATGTGGATGCATTATGCCAGCTCCCCACAAAAGAAAATTCGAAGGTGGATCGAACTTCAAGCTGATAGTTCAGTGTTATGACAACTATAAGACTTCTTTACCAGCGAAAGCCAGAAACAATTTGCTGAGGCAATACAGACCCTGAAATGATCTGGCTATAGCAACCCTCATCTTTATGCAGTGAGGGTTGATGCTGTGGAGAACCCTATACCCTGTCACCAGTGATTGGTTATATTAGATTGTTGTATCCCGCCACGATGCCAGAATAGTGTAACACCCCAGAGTTGTGTTACCACATACCTCTCCCCCGCTACTGTCTTCTCAGAGATTTTAAATTGTCATCTGATATAATGTACATTATGTCTCCACAACTGTGCATGTAAAATTATGTTAAATGTAAATTTCCTTGTAATTTTACCGGTTGACCAGCATTAGTTACAGTTTAGTATATCTAGGCTGGAATGGATTATTCCAGCTTAGCTCCCCCTCTGTGGAGGTGTGGACTGTTCCCACATCCTGCAGCATGGGAGGAGAAGAAAGTTAGAGTCAGTGTAGCCCCCCCCTACTAGGGGAAGGCTGTGTGATAGCCTTCAGGAGTCCCCCTGTATAGGGAAGAAAGCAAGGATCTTATCTCAGCTGAGACATTGATTACATACCCAGTCTGAGAACCTTCAGCCTCAGCTGAATGAAAACTGCAGACAATCTCAAGAGTTCCAGGAAGAAAGCATCCCCTGAGAGTAAGTCCAGAGACCTAGGAGAAGCCATATCCTCCACAGCTAGTCTGTCCCCACAAAGCAGAAGTAGAGAAAGGTGCAGAAGATTAGTTCCTGCCCCCATTACAGAGCTACCAAGCAGACAAATTATCATGCAAGCTCCTCACGTTTAAAGTGCAGAAGTGTTTATTCCTGCCAACCAGTGCAAAAACCTGCTGGGACCAGAGACCAAAGCTGTATACTCCTTGGATACAAGTTATCTTCAGTAAAGAAAAGTTTGAACTTATTCTAAACGTCTGGACATTATTTCTGCTGAAAAATTCCTCTATTACTCCTACTATCACTACACTCAAATTTATTGCAAGTGAGCCAGGAGCCAGGAGTCCAGCCGTACCCAGGTAGGAGATCACCACCCTATAGAGACATTATAGGCCATTCCACCACTCTGGCATTCCTAATCTGGGACGTGCATTATAACACCTTGGAACGGCCCTGGGATAGTATCCTGCGCACGCTGCAATTGACGTCACAAACAAACTATAGACTATTAACCACCTGTATCCTGACCCACTGCATAAGTGGCGTCAGCCTACCCGTTCCTGGTCACTGCAATAGTCCTTGAGAAGTACCATGACAGATCAGGACACTTTAGTGAACTGAAGACCGAAGCTACTACAAGCTAACAATCTACAAGCTACTACAAGCTAAGAATCTAGTAACTATTTCCCTCAAGTGCTGGCATATATACTGTCACTTTTTCTGCTTTTCAATCCTCAGTGTTGAATCTCTTGGAGGTGTTGCTTCTTCACTCACAACTATACTAAACTGAATTGATACAACTTCCTCTTCTATGGGAAGGGGTGGTACTGGCATAACCTAGCAACAGCAACCCAGGAACCAACTGCTGTCTCCAAATAGAACCTCTGGGACATACAGTGCACAAACCTCTGGAATGGGGCACTACATATTCCCTTCTGTAATGAAAGCCACTCTTGACCCAAAGTTAAGACAGAAAAAGTATGCAGACATATGTGGTACCACATTTTTTGTTTTTATATTCATCTGTCCCTCTCCTCCAAAGAACTACTGTTACACTTATATGGAGCAGTCATACAAATCAGTAACAGCAGGAGTGACAAGGGCTGTAGGTGTCTCAGATATGGAGACCTGGGAGTAAAGTCTCTAAAATTGTCCATATTATTGCAAACAAAGATAACAGTAGTACCAGTCTGTAATGTCTCTGAAGAGAACATAAGAACTTCATATCAGTCCATTCCCTAAGCATGGTAGGGTGGTTCTGGGGCTCCTTGCCTAGTAGTAGTAGAGGTGCTGTTGGTGTTAGTGAACTTTGGGGGTGCAAGGCAGTATTTCCTTGAATGAGCCATGGGAGAAAATTATGAGACAGGTTGTAGTGCAATAGATGAACTGTACTTTACTGCAGTGGTTCACTAGAGGGTTCACATACAGTAGGTACTGAACACATTAAGTACAATCTTCACAGTTTTCCTATACAGTTTCCACAGGCTGTGTAAGAAACACAGTAGGCCCAATAGAAGTCTGTTTCTATATAGTCTTTAGAATATTGCCAAATCAACCAAGCGAAGCAACTTGTCTCTAGCTAACTCCGTGGTATGCTTTGTGGAATACTACTAGGGCAGTGCCGCTTTGTCACCGCATTGTCGCTGCGCCTCTTTGTCAGAGTAGGTCCCACTCAAAGAGGCGACCTTGGCGTGGTGAGTGGGCTTATGCCTTTTGATCAAAATGTACACTAATGCCTCTTGTACAGCATGAAGTATGGGGGGCTGTACACTCTAATATAGTGCTGAGAAGCGAGTTGAATTAGATCAAAGCATAGCATTGTGGATGTGCGATCCAGTTTTCGCCCCATAAGACGCACTTTTTCTCCCCCCAAAATAGGGGAGAAATGCCCCTGCATCTTATGGGGCAAATGCTTTCAGTTTTACATCGCAAGCTGCGATGTACGAGCGAGCGGGGACTCGGGGAGGGACTGGGAGGAGGAGCTGGGGACTGGCAATAGTGGCGGGGCGGTGCATTCAGTGTAGTATAGCCCCGCCGCTCCGGTATACTAATATAAGATGTCTTATTCAATTAATAGTTATTAAACATGCCCCCCAACTCCTAATAGTACCTTACATCCTAACAGCTTCAGTAGAATGCCGGCAGGCAGGCCGGGCGGGCGGCAGCGTAACTGTCACGGCGGACGTGCACAGTTAAACAGATAGCACACCAACCAGGCTCTGGACGAGAGACAGGGGAAGGGTCACCTCCTAATTTATCCCTGACCTCTTTCCCTGCAATGCTCAGCCCACAGACAAACCTTGATGGTAGATTTGCTGTGTCCACCAGCCTATACTAACAGAACCCTGAACTCCCTGAGATGGTGAAGTGGGGAGAAAGGAGCAGCCTGCTCGCACAGAACCTGGATGGGTAAGATGACATAAACAACCAAACAAGAAAAGACACTTATCTGCTGAGAGCAGGAACAAACAGCCAACCTTCCTTCCAAACTTCCCAGACAATAATGAACAGTATAATCCGCTCCGGGCACTGGGCAGAGGAGCTATTTAAACTAATGACTCCACCCAGTGCACCTGATGAGGGGCGGATCCAGCACGACTCCAAAACAAACGCTAAACTCGTGCTGCAATCCTGGCCGACCTCCGCACATCGTCAGAGTGGGGCATGACAGTAACTCCCTGATGTTACGTGCCTGCGCCGCCTACTTGGGTTCTACTGAAGCGGTTAGGATGTAAGGTACTATTAGGAGTGAGTGGGCATGTTTAATAACTATTAATTGAATAAGACATCTTATATTTGTATACTGGAGCGGCGGCGGCAGGGGGGGATGTGTATGGCACAGTTATGGGCTGGGGGGGTCTGTGGATGGCACTGTTATGGGCTGGGCGATCTGTGGATGGCACTGTTATGGGCTGGGGGGGGTCTGTGGATGGCACTGTTATGGGCTGGGGGGGTCTGTGGATGGCACATATATAACAGTGCCACCCACAGATCCCCCCTCTAACAGTGCCATCCACAGATCCCCCCAGCCCATAACAGTGCCATCCACAGATCCCCCCCTGTAACAGTGCCATCCACAGATCCCCCCCTGTAAAAGTGCCAGCCACAGATCCCCCTGTAACAGTGCAAGCCACAGATCCCCCCCATAACAGTGTCCGTCATCCACAGATCCCCCATAACAGTGTCCGTCATCCACAGATCCCCCCCATAACAGTGTCCGTCATCCACAGATCCCCCCCATTACAGTGTCCGTCATCCACAGATCCCCCCCATTACAGTGTCCGTCATCCACAGATCCCCCCCATAACAGTGTCCATCATAGATCCCCCCCATAACTGTGTCCGTCATCCACAGATCCCCCCCATAACAGTGGCCATCATCCACAGATCCCCCCCATAACAGTGTCCGTCATCCACAGATCCCCCCATAACAGTGTCCGTCATCCACAGATCCCCCCCATAACAGTGTCCGTCATCCACAGATCCCCCCATAACAGTGTCCATCATCCACAGATCCCTCCCATAACAGTGTACGTCATCCACAGATCCCCCTATAACAGTGTCCGTCATCCACAGATCCCCAGTAATAGTGCCATCCACAGACCACCATTAGTTCCAAACCCACCAAACACACAGCACACCTTTTGGTTAAAAAAAATTTTTTTCTTATTTTCCTCCCCAAAAACCTAGGTGCGTCTTATGGGCCGGTGCGTCTTATAGGGCGAAAAATATGGTATATATACAGTACAGACCAAAAGTTTGGACACACCTTCTCATTCAAAGAGTTTTCTTTATTTTCATGACTATGAAAATTTTAGATTCACACTGAAGGCATCAAAACTATGAATTAACACATGTGGTATTATATACATAACAAACAAGTGTGAAACAATTGAAAATATGTCATATTCTAGTTTCTTCAAAGTAGCCACCTTTTGCTTTGATTACGTCTTTGCACACTTGCATTCTCTTGATGAGCTTCAAGAGGTAGTCCCCTAAAATGGTTTTCACTTCACAGGTGTGCCCTGTCAGGTTTAATAAGTGGGATTTCTTGCCTTATAAATGGGGTTGGGACCATCAGTTGCGTTGAGGAGAAGTCAGGTGGATACACAGCTGATAGTCCTACTGAATAGACTGTTAGAATTTGTATTATGGCAAGAAAAAAGCAGCTAAGTAAAGAAAAACGAGTGGCCATCATTACTTTAAGAAATGAAGGTCAGTCAGTCAGCCGAAAAATTGGGAAAACTTTGAAAGTAAGGGCTATTTGACCATGAAGGAGAGTGATGGGGTGCTGCGCCAGATGACCTGGCCTCCACAGTCACCGGACCTGAACCCAATTGAGATGGTTTGGGGTGAGCTGGACCGCAGAGTGAAGGCAAAAGGGCCAACAAGTGCTAAGAATCTCTGGGAACTCCTTCAAGACTGTTGGAAGACCATTTCAGGTGACTACCTCTTGAAGCTCATCAAGAGAATGCCAAGAATGTGCAAAGCAGTAATCAAAGCAAAAGGTGGCTACTTTGAAGAACCTAGAATATGACATATTTTCAGTTGTTTCACACTTGGTTTTTTTATGCATATAATTCCACATGTGTTAATTCATAGTTTTGATGCCTTCATAGTCATGAAAATAAAGAAAACTCTTTGAATGAGTAGGTGTGTCCAAACTTTTGGTCTGTACTGTATATATACATATATATATATATATATATATATATATATATATATTTATTTAATGGATCCTATGTGACTCCTCATATTAGAGTGCCCAGAAATATTTTCTTTACTATACTTGTCTATATATAGCCAGGAGGGATTTATCACTGTCTGTCTTGGCAAATTTGTCATTAGTGCTGGAGACCTGGATTACAAGTCTTACAAGTAGAATTGTACACATACATACAGTGCTACCAATCTTTCCCAGGTGCCCGAATGTCAAGTTTGTCTATATATATAGCCAGGGAGGATTTATCACTGTCTGTCTACGCACATTTGTTTTCAGTGCTGTAGACCTTAATTAGAAGTCTTGTAGAACTGTACACACTTTACATATAAAGTTACCCATACATAATGCTAGTAACCAAGCTTTCTCTGGCACCCTTCCCCCCAATACTTAAAAAAATTGTGCCACCTCACCATAGCATTGCCCTCATTGTATAACCTTCACAAAAGTTATGTCCAGATATGTGCCCCCTAATAAAATCCACATTGTGCCCCCCTTAACCACCTCCGGACCGCTGTACGCACAGACGCGTCCTGGAGGTGGTTGATTCATTCCGCCTGGACGCATATACGCGTCATCTCGCGAGACGCGAGATTTCCTGTGAACGCGCGCACACAGGCGCGCGCGCTCACAGGAACGGAAGGTAAGAGAGTTGATCTCCAGCCTGCCAGCGGCGATCGTTCGCTGGCAGGCTGGAGATGTGTTTTTTTTAACCCCTAACAGGTATATTAGACGCTGTTTTGATAACAGCGTCTAATATACCTGCTACCTGGTCCTCTGGTGGTCCCCTTTGTTTGGATCGACCACCAGAGGACACAGGTAGCTCAGTAAAGTAGCACCAAGCACCACTACACTACACTACACCCCCCCCCCCGTCACTTATTAACCCCTTATTAGCCCCTGATCACCCCTGATCACCCCATATAGACTCCCTGATCACCCCCCTGTCATTGATTTCCCCCCTGTCATTGATTTCCCCCCTGTCATTGATCACCCCCCTGTCATTGATCACCCCCCTGTAAAGCTCCATTCAGACGTCCGCATGATTTTTACGGATCCACTGATAGATGGATCGGATCCGCAAAACGCATCCGGACGTCTGAATGAAGCCTTACAGGGGCGTGATCAATGACTGTGGTGATCACCCCATATAGACTCCCTGATTACCCCCCTGTCATTGATTACCCCCCTGTAAAGCTCCATTCAGACGTCCGCATGATTTTTACGGATCCACTGATAGATGGATCGGATCCGCAAAACGCATCCGGACGTCTGAATGAAGCCTTACAGGGGCATGATCAATGACTGTGGTGATCACCCCATATAGACTCCCTGATCACCCCCCTGTCATTGATTACACCCCTGTCATTGATCACCCCCCTGTAATGCTCCATTCAGATGTCCGCATGATTTTTACGGATGCACTGATAGATGGATCGGATCCGCAAAACGCATACGGACGTCTGAATGAAGCCTTACAGGGGCGTGATCAATGACTGTGGTGATCACCCCATATAGACTCCCTGATCACCCCCCTGTCATTGATTACCCCCCTGTAAAGCTCCATTCAGACGTCCGCATGATTTTTATGGATCCACTGATAGATGGATCGGATCCGCAAAACGCATCCGGACGTCTGAATGAAGCCTTACAGGGGCATGATCAATGACTGTGGTGATCACCCCATATAGACTCCCTGATCACCCCCCTGTCATTGATTACCCCCCTGTAAAGCTCCATTCAGATGTCCGCATGATTTTTACGGATGCACTGATAGATGGATCGGATCCCCAAAACGCATCCGGACGTCTGAATGAAGCCTTACAGGGGCGTGATCAATGACTGTGGTGATCACCCCATATAGACTCCCTGATCACCCCCCTGTCATTGATTACCCCCCTGTCATTGATTACCCCCCTGTAAAGCTCCATTCAGATGTCCGCATGATTTTTACGGATGCACTGATAGATGGATCGGATCCGCAAAACGCATCCGGACGTCTGAATGAAGCCTTACAGGGGCGTGATCAATGACTGTGGTGATCACCCCATATAGACTCCCTGATCACCCCCCTGTCATTGATTACCCCCCTGTCATTGATTACCCCCCTGTAAAGCTCCATTCAGACGTCCGCATGATTTTTACGGATCCACTGATAGATTGATCGGATCCGCAAAGCGCATCCGGACGTCTGAATGAAGCCTTACAGGGGCATGATCAATGACTGTGGTGATCACCCCATATAGACTCCCTGATCACCCCCCTGTCATTGATCACCCCCCCTGTCATTGATCACCCTCTGTAAGGCTCCATTCAGACATTTTTTTGGCCCAAGTTAGCGGAATTATTATTTTTTTTTCTTACAAAGTCTCATATTCCACTAACTTGTGTCAAAAAATAAAATCTCACATGAACTCACCATACCCCTCACGGAATCCAAATGCGTAAAATTTTTTAGACATTTATATTCCAGACTTCTTCTCACGCTTTAGGGCCCCTAGAATGCCAGGGCAGTATAAATACCCCACATGTGACCCCATTTCGGAAAGAAGACACCCCCAGGTATTCCGTGAGGGGCATATTGAGTCCATGAAAGATTGAAATTTTTGTCCCAAGTTAGCGGAACGGGAGACTTTGTGAGAAAAAAATTAAAAATATCAATTTCCGCTAACTTGTGCCAAAAAAAAAAAAATTCTATGAACTCGCCATGCCCCTCATTGAATACCTTGGGGTGTCTTCTTTCCAAAATGGGGTCACATGTGGGGTATTTATACTGCCCTGGCATTCTAGGGGCCCCAAAGCGTGAGAAGAAGTCTGGTATCCAAATGTCTAAAAATGCCCTCCTAAAAGGAATTTGGGCACCTTTGCGCATCTAGGCTGCAAAAAAGTGTCACACATCTGGTATCGCCGTACTCAGGAGAAGTTGGGGAATGTGTTTTGGGGTGTCATTTTACATATACCCATGCTGGGTGAGAGAAATATCTTGGTCAAATGCCAACTTTGTATAAAAAAATGGGAAAAGTTGTCTTTTGTCAAGATATTTCTCTCACCCAGCAAAAGGTATATGTAAAATGACACCCCAAAACACATTCCCCAACTTCTCCTGAATACGGCGATACCACATGTGTGACACTTTTTTGCAGCCTAGGTGGGCAAAGGGGCCCATATTCCAAAGAGCACCTTTAGGATTTCACAGGTCATTTACCTACTTACCACACATTAGGGCCCCTGGAAAATGCCAGGGCAGTATAACTACCCCACAAATGACCCCATTTTGGAAAGAAGACACCCCAAGGTATTCCGTGAGGGGCATGGCGAGTTCCTAGAATTTTTTATTTTTTGTCACAAGTTAGTGGAAAATGCTGATTTTTTATTTTTAATTTTTTTTTTCATACAAAGTCTCATATTCCACTAACTTGTGACAAAAAATAAAAACTTCCATGAACTCACTATGCCCATCAGCGAATACCTTGGGGTCTCTTCTTTCCAAAATGGGGTCACTTGTGGGGTAGTTATACTGCCCTGGCATTCTAGGGGCCCAAATGTGTGGTAAGGAATATGAGACTTTGTAAGAAAAAAAAAAAGAAAAACCATTATTTTCCGCTAACTTGTGACAAAAAATAAAAAGTTCTATGAACTCACTATGCCCATCAGCGAATACCTTAGGGTGTGTACTTTCCGAAATGGGGTCATTTGTGGGGTGTTTGTACTGTCTGGCCATTGTAGAACCTCAGGAAACATGACAGGTGCTCAGAAAGTCAGAGCTGCTTCAAAAAGCGGAAATTCACATTTTTGTACCATAGTTTGTAAACGCTATAACTTTTACCCAAACCATTTTTTTTTTACCCAAACATTTTTTTTTTATCAAAGACATGTAGAACAATAAATTTAGAGCAAAATTTATATATGGATGTCGTTTTTTTTGCAAAATTTTACAACTGAAAGTGAAAAATGTCATTTTTTTGCAAAAAAATCGTTAAATCTCGATTAATAACAAAAAAAGTAAAAATGTCAGCAGTAATGAAATACCACCAAATGAAAGCTCTATTAGTGAGAAGAAAAGGAGGTAAAATTCATTTGGGTGGTAAGTTGCATGACCGAGCAATAAACGGTGAAAGTAGTGTAGGTCAGAAGTGTCAAAAGTGGCCTGGTCTTTCAGGGTGTTTAAGCACTGGGGGCTGAGGTGGTTAAAGTACTTATCCCTTCATTGTGCCCTTCACAGTAGTAATACCATTTCTGTGCCCCCTTCACAGTAGTAATGCACCTTGTGGCCCCTTCACAGTAGTAATTCCCATTGTGCCTCCATTACAGTAGTAATGCCCACTCTGTGCCCCGATAATAGTTATGCCCCCTCACAGTAGTTATGCCCTCTCTGTGTCCCCTTCACATTAGTGATGCACTCTGGGTCCCCTTCACAGTAGTAATGCCCATTGTGCTTCATAGTAGTACTGACAGCAATTGCAGTGCCTTATACTGTCAGTACAATATTGACAGGCACTATGTCACAGACTTTACTGCGACAGGTGGCAGGAGATCAGTGAGACTGGCAACATGTGGTTTAATCTGACAGGTTTCCCTGTAGATCAATAGGCGTCTGTCTAGCCAAATTTGTTATCAGTGCTGTAGACCTGGATTACAAGTCTTGTAGAACTGTACACACTGTACATAGAATGATACTTATACATAGTGCTAGTAACCCAGCTTTCCTATGACCTTGAAAAGCAAATCTGTCTAGCTATGACACTGTTTAGGGGTAAGGAAGAATATTTATTTTGGTAGATTTAGCATTCTGCAGTCTATTACAGATCACATATATAGCACCAAAGTATTCTACAATGTTTTACAGGGATTATCATCATTAAATTGTTACCCAGCTTTCCCGAGACACTGAATGACAAATCTGTCTTGGTATACTATATTATAAAAGTTTGTCACTGTGATTCTTACTCAGCTTTTCCAGGATCCTGGCTAGTAAATCTGGCTAGGTACTTTAAAATACTGAGGATTTACCAATGCATAAACAGGTTGATCTGGCATTCTGCAGTCTGGAAAAGCTGGGTAACAATATCTGTGTGGCAGTGATGGGCAAATACTGGTTATATAAAATACATACAATGCCACTCTGATAGATATGTTGTGTGCATCTATCATATGGTACCAGGGCAACATAATCTGTTGTCACAAATGTAGATACATAATGTTGTCACCCAGCTTTTCCAGGACCCTGAACAGCAAGCTGGTTTAGCTATGTGAAGGTATTTACCAATGCACAACTAGGCAAATTTGGAATTCAGTACTTTTGGGAAAGTTGGGTAACAACCTGTCCTTTTGATGACTATAGGAAGGGACAGACGAGGATAGTGAGTCTCTGAACTAGAACCTAGCCCGCTTTCCCTACCTATTTGCAGTGTAAGCCCTAAATCGCAGAACCGCAACTAGACGACAGTCCCTACAGTAGTATAGGTGTAGGACAAACAAGACACACAATATGGACAATACAAAGCAGAGCCTCACGAAATGGGTCAGAACCAGACGGGCTACGCAGTACTAAAATGTGAGACAGAGTTGTCAAAACACAAGCCGGGGTCAATAACACTGAAAGCAATAGCAATACAGGAACCAGCTAGAGCCAACAAACACTATCACTGACACTGGTATGTATACAATAGAGAATTTAAATAGAGCGCGGGGTCCCTGGACCAGAACCCAATAATCTAGTGGCCTGATGCTCCAATAAGTGCTGAGGACCACATCGCTGGAGCTTGGACAGCTAAGTTAATTACAAAACATCTGCAGAGATATAATGGAGGCCAGACGTGATGTATATAATATCAGGACAACTGTGTAAAAATACTACGTATGTACTATGGCTGGTGCTGTTACCAAATCTATTTTGTGCTATTAGAAACTAGGAGATTCCTTCCAGAAAAAGGTCCACACTCGCTGTGTAGACATACTGTAAATTATTCAGACTAAGGGCTCTTTCACACTTGCGTTCTTTTCTTCCGGCATAGAGTTCCGTCGTCGGGGCTCTATGCCGGAAGAATCCTGATCAGTTTTATCCTAATGCATTCTAAATGGAGAGAAATACGTTCAGGATGCATCAGGATGTCTTCAGTTCCGGACCGGAACGTTTTTTGGCCGGAGAAAATACTGCAGCATGCTGCGCTTTTTGCTCCGGCCAAAAATCCTGAACACTTCCGCAAGGCCGGATCCGGAATTAATGCCCAATGAAAGGCATTAATCCGGATCCGGCCTTAAGCTAAACGTTGTTTCGGCGCATTGCCGGATCCGACGTTTAGCTTTTTCTGAATGGTTACCATGGCTGAAAGGACGCTAAAGTCCTGGTTGCCATGGTAAAGTGTAGTGGGGAGCAGTATACTTACCGTCCGTGCGGCTCCCCAGGCGCTCCAGAGTGACGTCAGGGCGCCCCACGCGCATGGGTGACGTGATCACATGGATCACGTCATCCATGCGCATGGGGCGCCCTGACGTCATTCTGGAGCGCATTGGGAGCCGCACGGACTGTAAGTTCACTGCTCCCCCGCTCCCCACTACTACTATGGCAGCCAGGACTTGAATAGCGTCCTGGCTGCCATAGTAACACTGAACGCATTTTGAAGACGGATCCGTCTAAATTTTTATTGTATTTCTATGGTCTGCAATTGTAATATCTGATGAAAAGAGCACATAACAAAGACACATAAGCGATTATGTTACATTTTGCTGTTCTTTTCTTGTTCTTTTTTGTTTAGATTTTGGGTTTGGTTGTCCCTTAAAAGTACTTTTAGAAGGAGCTATTACTAAATATTTCTTCCAGCAATTATACACACTTTATGATATATGTCCCACATGAGTTGTACTTAGACACATTGGAGGAGATTTATCAAGACCTGCATTTCTACTTCAGGCTTGATATCTCCTGTGTTGCCATAAGTTAAGTGCATGCATCTAAAATAAAATCTACACCAGCTTGTAGCTGCCATAGGTTTCGGTCATTATTTACTCTAGAAAATGATGTAAATGATGATACTGTAGATCAGCCAAATCTGATGGCCAGCCCACTCCCCACTCATATCACTCCCCATATTTCAGAAAGTGGAAAGGTGACATATAAACGGTGCTTGCGCAAAATGTTTTGCACAAGTGCCATATACAAATTAACTAATTTGTTTTTTTTTGTAAAATTTTTAAGCCAGATAACTGGTGTATGCAAAAGAGGAGTATCCCCCATTATTCCTTCTAACAACTATTAAGTTTGCTGGGTTGATCAAGGAGGCAATTTTTTATGAAAATATGAGCAGTGCAGATATGAGACAAGTGTCCTGATTTTATATGTAATCATATGATTTAGCTACTTGTTATCTATTTTTATTTTTATATAATTTGTATTTTTTTTCATGTAGTTGTCTTTATCTTTTATACCTTAAACTAACATTTATTAAGTGACCTGATAGATAATTGTTAACATTTTTATCTGAGACTATATTTTACCATTTTAAAACAAAAAGGGGCCTAGAGATTCCATTTTATTGTCATTAATGAATTGTAGAATTTATTGAGTGTTGAATAAAACTAATCCACGCATGCTCTTTCACATTAAGGTGTACCACAGATAATCATATTATTTGTGTTTAAAAACTTGTAATTTATTGATTGAATTTCCTGATATTCCTTTGCTTAAAGGGTGACTGAGTTTTCAAAAATCTTTTGAAATGTCATAGAAACATATCAAAAGTTTTGATCAGTGTCCTGAGTGCTGAGACTCCACTGATCCCTAGAATGAGGAGGAGGAAGTGCCCACATATTGTGCTCTTGAAGAAGAAGAATACAGAATCAAGACAGGACCATAGACTGTCTCCTGCAGTGTGGAGAGAGAGAGCAATATGCAGGCGCTTCTCTTGCATTGTTGTAGCAAATGTTAGAGTTTCAGCACTCAGACCACCAACAATCAAAACTTTTGATATGTTTGTGTTTTTGAAAACTCAGCTGATAGCTAGATATCCTTGTCACTTGGTTTACAAAAACTTGTAAATCCCATTATAAAACCTCATAGTAACCATCGCAAATAAGGAAATAGGTATCTAACCCATCACTTATCAGCCTGTTTTAGTGAAGAAGCAATTTTCATTTTTTTCACTGTCACATTCCAAGAGCTATTTTTCTGTTAGGCTACTTTCACACTGGCGTTTCTGGGTCTGCTGGTGAGATCCGTTTCAGGGATCTCACAAGCGGCCCAAAACGGATCAGTTCAGCCCCAATGCATTCTGAATGGATAAGGATCCGTTCAGAATGCATCAGTTTGGTGTCCGGCTGACGATGCTGAGCCAAACGGATCCATCCTGACTTACAATGTAAGTCAGGATGGATCAGTTTTGACTTATTTTTTATTTTTTTAAGAATAATGCAAACTTATCCGTTCTGGACAGATACAAGCGTTTGCATTATCGGAGCGGATCCATCTGTGCAGATACAAGACGGATCCGCACCAAATGCAGGTGTGAAGGTAGCCTTAATGTAGCCATATGAGGGCTTGTTTTTGTGGGACAAGTTGTAGTTTTTAATGACACGATTTTGGGGTACACATAACTTACTGATTACCTTTTATTAACTCTTTCCAGGGGTTGACAGCAATACTGCCACTAAGTTTTTATGTTATACATTTTACGGTATATCTTTAATCTCTAGGTCAATATGATTACAGCGAAACTAAATACATATAGGGGCACATTTATTAAGACCAGTGTTTTAGACGTTGGTCTTCATAAAGGGTCTGCGCTGGTGGAGGATCCACTGAAGTTATGAAGAGGAGCAGACCTCTCCATTACTTCAGTGCATCCTGTGCTAGTCCATTACTTCAGTGCATCCTGTGCTAGTCCTAAATGTAATACAGCTTCCTAGCTGTCTTACATTTAGACCATTTTTTATGTCTAAAACAGACATAGAAAATGGTGAATGAGATGGGCTTGCCAGCCCGCCCCCTTCTTTGCCCATGCCATGCCCACAATTTTAGAACTGGTGTGATAGGGGCGAAATCGCAGATAGCGGTACAACTAACCGTTGCAATTTTTTTATTAGTTCCACAAGGGGATTCTTCTGATCACTTCTACAATATACTGTACTGCTTAAGCAATACAGTGCCTTATACTGTCAGTACAATATTGACAGGCACTATGTCATGGACGTTCCCGTGACAGGTGGCAGAAGATCAGTGAGACTGGCAACACGTGGTTTGATCTGACAGGTTTCCCTGTGGATCAATATGCTCCTGTGCTGTTTCTCGTATGGCCACACTCCTTGCCTCAGGTGTTGCTAATGTGGTCATTTAACCTTCCTTATATATAGTTGCTTCTCCCACAATGCTATGCGGTTTATAGCTTCAATTTCAGTTATGGATTGCTGGTGTGTGGATCTTGGCGGAGTTCCTGGTGCTTCCATTGCTCCTTTGAAGTTAAGGCTTTCCTTTCCCTTTTGTATTTTGTTTGGGTTTTGTGTGTTGCATTTCCCTATTGTTTGTATTAAGCCTGAGGGAGACTCCTGTTCGTACCTGCCATTATTACCAGGGTTCTATAGGGCTAGAGAGGACTCTAGGTATTCCTGTGTATGAACACACCTACCTATGGGGTCTGTTCATAGTGATTGGTTAGGGTTTTACTAGGAGGTGTCCATCTTCCTTCCTTAGTTCTCAGGCCTTATTCCCTATTCCCCCCTTCCCTCTTGCTTGGTGTGGTGTTTCCCTCCCAAACCGAAGCGTGGCACACTATTAGGGATGGACTTCATTAGACCCCTGGCTTCAATATTCAGACATTGGCAGCCCGCAATCTCATTCGAGGTAGTGTTATTTCCTAAAATAGGGACACTTGTCCCTATAAACCCCTTAGATCCTGCAGGTTAGGCAGCTGAAATTGGCACTTCTGCCAACCCAAGACATTTGAACAGGAAACTTCTCTCATGTGACAATTGAGCTCTTGTTCTCTGCTGCGCAGAAGACCAGTGCAACTCTTAGACTAGCCGGCAGTAAAAAGGTGACCTAGCCTTAGACTCATAAGTGATCGCCATAAAAAGGCATATTGACAGTCACTAACTGGATAACCCATAATTCATTTTTTCCTTCAATGTTTTATGGGTATGGGAGAAAGGCATGATTCAGTCCTCCTGTCTTGAATTGGAGAAATACGGCAACATGAATCATCACCAGAAAATAGGCCCTTTTATCATTATGAAAACCTTTACTTGTGCAACCCCATATTATCATACCTGGCTAAACATCTGACTGGGTGTACACTAAAATATGAGTAAGGCTCTGTTCACCTCTGTGTCAGAAGTTCCATTTGGAGCCTCTATCTGCTGATTCTGTCACAATTCATAAAAAAATGGAACAGCTATTGAGGTCCGTGAAGCACCAATGGTGTTTGTTGTATCATGTATCATCACAATATGAATTTTGTTTTTCTGCTCCTGTGATGGAATAAAACAAAATTTACAAGGTATGTGTGAACTCAGCATAAATGTAGGACATATTTTTTTTTTTTTCCCCTAGCATTGTAACAATGCTATGCTAGCTAGAATTTAATCTAAGCATATGGCCTTTTTATATTAAGCATTTTTGCTCATTAAAGTTGTTTCCACTAGCACACAGTTCTGAGTTTGATAATTTATTTGACCTATTAATCAACTTATAGAAAAAAAATTATTGTCATAAAAGTATTCTATGCTATGATTCATTCCATGCAGAGTGCAATAAAACTTACAAGTTCAGATTAATTTCCATCTTTATCAGTAGCAATGAGAATATTATGAGACAGCAATATTTACTTTTTATTCTGTCCTATTTTAATGGTTCTGTCACAAATACTCTAGAATCATTTTAGAAAAGCATTTAAATTAATGAAGACAAGAACACAGCCAGTGCTTTATACAGAATACAGTATTTCTTAACCAAAGAAAAATCATTATAGGCTCATTGGAATAATTTGGTAAAAAGGCTTTTAACAGGAAATTCACTGTTAAACCAGGCACAATGCCTTGTAGGATTAGCTCAGCTGAATGGTACCTATACTTAGTGACCCATTGCTTAATTCTGGAGAAAAAGTACTTTTAAGCCATATACAAATAAGCAATTAAGTGCACTGGGCGAGGGCCCAAGCCTTTGTGTACAGTCGTGGCCAAAAGTTTTGAGAATTACATAAATATTGGAAATTGGAAAAGTTGCTGCTTAAGTTTTTATAATAGCAATTTGCATATACTCCAGAATGTTATGAAGAGTGATCAGATGAATTGCATAGTCCTTCTTTGCCATGAAAATTAACTTAATCCAAAAAAAAAACTTTCCACTGCATTTCATTGCTGTCATTAAAGGACCTGCTGAGTTCATTTCAGTAATCGTCTTGTTAACTCAGGTGAGAATGTTGACGAACACAAGGCTGGAGATCATTATGTCAGGCTGATTGGGTTAAAATGGTAGACTTGACATGTTAAAAGGAGGGTGTTGCTTGAAATCATTGTTCTTCCATTGTTAACCATGGTGACCTGCAAAGAAACGCATGCAGCCATCATTGCGTTGCATAAAAATGGCTTCACAGGCAAGGATATTGTGGCTACTAAGATTGCACCTCAAACAACAATTTATAGGATCATCAAGAACTTCAAGGAAAGAGGTTCAATTCTTGTTAAGAAGGCTTCAGGGCGTCCAAGAAAGTCCAGCAAGCGCCAGGATCGTCTCCTAAAGAGCATTCAGCTGCGGGATTGGAGTGCCACCAGTGCAGAGCTTGCTCAGGAATGGCAGCAGGCAGGTGTGAGCGCATCTGCACGCACAGTGAGGCGAAGACTTTTGGAAGATGGCCTGGTGTCAAGAAGAGCAGCAAAGAAGCCACTTCTCTCCAAAAAAATCCATCAGGGACAGATTGATCTTCTGCAGAAAGTGAGGTGAATGGACTGCTGAGGACTGGGGCAAAGTCATATTCTCAGATGAAGCCTCTTTCCGATTGTTTGGGGCATCTGGAAAAAGGCTTTTCCGGAGAAGAAAAGGTGAGCGCTACCATCAGTCCTGTGTCATGCCAACAGTAAAGCATCCTGAGACCATTCATGTGTGGGGTTGCTTCTCATCCAAGGGAGTGGGCTCACTCACAATTTTGCCCAAAAACACAGCCATAAATAAAGAATGGTACCAAAACACCCTCCAACAGCAACTTCTTCCAACAATCCAACAACAGTTTGGTGAAGAACAATGCATTTTCCAGCACGATGGAGCACCGTGCCATAAGGCAAAAGTGATAACTAAGTGGCTCGGGGACCAAAACGTTGACATTTTGGGTCCATGGCCTGGAAACTCCCCAGATCTTAATCCCATTGAGAACTTGTGGTCAATCCTCAAGAGGCGGGTGGACAAACAAAAACCCACTAATTCTGACAAACTCCAAGAAGTGATTATGAAAGAATGGGTTGCTATCAGTCAGGAATTGGCCCAGAAGTTGATTGAGAGCATGCCCAGTCGAATTGCAGAGGTCCTGAAAAAGAAGGGCCAAAACTGCAAACACTGACTCTTTGAATAAATGTCATGTAATTGTTGATAAAAGCCTTTGAAACGTATGAAGTGCGTGTAATTATATTTCACTACATCACACTACATCAAAACAACAACAACAAAGATCTAAAAGCAGTTTAGGCCTCTTTCACACTTGCGTTGTTGGGATCCGGCATGCACTTCCGTTGCCGGAGGTGCCCGCCGGATCCGGAAAAACGCAAGTGTACTGAAAGCATTTGAAGACGGAACCGTCTTCCAAATGCTTTCAGTGTTACTATGGCACCCAGGACGCTATTAAAGTCCTGGTTGCCATAGTAGGAGCGGGGAGCGGGGGAGCGGGGGAGCGGTATAGCGGTATACTTACAGTCCGTGCGGCTCCTGGGGCGCTCCAGAATGACGTCAGAGCGCCCCATGCGCATGGATGACGTGATCCATGCGATCATAGAAACATATAGAAACATAGAATGTGTCGGCAGATTAGAACCATTTGGCCCATCTAGTCTGCCCAATATACTGAATACTATGGATAGCCCCCGGCCCTATCTTATATGAAGGATGGCCTTATGCCTATCCCATGCATGCTTAAACCCCTTCACTGTATTTGCAGCTACCACTTCTGCAGGAAGGCTATTCCATGCATCCACTACTCTCTCAGTAAAGTAATACTTCCTTATATTACTTTTAAACCTTTGCCCCTCTAATTTAAAACTGTGTCCTCTTGTGGTAGTTTTTCTTCTTTTAAATATGCTCTCTTCCTTTACCGAGTTGATTCCCTTTATGTATTTAAAAGTTTCTATCATATCCCCTCTGTCTCTTCTTTCTTCCAAGCTATACATATTAAGGTCCTTTAACCTTTCCTGGTAAGTTTTATCCTGCAATCCATGTACTAGTTTAGTAGCTCTTCTCTGAACTCTCTCTAGAGTATCTATATCCTTCTGGAGATATGGCCTCCAGTACTGCGCACAATACTCCAAGTGAGGTCTCACCAGTGTTCTGTACAGCGGCATAAGCACTTCACTCTTTCTACTGCTTATACCTCTCCCTATACATCCAAGCATTCTGCTGGCATTTCGTGCTGCTCTATTACATTGTCTTCCCACCTTTAAGTCTTCTGAAATAATTACTCCTAAATCCCTTTCCTCAGATACTGAGGTCAGGACGTGATCCATGCGCTTGGGGCGCCCTGACGTCCCTCTGGAGCGCCCGGGGAGCCGCACGGACGGTAAGTATACTGCTCCCCTGCTCCCCACTGCACTTTACCATGGCTGCCAGGACTTTAGCGTCCCGGCAGCCATGGTAACCATTCAGAAAAAGCTAAATGTCGGCTCCGGCAATGCGCCGAAACGACGTTTAGCTTAAGGCCGGATCCGGATCAATGCCTTCCAATGGGCATTAATTCTGGATCCGGCCTTGCGGCAAGTGTTCCGGATTTTTGGCCGGAGCAAAAAGCGCAGCATGCTGCAGTATTTTCTCCGGCCAAAAAACGTTCCGTTCCGGAACTGAAGACATCCTGATGCATCCTGAATGGATTTCTCTCCATTCAGAATGCATTAGGATAATCCTGATCAGGATTCTTCCGGCATAGAGCCCCGACGACGGAACTCTATGCCGGAAGACAATAACGCAGGTGTGAAAGAGCCCTTAGCATCAAACTTTGTGAAAACTAATATTTGTGTCATTCTCAAAACTTTTGGCCACGACTGTACACCCTTGCTCCTACTGCGAACTCTGCCAGTCCGAATTCATCTGTCGCTGTCAAACAAGGAGAGAGAGGGGCTGGCAGAGAAAGTAGCATGAGCAATCTAATGCACAAATTGATTTAGGCCCAGCTTTAACTGCTCATTTCCATGCAGTTTGAAGTAACAGATTTCTAAGCGAAAGGTATTGTTACATTCAACTAACCTAACTTTACAAAACATTGTGCCTTCATTAACAGCAAATTTCCTGGTGGCAGGCCCCCTTCAACATATGCAAGCATTCAGTTTTGGTATCTTAAGACAATGTCAAAAATTAAATGTAGTAACACTGAAGGGGTCCTGATGTTTGCTTTCCGCCTCAATGTCCTTTCCATGGCTTTTCTCCCAGTGCCTTACCATCTTGTTCACAAACAATGCCGCTTTTCTGAAAGAAGGAGTCGTACATACCGTAAGTCATTGCCACCAAAGTGAAAAGGGGCCAACTAAGACTGAATCTCTTCTCTCCAGTTGGTCAAATAATAAAACTGAAATTAAATTAGAACCAGAATTATTATTTTTACTATTGCTGCTTCTATGCTTTGGTTTTGTGATTAAAGGATGATATCATTCAAAATTCTTTTTTTTTTATTTAAGTGTTTCTCATCTTACTGAATGGATACAATGATTTAATTTTATAATAAGAAATTAGAATAGTAGAACACAGCCAGAAGAACACCAGTAGGCATGTATGACCAGGATGCTTATCCGTAGGTAATGAAACTTCAGGATCAGACCTTCTGTCATTCTACCAAAAGCAGATTTTCCTTTTTGGCAGATGCAACCTTTAACCTGCTTCGAAACATAAGACATACAAATGCAAAAACATCTCAAAATCACAGAACAGAAGATGCTATGATTTTCACTAAACCTTAAGTTTTCACCATCTGTAACTTTGCTTTTGGATTTATATCTGAGCTTTAAAAATTAGTCCATTAAAATATAAGTTTTTGAAATATAAATTGTCTGTTTCCTTATTGTTGTCCAGCTGCTCAAAAATTTCATGATATATAGTGGTCAAGCTAATCTGCTTGTGCGTTTTAACAGTTGTACAAATAGGTCTCTTTAACCACCTCAGCCCCCAGTGCTTAAACACCCTGAAAGATTAGGCCACTTTTTACACTTCTGACCTACACTACTTTCACCGTTTATTGCTCGGTCATGCAACTTACCACCCAAATGAATTTTACCTCCTTTTCTTCTCACTAATATAGCTTTCATTTGGTGGTATTTCATTGCTGCTGCCATTTTTACTTTTTTTGTTATTAATCGAAATTTAACGATTTTTTTGCAAAAAAATGACATTTTTCACTTTCAGTTGTAAAATTTTGCAAAAAAAACGAGATCCATATATAAATTTTGCTCTAAATTTATTGTTCTACATGTCTTTGATAAAAAAAAAAATGTTTGGGTAAAAAAAAAATGGTTTGGGTAAAAGTTATAGCGTTTACAAACTATGGTACAAAAATGTGAATTTCCGCTTTTTGAAGCAGCTCTGACTTTCTGAGCACCTGTCATGTTTCCTGAGGTTCTACAATGGCCAGACAGTACAAACACCCCACAAATGACCCCATTTCTGAAAGTAGACACCCTAAGGTATTCGCTGATGGGCATAGTGAGTTCATAGAACTTTTTATTTTTTGTCACAAGTTAGCGGAAAATGATGATTTTTTATTTTTTATTTTTTTTTTCTTACAAAGTCTCATATTCCACTAACTTGTGACAAAAAATAAAAAGTTCTATGAACTCACTATGCCCATCACGAAATACCTTGGGGTCTCTTCTTTCCAAAATGGGGTCACTTGTGGGGCAGTTATACTGCCCTGGCATTCTAGGGGCCCAAATGTGTGGTAAGGAGTTTGAAATCAAATTCTGTAAATTATGACCAGTGAAATCCGAAAGGTGCTCTTTGGAATATGGGCCCCTTTGCCCACCTAGGCTGCAAAAAAGTGTCACACATCTGGTATCTCTGTATTCAGGAGAAGTTGAGGAATGTGTTTTGGGGTGTCTTTTTACATATACCCATGCTGGGTGAGAGAAATATCTTGGCAAAATACAACTTTTCCCATTTTTTTATACAAAGTTGGCATTTGACCAAGATATTTATCTCACCCAGCATGGGTATATGTAAAAAGACACCCCAAAACACATTCCTCAACTTCTCCTGAATACAGAGATACCAGATGTGTGACACTTTTTTGCAGCCTAGGTGGGCAAAGGGGCCCATATTCCAAAGAGCACCTTTCGGATTTCACTGGTCATTTTTTACAGAATTTGATTTCAAACTCCTTACCACACATTTGGGCCCCTAGAATGCCAGGGCAGTATAACTACCCCACAAGTGACCCCATTTTGGAAAGAAGAGACCCCAAGGTATTCGCTGATGGGCATAGTGAGTTCATGGAAGTTTTTATTTTTTGTCACAAGTTAGTGGAATATGAGACTTTGTATGAAAAAAAAAAAAAAAAAAAATCATCATTTTCCACTAACTTGTGACAAAAAATAAAAAATTCTAGAAACTCACCATGCCTCTCATGGAATACCTTGGGGTGTCTTCTTTCCAAAATGGGGTCACTTGTGGGGTAGTTATACTGCCCTGGCATTCTAGGGGCCCAAATGTGTGGTAAGTAGGTAAATGACCTGTGAAATCCGAAAGGTGCTCTTTGGAATTTGGGCACCTTTGCCCACCTAGGCTGCAAAAAAGTGTCACACATCTGGTATCGCCGTACTCAGGAGAAGTTGGGGAATGTGTTTTGGGATGTCATTTTACATATACCCATGCTGGGTGAGATAAATATCTTGGTCAAATGCCAACTTTGTATAAAAAAATGGGAAACGTTGTCTTTTGCCAAGATATTTCTCTCACCCAGCATGGGTCTATGTAAAAAGACACCCCAAAACACATTCCTCAACTTCTCCTGAATACAGAGATACCAGATGTGTGACACTTTTTTGCAGCCTAGGTGGGCAAAGGGGCCCATATTCCAAAGAGCACCTTTCGGATTTCACTGGTCATTTTTTACAGAATTTGATTTCAAACTCCTTACCACACATTTGGGCCCCTAGAATGCCAGGGCAGTATAAATACCCCACAAGTGACCCCATTTTGGAAAGAAGAGACCCAAAGGTATTCGCTGATGGGCATAGTGAGTTCATGGAAGTTTTTATTTTTTGTCACAAGTTAGTGGAATATGAGACTTTGTATGAAAAAAAAAAAAAAAAAAAAAAATCATCATTTTCCACTAACTTGTGACAAAAAATAAAAAATTCTAGGAACTCGCCATGCCCCTCATGGAATACCTTGGGGTGTCTTCTTTCCAAAATGGGGTCACTTGTGGGGTAGTTATACTGCCCTGGCATTCTAGGGGCCCAAATGTGTGGTAAGTAGGTAAATGACCTGTGAAATCCGAAAGGTGCTCTTTGGAATTTGGGCACCTTTGCCCACCTAGGCTGCAAAAAAGTGTCACACATCTGGTATCGCCGTACTCAGGAGAAGTTGGGGAATGTGTTTTGGGATGTCATTTTACATATACCCATGCTGGGTGAGATAAATATCTTGGTCAAATGCCAACTTTGTATAAAAAAATGGGAAAAGTTGTCTTTTGCCAAGATATTTCTCTCACCCAGCATGGGTATATGTAAAAAGACACCCCAAAACACATTCCTCAACTTCCCCTGAATACAGAGATACCAGATGTGTGACACTTTTTTGCAGCCTAGGTGGGCAAAGGGGCCCATATTCCAAAGAGCACCTTTCGGATTTCACTGGTCATTTTTTACAGAATTTGATTTCAAACTCCTTACCACACATTTGGGCCCCTAGAATGCCAGGGCAGTATAACTACCCCACAAGTGACCCCATTTTGGAAAGAAGAGACCCCAAGGTATTCGCTGATGGGCATAGTGAGTTCATGGAAGTTTTTATTTTTTGTCACAAGTTAGTGGAATATGAGACTTTGTATGAAAAAAAAATCAAAAAAAAAAATCATCATATTCCACTAACTTGTGACAAAAAATAAAAAATTCTAGGAACTCGCCATGCCCCTCATGGAATACCTTGGGGTGTCTTCTTTCCAAAATGGGGTCACTTGTGGGGTAGTTATACTGCCCTGGTATTCTAGGGGCCCAAATGTGTGGTAAGTAGGTAAATGACCTGTGAAATCCGAAAGGTGCTCTTTGGAATTTGGGCACCTTTGCCCACCTAGGCTGCAAAAAAGTGTCACACATCTGGTATCGCCGTACTCAGGAGAAGTTGGGGAATGTGTTTTGCGGTGTCATTTTACATATACCCATGCTGGGTGAGATAAATATCTTGGTCAAATGCCAACTTTGTATAAAAAAATGGGAAAAGTTGTCTTTTGCCAAGATATTTCTCTCACCCAGCATGGGTATATGTAAAATGACACCCCAAAACACATTCCCCAACTTCTCCTGAGTACGGAGATACCAGATGTGTGACACTTTTTTGCAGCCTAGGTGGCCAAAGGGGCCCATATTCCAAAGAGCACCTTTCGGATTTCACTGGTCATTTTTTACAGAATTTGATTTCAAACTCCTTACCACACATTTGGGCCCCTAGAATGCCAGGGCAGTATAACTACCCCACAAGTGACCCCATTTTGGAAAGAAGAGACCCCAAGGTATTCGCTGATGGGCATAGTGAGTTCATGGAAGTTTTTATTTTTTGTCACAAGTTAGTGGAATATGAGACTTTGTATGAAAAAAAAAAAAAATAAATTATCATTTTCCACTAACTTGTGACAAAAAATAAAAAATTCTAGGAACTCGCCATGCCCCTCATGGAATACCTTGGGGTGTCTTCTTTCCAAAATGGCGTCACTTGTGGGGTAGTTATACTGCCCTGGCATTTTACAGGGGCCCTAATGTGTGGTAAGTAGGTAAATGACCTGTGAAATCCGAAAGGTGCTCTTTGGAATGTGGGCCCCTTTGCCCACCTAGGCTGCAAAAAAGTGTCACACATGTGGTATCTCCGTATTCAGGAGAAGTTGGGGAATGTGTTTTGTGGTGTCATTTTACATATACCCATGCTGGGTGAGAGAAATATCTTGGCAAAAGACAACTTTTCCCATTTTTTTAATATAAAGTTGACATTTGACCAAGATATTTATTTTAGGAGGGCATTTTTAGACATTTGGATACCAGACTTCTTCTCACGCTTTGGGGACCCTAAAATGCCAGGGCAGTATAAATACCCCACATGTGACCCCATTTTGGAAAGAAGACACCCCAAGGTATTCAATGAGGGGCATGGCGAGTTCATATAAAAAAAAAAAATTTGGCACAAGTTAGCGGAAATAATTTTTTTTTGATTTTGTTCTCACAAAGTCTCCCTTTCCGCTAACTTGGGACAAAAATTTCAATCTTTCATGGACTCAATATGCCCCTCACGGAATACCTTGGGGTGTCTTCTTTCCAAAATGGGGTCACATGTGGGGTATTTATACTTCCCTGGCATTCTAGGGGCCCTAAAGCGTGAGAAGAAGTCTGGAATATAAATGTCTAAACATTTTTACGCATTTGGATTCCGTGAGGGGTATGGTGAGTTCATGTGAGATTTTATTTTTTGACACAAGTTAGTGGAATATGAGAGTTTGTAAGAAAAAAAAAAAAAATTCCGCTAACTTGGGCCAAAAAAATGTCTGAATGGAGCCTTACAGGGGGGGGGGGATCAATGACAGGGGGGTGATCAATGACAGGGGGGTGATCAATGACAGGGGGGTGATCAGGGAGTCTATATGGGGTGATCACCAGTCATTGATCACTCCCCTGTAAGGCTCCATTCAGACGTCCATTTGATTTTTACGGATCCGATCAGTCTATCAGTGGATCCGTAAAAATCATGCGGACATCTGAATGGAGCTTTACAGGGGGGTGATCAATGACAGGGGGGTAATCAATGACAGGGGGGTGATCAGGGAGTCTATATGGGGTGATCACCACAGTCATTGATCACGCCCCTGTAAGGCTCCATTCAGACGTCCGTATGCGTTTTGCGGATCCGATCAGTCTATCAGTGGATCCGTAAAAATCATGCGGACATCTGAATGGAGCTTTACAGGGGGGTGATCAATGACAGGGGGGTAATCAATGACAGGGGGGTGATCAGGGAGTCTATATGGGGTGATCACTACAGTCATTGATCACTCCCCTGTAAGGCTCCATTCAGACGTCCGTATGATTTTTACGGATCCGATCAGTCTATCAGTGGATCCGTAAAAATCATGCGGACATCTGAATGGAGCTTTACAGAGGGGTGATCAATGACAGGGGGGTAATCAATGACAGGGGGGTGATCAGGGAGTCTATATGGGGTGATCACCTCCGTCATTGATCACTCCCCTGTAAGGCTCCATTCAGACGTCCGTATGATTTTTACGGATCCGATCAGTCTATCAGTGGATCCGTAAAAATCATGCGGACATCTGAATGGAGCTTTACAGGGGGGTGATCAATGACAGGGGGATAATCAATGACAGGGGGGTGATCAGGGAGTCTATATGGGGTGATCAGGGGTGATCAGGGGCGATCAGGGGCGAATAAGGGGTTAATAAGTGACAGGGGGGGTGTAGTGTAGTGTGGTGCTTGGTGCTACATATTGCTGAGCTACCTGTGTCCTCTGGTGGTCGATCCAAACAAAGGGGACCACCAGAGGACCAGGTAGCAGGTATATTAGACGCTGTTATCAAAACAGCGTCTAATATACCTGTTAGGGGTTAAAAAAAATAACATCTCCAGCCTGCCAGCGAACGATCGCCGCTGGCAGGCTGGAGATCCACTCGCTTACCTTCCGATCGTGTGAACGCGCGCGCCTGTGTGCGCGCGTTCACAGGAAATCTCGCGTCTCGCGAGATGACGCATATATGCGTGACTGTGCGCAGGGCTGCCACCTCCGGAACGCGAATCTGCGTTAGGTGGTCCGGAGGTGGTTAAAGCCAGCAACATCAATGTTTCAGGTTATACAATGTAATATATCAAAATGGTCTTATGAGGGCACCAAGGATTATTAGTTGTTAATTTGACCAGGTTATCAGTGGTAGAACCTCTGGATAATGATGCTCCTTTATTAAAGATATGATCACACAGTCAGGTTTCCTGATGCAGTTTTAGAAGCAAAAATAAGGAGTGAATCATAAAAGGAGAGAAAGTATAAAGGACAGATCCAATTTTTTAAATTCACTCCTGATTTTGACTTCCAAAGCCTCATCAGGAAACATGGATATTGTTCTATTAGTTGATTCTTCCACACTCAGTCTTTGGTACAAGGCAACTTTATTACAGGGAGATATAAACCATCATTGCATATGAGTCTTTGAAAAAGAAGTTCAAAATATTGCAGCTAGACTAAATAGAGGTATACATTTTGCTAGATTAAAAGATAGAGAGACTCTCATTTTTTCCAAAAGAAATAATAACAATGAAAATAAGAATGAGAACGAAAATACAAAGAAAGGGAATAAATATAGAAGTAAAAATAAAAATAAAACAAAAAACAGGAAGGAAAATGTTCTGAACAAAGATGAACCTATTACTTTTACTACCAATTATAGTAGAGACTATTTCAAGATTTGTAAAATTATACGGAAACATCTTCCGGTTCTAAACTTCAATGAGGAATGGAGAAATATAGCATCCACAGGGATAAGATGTGTAGCGAAAAGAGCCCCCACAGTGGGTCAAAAAATCAGTCCGAGTCTATTCAGGGAAAATGCCCCCAGAATATGCACCTGGCCTAAAACCAATGGGAACTACAAATGTGGCAGCAAAAAATGTATTTGCTGTCGACATATGTTTATCTCAAAAGAGGTTATATCTATGGTCAATAACAAAAAACATATGCTGGAGCAATATATAAACTGCAATACAGACCACGTAGTATATGTCATAACATGTAAAATATGCAGTCTACAATACGTGGGCTGCACCACAAATGATTTAAAAGTATGCATAAGGTGATGTCCTTCATTTTATGTCTCGGAATGTTTCAGCGGCAACAATGCATTTTGCCACTGTTCACAAGGGCGACACCTCTGCGTTTTCTGTGCAGGGCGTGGAGGTTGTTTCTGCACCAATTAGAGAGGGTGATCGCAAACAAAAGCTTTTGAGCAGAGAAACATATTGGATGTTTATTCTGGAAACCTGCATACCGAAGGGTCTAAACAGAAAATATGATCTAACTTTGCAGTATATGTAGTTCATCAGTATGTGATTTCAAATGCATAATATTGAATTGCCACCTCCCCGCCCATGTGTTCTTGGTTGGACTTCCCACCTAATCCAGGAACACCTGGGCTTGGGATGTAACCTCTACTCAATTAGAGAAAGAGGAGGAACCCATTTGTGTTGTATATATAAGTACCTGTTTTTAGTGCACTATGTATTGTCTTGATGAAGGGCTCAATACCATAGCCCGAAACGCGTCACAATTACTTTGTGTCTCTCCATGTGATGTATGTTGGATCTTAAACTTTGAAAGCCGAATAAAGAACAAATTATTTTATATGTCAGAAGCTGGAATCGACCCTTTGTTTTTGGACATATGAGTCTGTATGTACAACTGACCAACAAGTTAAAGAACCACAGGTAGAATGCATTTACAAGTAGTGAGAACCACTAGAGGTCATATACAGCATATAACATATTGCTTAATCTTTTATCTTTTAAATAAGAAGAAACAGTGAAATGGAATCAAACATAAATTGATGAATTTGCACAGATAGGCAATACTATGAGTTTGATATAATCTATAAAATGGGCTGGCTTTCTTATCATTCTGCCAGCTCGTGTAACATAAGATGTTTCTCTGCACACATCTGGTTGTTCCTCTAATCCTGGCCATATGTTTTTGTGGAATTGCAAGTCTTTGGCCAGATTCTACATCTTGAGCCACAATCGGAAGTGTCCCTGTTGCTTCATTGCTTGTACTTGCCGTCTCATAGTTTTGGATGTCTGCCTACTGCTCAAAGGAACCTACATCATGTCTTGTGTTTTTCTCAGATTTCTCTAATTTCTAATTAATCTTCTTCCTTCTGCTGTTACAATTTCATATGACTGAGGTCCAAGTTTCTTGACAACCCTTGTCATATTTACCTATTGACTGTATCCGTACATTGTTTTTCTGAAGATCATGCTGATCTTTTGCTGATTTATTGTAATAGAAAGCTTGCCTGTCTTGTCAGTCTGCACTTGGTCTTTCAGTATTGCCTGGGCCTTGCTATCCTTTGTGCAGATACTACATTTACTATTCCATCACTGGTGCCCTCCATCATTTTGAGGCTGTCTTTTGTCAGCTCAGCAGCCCTATAGATTTGCATACATTTGTCTAAGGCCAGCTCTTCCTCTCTCAGTAATCTCTCTCTGAGATTAGACTCTCTGATGCCACACAGTATTCTGTCTCTGATGAGGGAGTCTCTGGTGGCCCCAAATCAACAGGTTGCACCCAGCCTCCTCAGTAATGTCACTTATCTGTCCATATTCTCCCCAACCTCCTGATTCCTTGAGATTTATATCTCTCCACAGTCTCATCTTTTTTGGTGTCACAATGCTTATCAAATGACTACATGTCTGTCACAGTCACATTGTCTGTGCTGTCTGGGATTAAAGTTTGGGCTATTTCTCTGCCTTTTTTCCCAATTACTTTTCTAATCCCTGGAGGCCACTGTGAGATCCACACACAGGGTAAACTCTTCCTTCCAGTGTCTCCAAGTCTGTGACAGATTGACATTCAGTCTCCAAGGGGGTTGCAGCGCACTATCCCTAGTGTAGTACTAACAGGGTCTCTACTTACAATTGCCTTAAGTCTCCTTATAAGCTTAGACTCACTCAATCTCTCAGTGCTTGCATGCAGCAAATTTGTTATTCATAGGTTCCGTGCTCGACTGCCACCATATTCTAAAAAGAGAAAAGTCAGTCCTGTGTCCCAACACGGACAGTTACTTGCGCTGCTGCTGGTCTCGGAGTTGTGTGGTAGGTAATTCACACTGGATATACAGATAATGAAGGTTTTGGAACCTCGCTGCTTGAGACTATGCTCCCCGGTCAACAGTGAATAGCACAGGGCACCGGCCCCTCTCCTCTTCACTCTGTCAGTCTTCAAGTGCTTGGTGTGCTGGATCTCTGTCAGTCTTCAAGTGTTCCTGTATCTCAAAGCACATAAGCACATCCCCGGTACATACTGCTTCTGCCTATGAGCAAAATCTTAGAAATCATGGCTGTACATGACAGTAATATTGCAAGAACTTTCAACCTATGCAGAAAAAGAATATTGCTGGTGTTGCATGCATCCCAAACACTTTACTGAATTGTCACTCTATGAAGAAATTGAGATGAGCAAATACTGAAAGCATACATCATATGAACAATTATTAAAAGCTATTGGCAACACGTCTGTAGGGATATGTTATATGCTGTGTATGGCCTCTAGGGGGTATCACTACTTCTAAATGCATTTACCTGTGGTTCTTGAACTTGTTAGTCAGATGTGCATACAGACTTATGTGTAATAGTGGTTGATATCTCCCTGTAATAAAGTTGTCTGGAACCAAAGACTGAGTGTGGAAGAACCAACTAACAGAATATGGTGGCAATGAAGGTTTTGGAACCGCGCTGCTTGAGACTATGTTCCCCGGTCAACAATGAATAGCACAGGGCACCGGCCCCTCTCCTCTTCACCCAAAGGATCCGATCTTCCACAGACCTCCTCCTCTACAGGGTTTAAGAAGATTGACAGAATAGTGAAGCACCCTTTTGCAAGTTAGTTTAAAAGGTTTTATTCTACTCACAAGAGTCGGTAGACAAAAAGCATATAACACAATAAAACCGTCACGTTCCTGCCCGACCCGGGTTTCACTGCCTCGCTTCTTCAGGGGCGACAACTGCGCATGTCCGCAGTAGGGCCCTTTAAATAGCCCAGCTTATCCCATTACATGAGCCGGTATTTATCCGGATCATATCCCAAAGTTACAAACAACAGTTTCAAATCATACATATTAAAAATACAAACAGTAATCTTTTTATACATTCAAAGTAAAAGTTTCTCTTGCTATTATAAACTTGTTCACATATTCACCCTTTCGGGTTACCGCAGTTCTGTTTAATAGGTATACTTCTTCAACCTATTACTAAACATTTCTATCCCACATCATAACATTAACAGCCGATATCTTAAATCTCTCAAACTTTACCTACAGTGTTCATAGTGCCGTCACCTAGGCTCCGCCCACTCCTGGAACGTCATTCAGGTATTCTTGACCTCGCCTCCTCCCTCTGACGCCCACATCACAATGTACCACCGCCCTATTGAACGGTCAAACCCTCATGACGTCGCTCAAAGGTCCTCAAGAAGCAAGGTAAAGAAAACCTGAAAACGCTACCAATAGAAACACTTTACAATATGCATGGTTTCAAATCAAATTCTATGTTCAGCCCACCTGGTTGTAGGGTCCCTAGCTGGTAGATCCACTCTACCTCTTTTCTATTAATTTGTGCCAACGAATCCCCTCCTCGCCAGTGTGGCTTGACAATTTCTACTCCAGCAAATTCCAAGCCCCGCAGATTTTTTCCATGCGTGAGCTTGAAGTGGGCTGATACACTGTGGGTCATCAGACCTTTTTTGATGTTCCGTAGGTGTTCTTGTATCCTAACTTTCAGCTTCCTTACCATCCTACCCACGTACTGGAGCCCACAGGGGCACTCCAGCACGTATATGATACCCTCATTTTCGCACGAGCAGTTTCCTCTTATATGGAACTCCGCTCCATTCTTTTTGGATAACATACAGTTAATATTTCTCTGCCGTTCTTTTGTATTCCGGTTCTTGCACCCTGCGCAAAATCCACACCAAGTGAATTTTCCTCCTTCCTTATTTAACTTTATATTCCCTGGGGGGATAGAGCTGTGCACAAGCTTTGTTCTAATACTAGCCGCTTTCCTGAAAATAAAGGAGGGATTGTCTGGTATAATTTTTCCTAATATTGGATCGTTCTTTAGTATTCCCCAGTTTTTTTTCACCACTTTTTTAATATTGTCAGACATCGAGCAGTATTTTGTCACGAAGGAGAACCTATAGTCCCTATCAGCCTTTTTCACTTTTTCTCTCATATATTCATTTTCTTCCCTTTTTTCCACCTCCACATTTTGTATACACACGTCCAGATTTGACTCATCATAACCCCTTTCAACAAATCTGTCTTTCAACACCTTGCATTGTGTTCTATAATCATCCACTACTATGCAATTACGGGCCATCCTCTTAAATTGTCCCTTCGGTATGTTCTTGAGCCATGGCCCGTAATGGCAACTCTTCATGTCGATGTAGGAGTTAACATCTGTCTCCTTAAAATATGAACTGGTTATGAAGCGGCCATCCTCTATCCGTATGCACAAATCCAAAAAGTTGACAGAGACATTACTGATCTCTCCCACAAATCGCAGGTTCCAATCATTATTATTCAACTGGCAGATGAAAGACTCAAGTCCCTCTCTCCCTCCTTCCCACACTAGGAGACAGTCATCGATATACCTCCTCCAGAAGGTCAACTTACCCCCTGGGGTGTCCGCTCCTAGTGTGGGAAGGATGGAACTCTCCTCCCATGCCCCCATAAAAATATTAGCAAAACTGGGGGCGAATTTCGCCCCCATCGCCATACCAATGCACTGTACGTAATGTGAGTCCCTGAACCAGAAGTAATTGTGGTCAAGACAATAGCTGAGGCATTCCAGGATAAAAGTTCCCTGCTGATCTCCTATTTTCACATCTTTTTTAATCCTGTTCCCTACCGCTTCCATGCCTAATTTCTTTGGAATGACGGTATACAGGGATGCCACATCAATTGTGGCCATCCATGTATTCACAGTGGGGGGCTTAGATCTTTGATGAGATGTAACACAGCCCCTGTATCCTTCAGATGCGAGGTATTTTGCAGCACATATCCCTGCAGGAAAAAATCAATATATTCAGTAATTCTGCAGGTTAGCGAATTCAGACCCGAAATTATCGGCCTCCCTGGAGGGTCAATCAGGCTTTTATGCACCTTTGGCAGGTGATATTTCACCGGCACTAAGGGAAACGGAACGGTAAGGTACTCATACTCTTTTTTGTTTAATATCCCTTTTTTAAAACCCTCTGCTAATATGCCATAAAGAATATGTTTATACTCCTGGGTGGGGTTGCTTTTCAATTTTCTATAGGTTGTTACATCAGATACTAATCTCGCCATTTCTGCTTCGTATTTTTCTTTATTCATTACAACCACCCCCCCCCCCCTTCCCTTTATCGGCTGGCTTAATTATTATGTCTGGGTTTTTTTCCAGGTCTTTCAGGGCCTTTCTTTCCTTGTAATTAAGATTTTGTGTCACCTTACTCGTATCCATCTCTTCTAGCTCTTTCAATAGGCCTGTTTTAAATGCCTCCACGCACTCATTATTCCGATTTTTTGGAAAAAACTTAGATTTTTCTTTCATATGTGTATGCACAATCCCTTCCTCTTTATCCACCTTTATGTTCGGTGGTACAGGGTTTATTCTCTGTGGTGCAGGGTTGCTAATCCAGTATTTTGCCATATTAATTTTCCGAATATATTTATGAATATCCAGGAATGCCTCAAACTTGTTAATCTTCTGGCAAGGTGCATATTTTAGACCCTTACTCAGGACACTCTTTTCTCTCTCTGTTAGAATTTGACTACTCAAATTGAAAATTCCTCTTACGTCTCCTTGCTCTTTTTGGTTTTTGGGCTTATTCTTCCCTTTTCCCCGTCTTCCTCTGCCAAGCTTCTTTTTTGTGGTGTCCTCACTATCTGTTCTCTTATTTCTCCTTCCCTCTGTACTCCTTTTATACTCTGATGGGGAAAATTCTGCTCACTTTGCTGTTTGAAACTTGGTCTGTCTCCCTCACAGTTGTCCCTCTTCTGATTTCCTCCATAGCTATTTCCTTCATAATGAGCCCCTTTTTCATAATGGCTCATGTTATAATTTTCCTGTGATCTCCATTTTGGCTTTCCCTTGTATCCTCCCCCTTGATACGGCTGTCTATATGGTTGTCTGTATTGATATCCTCTATATCCATTATTCTGCCCATAGTTACCACTATGTTGACCTCCTCTGTAGCTATTATTTTGGCCCCAGCCACCACCCTGTTGGCCTCCATAGTTTTGCTGGTGTATATGGTTCTACTGGTACATGTAGTCATTCCCTTTCCAAAAGTTTGGCTCATATGCATATTCATTATCTCTGTTAGGCTGATATGTACGCTCATAGTTTCTATTATAATATCCATGATTCCGTTGCGGTATATAATCATTAAACTGCTGATTGTGATTATTCTTAAAAACCCTTTGCCTCCCAACCCCATTTTCTGGTTTCCTAAAACCTTCAGTGTAGTGTCCTTGATTAGGATTACTAACACTGGTATCATCCACATATGCCGTGTCTAACATAGTCTCCTCTATATTCTTTTGCTTATTCTTCCATTTATATACCATATCTGTTTTATAATCATTACAGATCTTAGCATATTTCTTCTGTTTCTTACTCCTTATTTCCTTTTTAGATTTAAGTACTGCTTCCTGACATTGTTTGCTGCATTTTTCATATACCTCCCTGTTTGCGCTTTTTATTGGTTTGATCACTTCTTGCAATTCATCAATAGCCTTATTAATCTTCCTCAGCTTATTTTTTTCGAACAATGATAATATACTGCATAACTTTCCATGCGCATTCATTCAATACTGTGACTACTAAAATAATAGCTACAGAGGAGGTCAACATAGTGGTAACTATGGGCAGAATAATGGATATAGAGGATATCAATACAGACAACCATATAGACAGCCGTATCAAGGGGGAGGATACAAGGGAAAGCCAAAATGGAGATCACAGGAAAATTATAACATGAGCCATTATGAAAAAGCGGCTCATTATGAAGGAAATAGCTACGGAGGAAATCAGAAGAGGGACAACTGTGAGGGAGACAGACCAAATTTCAAACAGCAAAGTGAGCAGAATTTTCCCCATCAGAGTATAAAAGGAGTACAGAGGGAAGGAGAAATAAGAGAACAGTGAGGACACCACAAAAAAGAAGCTTGGCAGAGGAAGACGGGGAAAAGGGAAGAATAAGCCCAAAAGCCAAAAAGAGCAAGGAGACGTAAGAGGAATTTTCAATTTGAGTAGTCACATTCTAACAGAGGGAGAAAAGAGTGTCCTGAGTAAGGGTCTAAAATATGCACCTAGCCAGAAGATTAACAAGTTTGAGGCATTCCTGGATATTCATAAATATATTCGGAAAATTAATATGGCAAAATACTGGATTAGCAACCCTGCACCACAGAGAATAAACCCTGTACCACCGAACATAAAGGTGGATAAAGAGGAAGGGATTGTGCATACACATATGAAAGAAAAATCTAAGTTTTTTCCAAAAAATCGGAATAATGAGTGCGTGGAGGCATTTAAAACAGGCCTATTGAAAGAGCTAGAAGAGATGGATACGAGTAAGGTGACACAAAATCTTAATTACAAGGAAAGAAAGGCCCTGAAAGACCTGGAAAAAAACCCAGACATAATAATTAAGCCAGGCGATAAAGGGGGGGGGGGGTGGTTGTAATGAATAAAGAAAAATACGAAGCAGAAATGGCGAGATTAGTATCTGATGTAACAACCTATAGAAAATTGAAAAGCAACCCCACCCAGGAGTATAAACATATTCTTGATGGCATATTAGCAGAGGGTTTTAAAAAAGGGATATTAAACAAAAAAGAGTATGAGTACCTTACCGTTCCGTTTCCCTTAGTGCCGGTGATATATCACCTGCCAAAGGTGCATAAAAGCCTGATTGACCCTCCAGGGAGGCCGATAATTTCGGGTCTGAATTCGCTAACCTGCAGAATTACTGAATATATTGATTTTTCCTGCAGGGATATGTGCTGCAAAATCCCTCGCATCTGAAGGATATAGGGGCTGTGTTACATCTCATCAAAGATCTAAGCCCCCCCACTGTGAATACATGGATGGCCACAATTGATGTGGCATCCCTGTATACCGTCATTCCAAAGAAATTAGGCATGGAAGCGGTAGGGAACAGGATTAAAAAAGATGTGAAAATAGGAGATCAGCAGGGAACTTTTATCCTGGAACGCCTCAGCTATTGTCTTGACCACAATTACTTCTGGTTCAGGGACTCACATTACGTACAGTGCATTGGTACGGCGATGGGGGCGAAATTCGCCCCCAGTTTTGCTAATATTTTTATGGGGGCATGGGAGGAGAGTTCCATCCTTCCCACACTAGGAGCGGACACCCCAGGGGGTAAGTTGACCTTCTGGAGGAGGTATATCGATGACTGTCTCCTAGTGTGGGAAGGAGGGAGAGAGGGACTTGAGTCTTTCATCTGCCAGTTGAATAATAATGATTGGAACCTGCGATTTGTGGGAGAGATCAGTAATGTCTCTGTCAACTTTTTGGATTTGTGCATACGGATAGAGGATGGCCGCTTCATAACCAGTTCATATTTTAAGGAGACAGATGTTAACTCCTACATCGACATGAAGAGTTGCCATTACGGGCCATGGCTCAAGAACATACCGAAGGGACAATTTAAGAGGATGGCCCGTAATTGCACAGTAGTGGATGATTATAGAACACAATGCAAGGTGTTAAAAGACAGATTTGTTGAAAGGGGTTATGATGAGGCAAATCTGGACGTGTGTATACAAAATGTGGAGGTGGAAAAAAGGGAAGAAAATGAATATATGAGAGAAAAAGTGAAAAAGGCTGATAGGGACTATAGGTTCTCCTTCGTGACAAAATACTGCTCGATGTCTGACAATATTAAAAAAGTGGTGAAAAAGAACTGGGGAATACTAAAGAACGATCCAATATTAGGAAAAATTATACCAGACAATCCCTCCTTTATTTTCAGGAAAGCGGCTAGTATTAGAACAAAGCTTGTGCACAGCGCTTTCCCCCCAGTGAATATAAAGTTAAATAAGGAAGGAGGAAAATTCACTTGGTGTGGATTTTGCGCAGGGTGCAAGAACCGGAATACAAAAGAACGGCAGAGAAATATTAACTGTATGTTATCCAAAAAGAATAGAGCAGGGTTCCGTATAAGAGGAAACTGCTCGTGCGAAAATGAGGGTATCATATACGTGCTGGAGTGCCCCTGTGGGCTCCAGTACGTGGGTAGGACAGTAAGGAAGCTGAAAGTTAGGATACAAGAACACCTACGGAACATCAAAAAAAGGTCTGATGACCCACAGTGTATCAGCCCACTTCAAGCTCACGCATGGAAAAAATCCGCGGGGCTTGGAATTTGCTGGAGTAGAAATTGTCAAGCCACACTGGCGAGGAGGGGATTCGTTGGCACAAATTAATAGAAAAGAGGTAGAGTGGATCTACCAGCTAGGGACCCTACAACCAGGTGGGCTGAACATAGAATTTGATTTGAAACCATGCATATTGTAAAGTGTTTCTATTGGTAGCGCTATTCAGGTTTTCTTTACCTTGCTTCTTGAGGACCTTTGAGCGACGTCATGAGGGTTTGATCGTTCAATAGGGCGGTGGTACATTGTGATGTGGGCGTCGGAGGGAGGAGGCGAGGTCGAGAATACCTGAATGACGTTCCAGGAGTGGGCGGAGCCTAGGTGACGGCACTATGAACACTGTAGGTAAAGTTTGAGAGATTTAAGATATCGGCTGTTAATGTTATGATGTGGGATAGAAATGTTTAGTAGTAGGTTGAAGAAGTATACCTATTAAACAGAACTGCGGTAACCCGAAAGGGTGAATATGTGAACAAGTTTATAATAGCAAGAGAAACTTTTACTTTGAATGTATAAAAAGATTACTGTTTGTATTTTTAATATGTATGATTTGAAACTGTTGTTTGTAACTTTGGGATATGATCCGGATAAATACCGGCTCATGTAATGGGATAAGCTGGGCTATTTAAAGGGCCCTACTGCGGACATGCGCAGTTGTCGCCCCTGAAGAAGCGAGGCAGTGAAACCCGGGTCGGGCAGGAACGTGACGGTTTTATTGTGTTATATGCTTTTTGTCTACCGACTCTTGTGAGTAGAATAAAACCTTTTAAACTAACTTGCAAAAGGGTGCTTCACTATTCTGCCAATCTTCTTAAACCCTGTAGAGGAGGAGGTCTGTGGAAGATCGGATCCTTTGGGTGAAGAGGAGAGGGGCCGGTGCCCTGTGCTATTCATTGTTGACCCGGGGAACATAGTCTCAAGCAGCGCGGTTCCAAAACCTTCATTGCCACCATATTCTGTTAGTTGGTTCTTCCACACTCAGTCTTTGGTTCCAGACAACTTTATTACAGGGAGATATCAACCACTATTACACATAAGTCTGTATGCACATCTGACTAACAATTTCAAGAACCACAGGTAAATGCATTTAGAAGTAGTGATACCCCCTAGAGGCCATACACAGCATATAACATATCCCTACAGATGTGTTGCCAATAGCTTTTAATAATTGTTCATATGATGTATGCTTTCAGTATTTGCTCACCTCAATTTCTTCATAGAGTGACAATTCAGTAAAGTGTTTGGGATGCATGCAACACCAGCAATATTCTTTTTCTGCATAGGTTGAAAGTTCTTGCAATATTACTGTCATGTACAGCCATGATTTCTAAGATTTTGCTCATAGGCACAAGCAGTATGTACCGGGGATGTGCTTATGTGCTTTGAGATACAGGAACACTTGAAGACTGACAGAGATCCAGCACACCAAGCACTTGAAGACTGACAGAGATCACTCCTGCAGAACGCTCTTTCTTTTTCTTGCTCCATGCATCAGCTTTCTATTTTCTGTTCTGTCTAAACCACAATGCGATCACTTCTACTATAGGTGATGTGTGGTCATGTGGGACGTAGCTAAAGACTCATGGGTCCTGGTAAAAGAGTTCAGCTTGGGCCCCACTTCCCTCAGTGCTTTGTGGTCATGGGCGAGAAGCACATAGCCTTCGTGCTGCCTGAGGCAAAAATTGAAATGGCACCTCCCTCCGTTCTAAATCCTCTAGCCAGAGGTGTAACTTGGCCTGCATGCACTTTCTATAATACCAGTGTCTTCTTATGTGGCACAAGGATCTGTAGGACCCCTCAGGCTCCTGGGTCCGGTAGCGACTGCTACCTCTACACCCCCTATAGCTAGCCGCTGGCCCTAATAAACATACTGAAACAGATAAATGGTATTCAGTTTCATCATAATTATCATTAATGCAGCCCCCCTTCACATTTGCAACGTACATTATCTGATTCATAATCAAGTGTAAAGGGTAGTCTCATGAAAACAACCACTATCCATATAGCCTATTAGGTTAATCGGACATTGTAGGAAAAAATTTAGTATGGCATGACCACATTTAAAATAATGCAAAATAGTAGATAGAGTCCAGCTCACCTGCTTAGGGCATTCTGTCACAATGAACATCTGGTGCGCGGAAAAGGTAAGACCTTGGGAAACTTGGCTGATAAAAAAATAAAAAATCCAGCTTCAAGGAAATGTAAAGCTGTGTGTTCCTTTATAACAGTGGTAAAATTCATGTAGCAAGATTTTTTATTATTTAAAATAATGCTTTGCTTTGCAACATTAGTGTTGAGCGAATCAATGTGAAACAAATTGACTTTGACCCGAATTTCTGGAAAAAATTTGAATCCGAATTTCCTCTCGCTTTGTGGTAACAAATAGTTTGTTCCCTAAAATTGCAGCTACACATGTTACAAAGTAAATGTAATAAGAACACAATATGACCCATAATGCCATGCAGCCAGCCAATCAGCATAGCCATCCACTATGATGTCTCATTGTAGAATATTGGATAGGGACAGTGCAGGGACAGTTTAGGGAGATTGTAGGAAGAGTTTACATAGACTTACTGTACATTAGACTCATTGTCAACAGGCAGTCTAATATATAAGCATGTTTATCTAGTTCATCCACTATGCCTTCAAACTTAATCTGTTCTTTTATACATAAACTTACAGTTCATCAGACTCAGTCTCAACAGGCGGTCTAATATATAGGCAGGTTTATTTAGTTCACTTGTTTTATGTTCGTCTGATGGATCAAAAGAACGGAAACATAGATAGTGATTTTAACACAGCCTTACTGCCACTGCTGCTGTCCCCCCTCCCCACTCTGTCATGGGGAAACTTTTGTCATGGTTACTGCCACTGCTGCTACTGTCACCTTCCCAATTCTGTCATGGGGCCAACACTTCCGCTGCTGCTGCCACTGTCCCCACTCTGTCATGGAGCCACTACTTGTATCTTGGGGCACTGCAAGGTTAAGTCCATAACGATAAATTATGTTATAAAGGTAGAGCTTCGCACACCATAATTGCCAGCAAGGACTTGTCAGTCGTAGCAAATTAATAGAAAACTAATTTATTACAAAAGGCATTATCATACTGCCCCACACCAAAACTTGACACATTCACATTGGAGCAAAAACTCCAAAGATTTTACCGTACCCTAAGGTTGAAGGTTCATTTTAGTGAAACAGACCCAAAACCTACAGTACAACCACTACGGAACCTCCAAACGCTCTATCCATAACTAGACTAGGCCTTAGGAACAAAAGCTCATTCATGCCTCCCTGGAACAAACATCCAGTGGAAAACTTTATCTCCTTTACCCAAAACATGGTACAAGATATCCTAAGTGAGAACGCTCACAAAACAGGACCCCATCATACCAGTCTTCTATACACTACCTTAGATTCACAAAGATTTCAATAACCCCTCAGGACACCCTATAGTGGCTTCAACTGATTCCATTCTCTCTCCACTTGCAGTTTACATGGAAAAAAATCTTACTCCACTTGTTAAGACATCCAGACTAGGGTTGAGCGAACCCGAACTGTAAAGTTCGGTTTTGTACCGAACTTTAGGGTTTTTGGACCCCGGACCCGAACATTTCCGTAAAAGTTTGGGTTTGGGTTCAGTGTTCGACGCTTTCTTGGCGCTTTTTGGAAGGCTGCACAGCAGCCAATCAACAAGCGTCATACTACTTCCCCCAAGAGGCCATCACGGCCATGCCTACTAATGGCATGGCTGTGATTGGCCAGAGCAGCATGTGACCCAGGCTCTATATAAGCTTGAGTCTCGTAGCGCTGCACGTCACTCTGCTGTTACAAGTGTAGGGAGAGGATGCTGCTGGACTTGTGATTTCAGGGAGAGAATAGGAGAGAATCTAACTCAGCGATCTACAGACAAATAGTTGTGTGGGTGCAGGGCACTATCGTTTTACCCTGCCCCGAGCTCATTGACCAAAAAATACTAACTTTTAGAATTCTGTTAGTTAGGTGGGTGGCGGCGGCGGCCATTTTATGCATGCTCAGTGCACCAGCACTGCATCTGAGCTTTTGGGACATTGCAAATCACAATTTTTTTTGGGCAAACTACAACATCTGGATTAGTCAGTGTGCAATTTAAGGTAGAAATACACCCATCATTTTCTGGGGTTTTAAAACCACACTATTTTTTTTTTTCAAAAAACAGTATTTTCCAGATCTGCAAGTGTTAAATTCAAGTTTAATATATACAGCTTTCATATTCTGTTAGCAAAAAAAGACTTTTTTGGCAATATACAACATCTGTATTAGTCAGTGTGCAATTTAAGGTAGAAATACACCCATCATTTTCTGGGTTTTGAAAAACACACTTTTTTTCCCAAAAAACAATATTTTCCAGATCTGCAAGTGTTAAATTCAAGTTTAATATATACAGCTTTCATATTCTGTTACCAAAAAAGGACTTTTTTGGCAATCTACAATATCTGTATTAGTCAGTGTGCAATTTAAAGTAGAAATACACCCAGCATTTTCTGGGGTTTGAAAAACACACTTTTTTTTTCAAAAAACAGTATTTTCCAGATCTGCAAGTGTTAAATTCAAGTTTAATATATACAGCTTTAATATTCTGTTAGCAAAAAAAGACTTTTTTGGCAATCTACAAGATCTGTATTAGTCAGTGTGCAATTTAAGGTAGAAATACACCCATCATTTTCTGGGGTTTGAAAAACACACTTTTTGTTTTTCAAAAAACAGTATTTTCCAGATCTGCAAGTGTTAAATTCAAGTTTAATATATACAGCTTTCATATTCTGTTAGCAAAAAAAAGATATTTTTGGCAAACATCTGTATTAGTCAGTGTGCAATTTAAGGTAGAAATACACCCATCATTTTCTGGGGTTTGAAAAACACACTTTAAAAAACAAACAAAAAAAAAAAATACACCCATCATTTTCTGGGGTTTGAAAACACACTCTTTTGACAAAAAACACTATTTTCAGGCCTTGCAGCATAAGCATGTGTGAAATTACAGGCTTATATACTGCTGTCGAATTCAGTTTTTAAACAAACACTCATTTGGGTACAAAAAATTTAGTTGGCAGCCTTTGATGCAGATGTCATTGTGAGATACACCCTTAATACATTTGGGTTACATTCAGAGATTTTAAATACCGCAATTTGGTGCACCAATATTGAATTCAGGCCTACAAAGGTTCAGGCCCTCTGAGATACCACCTCTACATACAGGGGTTTGAATTAGGCATTTGAAATACAGCCATTTGAAATACAGCCATTTTGTGCAAAGATATATTTACTTCAGGCCTACAGAGGTTCAGGCCCTCTGAGATACTACCTCTTAATACAGGGGTTTGAATTAGGCATTTAAAATAAAGCCAAAATGCAGTGTTTGCCCGATCAGGCCTGATCGGTCACCCACACGTGCGTTCAGCCACGCCCGCCCCGCCGCAGTGACAAAAATTATTATTATTTTTTTATCACTGCACAATCACTTTACAAGCGCTGCGGCGATAAAAAAAAAATCAGTTTTGATATTTTTTATTAATCGCAGCGGCTTCCGGTACTTCACTAGCCTCCCATTTGTAAGACAGGCTTGCTTTTTTTCTTGGGTAGTCTCAGGGAATACCCCCTAAATTTAGTTGACCAAATGGCAAATAAGGGGTATTCTTCTGAAGAGGCCTACAGGATTCTGACCCAGTCGGATGAGGAATGGGAACCCTCATCTGACAAATCCAGCGGGTCAGAATACGAACCTGTAGAAAGCAGTGGCAGTCTGACCCAAAGTTCGGACGAGGAGGTTGAGGTCCCTGATACCACCAGGCGTACCCGGCCCCGTGTTGCTAGACCACAGGTTGCGCAGGATCCGCTTCAAGGGCAGCAGAGTGGGGCTGGCGCTGTCGGATTACGTGGTGAGGCATACACCAGCAGCACAGCCCATCCTGGACCTAGTACCAGCACTGCCGTACAACATGGTGAAGTGGCGAGCACCAGAAGGGCAGTTGAAGCTGGTACGGTGGCTTGTGCATTAGTTCCCCTGTCGCAGCCATCGCACAGACAGGCCCGTAGAGCCCCTAGAGTCCCTGAGGTGCTGCCAAACCCTGATTGGCAGCCCCCAACTTTAGTGATGAGCGGCAGGTGCCATATTCGATTTAGACGAAATTCGCGAATATTCAATAGAATATTCGTTTTATATTCGTCGAAATCGAATATTCGTCATTATTTTTTTTATCACGATTAATATGCGATTTTAACTTAGCACTGCTATATTCCATATTCGTTAATTCTAGCTTAATATGGAATATAGCAGTGCTAAGTTAAAATCGAAATTCGATTATTATAACTTGAATTTTTATTTTTATTTTTTATTGTTATATTTTTTTCTTTCCCACTTCCCTAAAGTTTTTCTTACCTGTCCTTTGGATTCCTGGCTTCCTGGCTGCTCCAGTCAGTGCCCGTTGCCGCTTCTGCCGACTTCCGTGCTCATGGAGCGTCCCCATTACCATGGGAACGTCTCCATATACTAGAATGTACTGTCTGATTTGAGAATTATGTGAAAAATCGCAATTCGATTATTTCAAGTTATAATAATCGAATTTCGATTTTAACTTAGCACTGCTATATTTAATTCTAGCCTAATATGGAATATAGCAGTGCTAAGTTAAAATCGAAATTCGATTATTATAACTTGAATTAATCGAATTGCGATTTCAACTTGGACCTGGTTTACTATGGTTGGCTTGGTAGAATTAGCGAATATGACGAATGTATTCGTCATATTCCACAAAACGAATATAACAAATGTATTCGTCATATTCCACAAAACGAAGATAACAAAGTATTCTGCATCTTCGTTTTAGCTACCTATTCGTCAACTTCGCTAATTCTAGCAATTATATAGGAAAGTTTACTATAGAGACAGCTAAGTTTAATTCGCTATGCGATTATATGACTGCTTTTTAAAAAAAAAAATAGAATAATTATAATACCTGATAATTATTATAATTATTCTATTTATAAAAAAAAGCAAAGTAATATAATCGCATAGCGAATTAAACTTAGCTGTCTTTACACTGCGTGCAGAATTATTAGGCAAATGAGTATTTTGACCACATCATCCTCTTTATGCATGTTGTCTTACTCCAAGCTGTATAGGCTCGAAAGCCTACTACCAATTAAGCATATTAGGTGATGTGCATCTCTGTAATAAGAAGGGGTGTGGTCTAATGACATCAACACCCTATACTAGGTAACATAGTAACATAGTAACATAGTACATAAGGCCGAAAAAAGACATTTGTCCATCCAGTTCGGCCTGTCATCCTACAAGTTGATCCAGAGGAAGGCAAAAAAACCCTGTGAGGTAGAAGCCAATTTTCCTCACTTTAGGGGAATAAAAAATTCCTTCCCGACTCCAATCAGGCAATCAGAATAACTCCCTGGATCAACGACCCCTCTCTAGTAGCTATAGCCTGTAATATTATTACACTCCAGAAATACATCCAGGCCCCTCTTGAATTCCTTTATTGTACTCACCATCACCACCTCCTCAGGCAGAGAGTTCCATAGTCTCACTGCTCTTACCGTAAAGAACCCTTTTCTATGTTTGTGTACAAACCTTCTTTCCTCCAAACGCAGAGGATGTCCCCTCGTCACAGTCACAGTCCTGGGGATAAATAGATGATGGGATAGATCTCTGTACTGCCCCCTGATATATTTATACATAGTAATTAGATCTCCCCTCAGTCGTCTTTTTTCTAACGTGAATAACCCTAATTTTGATAATCTTTCAGGGTACTGTAGTTGCCCCATTCCAGTTATTACTTTAGTTGCCCTCCTCTGGACCCTCTCCAGCTCTGCTATGTCTGCCTTGTTTACAGGAGCCCAGAACTGTACACAGTACTCCATGTGTGGTCTGACCAGTGATTTGTAAAGTAGTAGGAATATGTTCTCATCACGGGCATCTATGCCCCTTTTGATGCAACCCATTATCTTATTGGCCTTGGCAGCCGCTGCCTGACACTGTTTTTTGCAGCTTAGTTTGCTGTTTATTAAAATTCCTAGATCCTTTTCCATGTCAGTGTTACCGAGTGTTTTACCATTTAGTATGTACGGGTGACTTGCATTATTCCTTCCCATGTGCATAACTTTACATTTCTCAGTGTTAAACCTCATCTGCCACTTATCTGCCCAAGCCTCCAATCTATCCAGATCCCTCTGTAATTGTCCATAATTATTAGGCAACTTCCTTTCCTTTGGCAAAATGGGTCAAAAGAAGGACTTGACAGGCTCAGAAAAGTCAAAAATAGTGAGATATCTTGCAGAGGGATGCAGCACTCTTAAAATTGCAAAGCTTCTGAAGCGTGATCATCGAACAATCAAGCGTTTCATTCAAAATAGTCAACAGGGTCGCAAGAAGCGTGTGGAAAAACCAAGGTGCAAAATAACTGCCCATGAACTGAGAAAAGTCAAGCGTACAGCTGCCAAGGTGCCACTTGCCACCAGTTTGGCCATATTTCAGAGCTGTACCTGAGTGGGACTAATGGTGACAAAAGTCTCACCGATATTTCAAGATTCAAAGCTGCCAGTGGCCCACAGTATGAAGTGTGGGGAAATATCCTTTTAAAATATAGCTTTTATAAGATATGCGATAAAATATACACCATAGGATGCATCAACAATACAAAACATATATAAGGGGTTTCTGTGATAGATGCCCCACTGCTGGTAAAGCTAAGGTAAGCAATAAAACTGCTGCGCCTGAGTGGACGCACGCAGTCTTACCTAAAGCAAAGGTAAGTATTAAACCGGCCGCGCCCTGTGGACGCAATCAGTCTCACCTGACCAACAACAATACAAGACATAAAATAAAGGGGTTCCAGGATAGATACCCCACAGCTGATTGATACAATGGTAAGTATAGAACACTGCTGCGCCTGTGTGGACGCGAGCAGTCTTACCTGACCAACCAGGTGACCAGGATCGGCATGACGGGGAATGATGCTGTGATGAAACTGGGTGTAGAACAGAGATGCAGTCACGGGAGTGTGAATACTGTGCCCTAATTAGCCCTATACACTTGGTAGGAAGGGGGCTGCTCCCATACTGCCTGTCTACACAGAGCACCCGTCCTGAAAAGGACGACCCCGTCAGGATACCTGTCCCTAGTTATGGACCTGATCACTAGTCTAACAACAAAAATTATAACTACAGACCTCCCGACGTGGCACGTTTCTGTCGTGTCGACTCCTCAGGGGGATTCAGTACATGTAGAAAAAAGAAACAGTGTGTACCACCTTAAACTGCAGATAGCAGGTAAGCATATCCTGCAGTAACGTGGTTACACTACAAAGGTAAGCTCAAGCACTCAATATAGGAGCCTGAGGGCAGACATCCAAGGTGCAGGATTGTCATGCTGCAGAGGGATAGATGCTCCTCCGCTTGTTGGTGTGTGAGGATATAGTGATCCTCGCCAAAGGTAATATCCCTATGGTTTAGGGGGTTCCTCAACCAATACCAGCCACACTGACACATACCTTGTTGGAGTTTAAATAGAGCCCAAACGCGCCTCTTCTTGGGAGACCGCCCTGTCAGCATCTGCGTCGGCGTCTGACGTCACGCGCATGCGCCGCGACGCACCAGACGCCGCCGCCCATACCACATGATTATGGCGACCAATCCGATCCAGGGGCGGAGGGTGTGAGCGGTTACCTAGGAGACTGTGTCAACAGGAAGTAACCACACAGCACGACTCGTGATAGAGGCGTCTGTGATAACGCTATGACACAGAATCATAGCAAGATTAGACTGACATTTTTTGCAGGAAATACAAGAACACGGACAGGTTACAGAGAATTATAAACATGAGGCAAAGTGGGTTTGAATTAATAATGACATAGATGTTTCAGATGTGTTCATCCCATCACTTAGAACGGGATGTCACTGTTAACCTGGGATGTATCCTTTTTAAAGGGGCCATCACCGCAATCTATATGAAGCACCCATAATCAAGCCTTTCATTAAGGCCACGAGGTGCAGATGTTTTGAGATGGAATATCCATCTGGATTCTTGTTGAAGCAACCGCCTATCCCAGTCACCCCCTCTCAAGGGGGGTTTGACAAGGTCGATACCCAGGAACTTCAAGGAGGCTTTACCATTATGCACCGTATGTACATGTTTTGAAATTGGGGTATCTCGTTTGTGTGAGATATCCCCTATATGCTCCCCTATCTGTCTCCTGAATTCCCGTATCGTCTTGCCTACATATTCAATCCCACATTCACATTGGATCCGATAAATGACCCCTCTAGATTTACAATTAATGAAATGTGGGATTGAATATGTTTTGCCTGTAACACTGCTCACAAAAGATTTGGTAACTTGTATGCGCTTGCACGCTATACAATCACCACATCTATAACAACCCTGGATCCTACATCGCAACCATGTGGTCTTAGTGCGATCAGGTGCATAGTGACTATGCACGAGTTTGTCACGGATATTCGGTCCCCTACGGTAGGTGATTTGTGGTTGATCACCCAAGACATCTTTCAAGTCAGGGTCCATTTTGAGGACTTCCCAGTGACGTTTAATAATCTGTCTGACTTGTTGGGACCCCCTATCAAAGTTGGTGATTATTCTCATGATCTTGGTTTGCGAGGTGGATGGTGGGTTAGGGGTGAGCAACGAGCTTCTTGGACGAGACAGGGCTGACTGGAACGCTGCTCTCAACACATAGTCGGGGTAGCCCCTGGACAAAAATCTCAACCTTAAATCAGCTGCCTGGTGAATAAAATCATGTTTGTCTGAGCAGTTGCGTCGTAGTCGCAAGTATTGGCCCCTAGGAATTCCTCTCCTGAGTGGGAGGGGATGGTTACTCTCCCATCTCAGGAAAAATACCAATATCATCTCAAAGAGAGAAAACACCGGCAGTTTATTAGAGATCTCTCCGATTTTAAAGAGAATCGTATATACTCCTCTCTTGGTAACACAAGAAGAGAAGCGGTTCCAAGTAATTCCGAGAGATCTTCTACTGAGACTGACCTGTCTGACTCTGAGAGAGAGACTGTTTCTAAAGTGAACAAACACCCGAATAGGGGAAAGTATAGAAAGGGTAAAGGTCGGGGTTCATATAGAGGACAGGAGAACCGTTTTTTAGGTCAGTTCAATCAGACAATGGAATATCCGCTACGCAGTCGCACACAGAAGCCCCCCAACTAGTTCTAGGACCACAAGTCATCAACCTCTCCTCACGTGTACTCAGCAGTGACGAGACTAAAGCCTTAGAACTAGGCTTGACTTTTGTACCGACCCCCAAATTCGATAGATTTTCATCTGTCAAAGACATTAATTTATTTATTAGCAAATTAAGGTGGCATAAGCACTTTAGACTCATGGACCGCCGCGAATGCCTCGAATTGGGTATTCCGACAGACCTACTGAAGGATGTACAACTTCTACATTCCTTGAATTCTGAGGAGGGTAAAACCCAGGGTAGCGGTCCGTTTACTAATTTAAAAGTCAAAAGCACCACAATACCACCCACTGCGAACAAATTATCATGTATTGATGTGTTCCTGAACATGGTCACCAGGGATCTGGAGGACCTTAAAGTATTGTCACGGCTGAGGATGGGGGAAATCCTCAGCCGTGTGGAGCCCGGTGATGTTTCGGTTGCTTGGCCATGTAGACAGGATTAGGGAGCAGTGTAGAAAAGAAGATGGCTTCGGCAGCATTCCGCAATATCAAAAATACTTTAATCGTACCTCCAGACACAGATGGCAACGAACGTTTCGACTGTGTAACAGTCTTTGTCAAGCCTAATGACACAAAATCTGATAGGCATATATATACCCCCCTCATATAAAATACACACCCCGTTACATCATTAGTGCAGATCACTACACAATAGGATACACATGTTCATACTTTAACTCACAGCTAACGACATGTCCAACGAACTCGTGTAGTTCTCCTCGGCGTTCCCTTATCTGTAATGCGCAGTCGCGTCTCAACCCATCTAAAACCCGGAAGTATCATACGTCGCCATGGCGCCCGGAGGCGCACGTGTCTCTAGCCAATGAGCTGCCAGAGGGCCTCACTGACGTCACAGACTGCGCGTCAACCTCGTAACACTCACCCAAGAGCGCACATCCGTGCGTCGATGGCGTGGGTCACATGAGGTACGCAGCCAGTAACAACATCGCGCAGGTACCGGCGCCATGACAACGAAGACGCCACGATCCACGCTGCTTACTGTGGAGTAAATATGTGCTATCCGTATCCAAAATGAACTGGTTTGTGCAACATATAGACAACACAGATAATAGCCCGATTACAGAGGGACATCAAGCCGGACTGTACATATTCATGATCATAACAGGTATAGGGCAAAAACATATCATAGCAAGTACAGATAGCAATACAAACAGTGTATCCCATGTATACTTCACATATGGATCATCATCATAGCACTTTGACATATAAATTTGGGGACCAATCCCCCGGTGGATGCGCTACATATAGGTTAAAATCATAATGTCCCTATACTAAGAGGACAAAACAATGACACACATCAATCGATGGATGAGACATTGAACTCTAGATTCAAACCAAAGGGTTGAAGGGACCTAAGGGTATGGATCCATTTAAGTTCCTTTTTCCTCAGGATTCCCTTCCTGTCCCCACCCCTTCTCAAATATCCCACGCTATCAATAGCCCGAAATCTCAATTGATTGATAGAATGTTTGCAATCAATGAAGTGTTTGGCAACCGGTTTGTCGAGTGCACCTGTTCTTATTGTACTTTTATGTTTATTAATTCTTTCCCTCAATTCCATCGTAGTCTCCCCCACATAGATCAAGCTACATGGGCACTGTATCATGTAAACCACATCTGTGGACTTACATGTATAGTGACCCTTGATTTTGAACCGTTTACCACTATAGGGATGTGTAAAACCGTCGCCTTTCATGATGCCACCACAGTTGCAACAGGAAAGGCAAGGGAAATTACCATTCCTCATTGGTGCTAGTCTTTTCTGTCTTTCGATGTCCTTACCCCCTATATCCGCTTTCACCAATCTATCCCGTAGGTTGGGGCTCCGTTTGTATGCCATCATTGGGGGAACTGAAAATTCAGTGACTGTAGGCAATCCTTTCTGCAGGATCTGCCATTCCTGACGTAGGATGGTGGCTATATTGCCGCTATCACTCCCAAAGATGGATACAAATGGAATTCGGGGGGTCTCATGTTTCTGTGGTTTCTTTACCAAAGTGGAACAACGTTCCATAGATGTAATCCTATGCTTGGTACGGTTAATCAATTTGGTGGGATAACCTCTCTTACTAAACTTATCGCACATCTCATCAACTCTGAATTCAAAGAGGGTGTCATCTGATACGATGCGACGTACTCTAAGTAATTGACTCCACGGAAGGGAGCTTACCATATTCTGAGGGTGACTACTGTCATACATTAACAAGGTGTTCTTGTCTGTAGGTTTTTGGAAGAGATCAGTACAGATCCTTCCATTGAGCACCCGAACTCGGACGTCAAGGAACTGCAGCTCACGGGCAGAATGCATCACGGTGAACTGCAGGTCCCGGACCCCAGAGTTCAGGTGCGCATGGAACTCATCCAACTCGGGCACAGTCCCCGTCCAAATCAAGAAAATGTCGTCGATGTAGCGCCACCAGCACAGGACTCTCTCAAAAAATGTGGAGTGATACACCAGCCGATCCTCCACCTCCGCCATGAAGATGTTTGCGTAGGTGGGGGACAGCGGAAATGATGAACCTGGTCGTGAACATCTCTTCCTTCCAGCTTGACAAAGCACAAATTAGTGTGCTAAGCCGTGGCCTAACATTCTGCCCTACAACATCAAGGGACTGGTTCGAGTTTGAGCTCGACTTACAAAAGTTCTTTAGACGCTTGAGACTGAAGGCTTTTTTTTCAGTTAGAAATATTGATGTACCTATTAGTCAACTTGATGTTTCCACTGATACCTTAATGTGCAAAAACTTCGATTTACGCAATAAAAGTCACTTTACTCCACCGCAAAACAACCATGTGATTGAAACCTACATCAGCTTTGTCAGGAAACGGATCGAGCAATTGAGGGTGGAGGGAACCCACCAGTTCAAACACAACCTATCTCAAGATGAGAGGCGGGCTGTTCTTGAACTGGAACACAACAAGCAATTGACGATCAAGCCAGCTGACAAGGGGGGCGCCGTGGTCGTGATGGACACCTGTAAATATATTGACGAGATCAAAAGACAGGTAGGAGATATTAATGTCTATGAGATGTTGGGCAAGGATCCGAGGTGGGACATAGCAGATATCATAGGGGTGTTATTGGATGAGGCTCTTAGTCAAGGAGTCATTGACGATGAACTAAACAGCTTTCTGCGGGTGAGCCATCCGATCACCCCTGTGATATATGTATTACCAAAGATCCACAAGAGTCTTGTGGATCCCCCTGGCCGACCTATAGTGTCGGGCAGGGGTTCCATCTTTAATCCTGTATCCATCTTTTTGGACAAAGTGTTGCGGATCCACGCGACCACGGCTCCCTCCTATATCAGTGATACTGGCCATTTCTTGACAAAGCTGAATTCACTTGATTTACCGGCGGAGTTTTTGCTTGTGAGTTTTGATGTTGTATCCCTGTATACATCCATTGATCACTCTTATGGTCTAAATGTCGTCGATGTGGCCCTGGCCGGCACAGGGCTCTCTCCTGGGGCGCGCCGGCTGATCCTCGCCCTCCTGGAGGTGGTCCTGAGGAGGAATTATTTTCTCTTCGGGGACACCTTCTACCAGCAAAAGCGGGGTGTGGCGATGGGGTCCAATGTGGCCCCCACCTACGCAAACATCTTCATGGCGGAGGTGGAGGATCGGCTGGTGTATCACTCCACATTTTTTGAGAGAGTCCTGTGCTGGTGGCGCTACATCGACGACATTTTCTTGATTTGGACGGGGACTGTGCCCGAGTTGGATGAGTTCCATGCGCACCTGAACTCTGGGGTCCGGGACCTGCAGTTCACCGTGATGCATTCTGCCCGTGAGCTGCAGTTCCTTGACGTCCGAGTTCGGGTGCTCAATGGAAGGATCTGTACTGATCTCTTCCAAAAACCTACAGACAAGAACACCTTGTTAATGTATGACAGTAGTCACCCTCAGAATATGGTAAGCTCCCTTCCGTGGAGTCAATTACTTAGAGTACGTCGCATCGTATCAGATGACACCCTCTTTGAATTCAGAGTTGATGAGATGTGCGATAAGTTTAGTAAGAGAGGTTATCCCACCAAATTGATTAACCGTACCAAGCATAGGATTACATCTATGGAACGTTGTTCCACTTTGGTAAAGAAACCACAGAAACATGAGACCCCCCGAATTCCATTTGTATCCATCTTTGGGAGTGATAGCGGCAATATAGCCACCATCCTACGTCAGGAATGGCAGATCCTGCAGAAAGGATTGCCTACAGTCACTGAATTTTCAGTTCCCCCAATGATGGCATACAAACGGAGCCCCAACCTACGGGATAGATTGGTGAAAGCGGATATAGGGGGTAAGGACATCGAAAGACAGAAAAGACTAGCACCAATGAGGAATGGTAATTTCCCTTGCCTTTCCTGTTGCAACTGTGGTGGCATCATGAAAGGCGACGGTTTTACACATCCCTATAGTGGTAAACGGTTCAAAATCAAGGGTCACTATACATGTAAGTCCACAGATGTGGTTTACATGATACAGTGCCCATGTAGCTTGATCTATGTGGGGGAGACTACGATGGAATTGAGGGAAAGAATTAATAAACATAAAAGTACAATAAGAACAGGTGCACTCGACAAACCGGTTGCCAAACACTTCATTGATTGCAAACATTCTATCAATCAATTGAGATTTCGGGCTATTGATAGCGTGGGATATTTGAGAAGGGGTGGGGACAGGAAGGGAATCCTGAGGAAAAAGGAACTTAAATGGATCCATACCCTTAGGTCCCTTCAACCCTTTGGTTTGAATCTAGAGTTCAATGTCTCATCCATCGATTGATGTGTGTCATTGTTTTGTCCTCTTAGTATAGGGACATTATGATTTTAACCTATATGTAGCGCATCCACCGGGGGATTGGTCCCCAAATTTATATGTCAAAGTGCTATGATGATGATCCATATGTGAAGTATACATGGGATACACTGTTTGTATTGCTATCTGTACTTGCTATGATATGTTTTTGCCCTATACCTGTTATGATCATGAATATGTACAGTCCGGCTTGATGTCCCTCTGTAATCGGGCTATTATCTGTGTTGTCTATATGTTGCACAAACCAGTTCATTTTGGATACGGATAGCACATATTTACTCCACAGTAAGCAGCGTGGATCGTGGCGTCTTCGTTGTCATGGCGCCGGTACCTGCGCGATGTTGTTACTGGCTGCGTACCTCATGTGACCCACGCCATCGACGCACGGATGTGCGCTCTTGGGTGAGTGTTACGAGGTTGACGCGCAGTCTGTGACGTCAGTGAGGCCCTCTGGCAGCTCATTGGCTAGAGACACGTGCGCCTCCGGGCGCCATGGCGACGTATGATACTTCCGGGTTTTAGATGGGTTGAGACGCGACTGCGCATTACAGATAAGGGAACGCCGAGGAGAACTACACGAGTTCGTTGGACATGTCGTTAGCTGTGAGTTAAAGTATGAACATGTGTATCCTATTGTGTAGTGATCTGCACTAATGATGTAACGGGGTGTGTATTTTATATGAGGGGGGTATATATATGCCTATCAGATTTTGTGTCATTAGGCTTGACAAAGACTGTTACACAGTCGAAACGTTCGTTGCCATCTGTGTCTGGAGGTACGATTAAAGTATTTTTGATATTGCGGAATGCTGCCGAAGCCATCTTCTTTTCTACACGTATACGATTTGGCCTGATGGATCAAGGGCCTACGGTTAGGCTGCTGCATTGACATAGACGCATTATCCTGAGACCGCACAGTGCTGCTTCTACACTACTATTTGTCTCAGGATTAGGGAGCAGGTCACCTCCTAAGGCATCCCTAACCTGACCCTAGCTCCTAGTTACATGGGCCAACCTTGATGGTAGGAGGGCCCATGCTCCGGAACCTAAAAGTCCCTGCTGGCCCTCAAGATGACCCTCACCTAGGAGCTAAGTAAGACAAGCCCACTCCTCCTAGACACGGAGGAGCAGGAGTCTCAACGGCCAAGCTGCAGGAAAAGGGGAGACATAAACAGCTCTATGGATATGGCAGGTGAACTAGAGTTCCACCTACCTGCCACAGCCTTGCTGACTGGATCCCTGTGTTAGCAGGGTGCAGATCATAAACGCATCCCCACACAGGGACCCAGATCCATAGCTGCACAAAGGGAGACATATAAAACATCACACAGACATCACACATAACTGGAAATAACTTAAGCACAATATGGTTATGACATTAAGGTTTATGACCACAGGGGTGGCTCTTACTGGCAGGTAAGAAATACATGAGGCTGCTCTCAGCTAAGCATGGCTGAAGCAACCTGCAGGCCTACAAAAGCAATGAGGCTTTATAGGCCAAGAAGCCACACCCCACAGTCGGACACACCCAGTGATCACACACACTAGGAAGGGGATTAACCCTTCCAAAACCAGGGAAGGGAAAACACCACTTAAAGGGGACGTGCACACAATAACATAAAACACAAGTGCACACATACACACCTCACACAAAACCGCATGCGCAGCGTAGCGAGCTGCATGGCACAGCTCAGCCTGCTACGCTGCCACATACATACTGTTGCCAGCGGCAACCACAGGTGAGGCCAATACCACAGCCCTCACCTGTGATTGAACACCAATGAAAACCGCTGACAACCGCATGCGGTTCAGGAGTCACGGTCATAGCCATGGCCGTGACACTCCCACCCCTCAAAGCCCCCCCACCAAAAAAAAGACACGTGAGGGACTCAGACAAGGGGATAGGAGAAGGGGACGTCCACTCTCAGTGCCGGTTCTAAAAAGGGGTCGCTGTCAGCTGCATCCTCTCCCGGCTCACACTAGCCAGTCCGACGAGGACTGCAGCCCGCACCAGCAACAAAGAGAAAAGAACCACTGAGAGATGGACGAGGGGACTCTCCACTCACGTCCCCACTCCAGTCGCTGCCAGCAGACACTCCTAACCAGCACGCAGCCGGACCACTTACGGAGTGCTGCCAGCAGACGACCAGAGATGGGAACATGGAGAGGGACGAGGGATCCCCAACACAGACACGGAAGGTAAGGTGGCGGGGAATAAGCCACCAACCGTGCCGTAAACGGAGAACCCCCAGGAACGCTCTCCCTCCGGAGAACGCGCATGCAGGCCACATTGATATGGCACTGCATGCTGCACCCTCTTTCGAAGGTATGCATACCGCATACCAAACACACACCACGTGTAACTAAAATCAGGGGGAACGCCAAACGAGGCAACGATGATGGCGGGGAAAGCCACTCACCGCGTCGTCAGAGGCGAACCCCCCAGAACGCTCTCCCTCCGAAGAGCGCGCATGTACCCCTTACACAGACGGCGGTACATGCTTCACCCTCTTTCGAGGAAGTGCATACTCCCACCCCTCAAAGCCCCTCCCAACAACAAAAGGGGAAGGTTGGTGAGGCACAAAAACAATGGGAGGGGGGGGGGAGGGGAAAGACAAACAAAAGGGGACACCAACACGGACAACGGTGAGCAAGGAATGGCGGGGAATGCCACTCACCGCGCCGTAAATGGTGAAAGCCCCATAACGCTCTCCCTCCGGAGAACGCGCATGCACCCCATCCGTAGAAAGCGGTGCATGCTTTACCCTCTTTCGAGGGAGCGCCACGTAAGAGCGACTGTGGTCATACTGTCACGGCTGAGGATGGGGGAAATCCTCAGCCGTGTGGAGCCCGGTGATGTTTCGGTTGCTTGGCCATGTAGACAGGATTAGGGAGCAGGTCACCTCCTAAGGCATCCCTAACCTGACCCTAGCTCCTAGTTACATGGGCCAACCTTGATGGTAGGAGGGCCCATGCTCCGGAACCTAAAAGTCCCTGCTGGCCCTCAAGATGACCCTCACCTAGGAGCTAAGTAAGACAAGCCCACTCCTCCTAGACACGGAGGAGCAGGAGTCTCAACGGCCAAGCTGCAGGAAAAGGGGAGACATAAACAGCTCTATGGATATGGCAGGTGAACTAGAGTTCCACCTACCTGCCACAGCCTTGCTGACTGGATCCCTGTGTTAGCAGGGTGCAGATCATAAACGCATCCCCACACAGGGACCCAGATCCATAGCTGCACAAAGGGAGACATATAAAACATCACACAGACATCACACATAACTGGAAATAACTTAAGCACAATATGGTTATGACATTAAGGTTTATGACCACAGGGGTGGCTCTTACTGGCAGGTAAGAAATACATGAGGCTGCTCTCAGCTAAGCATGGCTGAAGCAACCTGCAGGCCTACAAAAGCAATGAGGCTTTATAGGCCAAGAAGCCACACCCCACAGTCGGACACACCCAGTGATCACACACACTAGGAAGGGGATTAACCCTTCCAAAACCAGGGAAGGGAAAACACCACTTAAAGGGGACGTGCACACAATAACATAAAACACAAGTGCACACATACACACCTCACACAAAACCGCATGCGCAGCGTAGCGAGCTGCATGGCACAGCTCAGCCTGCTACGCTGCCACATACATACTGTTGCCAGCGGCAACCACAGGTGAGGCCAATACCACAGCCCTCACCTGTGATTGAACACCAATGAAAACCGCTGACAACCGCATGCGGTTCAGGAGTCACGGTCATAGCCATGGCCGTGACAAGTATCCACACATTATTCCAATTGCGCCGAGTCTGTGACCACTGCCATCTCTTCACTAGCAGATGACCCCCAGATTGTCATCAAACCTGCTGACAAGGGGGGAAATATTGTGGTCATGGACTCGGCGCACTATAAGAATATGTGCAGGAACATACTGTCAGACAAAGGGACATATGAAGTTTTGAATCACGACCCTACTGAGGGTTATAGGCGGGAACTGAAAAATATTTTGGATGAGGCGAAAACCTCCAATGTCATCACTGCCGAGGAATTTGCTTTTCTATTTCCTTTGCATCCCCGCAAATCTACATTCTATAGTCTCCCCAAAGTGCATAAGGGGGTCAGTCCTCTGAAGGGGAGACCCATAGTGTCGGGGGTGGACAATCTCAACCAGAATCTGGGTATTTATATCGATCAGGTATTGGCACCCTTTGTTACAGCTCTCCCCTCCCATGTCAGGGACACTACTGACCTCCTTAAACGTCTGGAGGGTCTGACATTGGAGGAGACATGCCTTCTTTCCAGCATCGATGTGGAGGCCCTCTATTCATCTATACCGCACAATTTGGGCCTCACCGCAGTAGAACACTTTCTACGATCACGGGGATGTCAGTATCGCGCCCACAGCCAATTTGTCCTGCGTCTTCTTGAGTTTACCCTAACACGTAATTTTTTCACCTTTGACGGGAGGACCTACCACCAGCTCAGGGGTACTGCGATGGGGAGTCCGTGTGCCCCGTCGTATGCAAATTTATTCCTGGGCTGGTGGGAGGAAACCATCGTTTTTAGGGAAGAGGAGGCGTTGGATACCTATGAAATTGGCTTGTGGGCGCGATACATTGATAACATCTTTATACTGTGGAATGGTGAACAAGGGACTTTTGAAACCTTTGTCCAACATATCAACCAGAATAACATAGGCATGCGTTTTACGTGTGAGTCGCACCCTACATCACTGCCATTCCTGGACATTAAAATCTCCAAGAATGCAAGGGGGGAACTTGACACGTCAATTTTTAGGAAGGAGAGCTCCACGAATTCCCTCCTGAGATGGGAGAGTAACCATCCCCTCCCACTCAGGAGAGGAATTCCTAGGGGCCAATACTTGCGACTACGACGCAACTGCTCAGACAAACATGATTTTATTCACCAGGCAGCTGATTTAAGGTTGAGATTTTTGTCCAGGGGCTACCCCGACTATGTGTTGAGAGCAGCGTTCCAGTCAGCCCTGTCTCGTCCAAGAAGCTCGTTGCTCACCCCTAACCCACCATCCACCTCGCAAACCAAGATCATGAGAATAATCACCAACTTTGATAGGGGGTCCCAACAAGTCAGACAGATTATTAAACGTCACTGGGAAGTCCTCAAAATGGACCCTGACTTGAAAGATGTCTTGGGTGATCAACCACAAATCACCTACCGTAGGGGACCGAATATCCGTGACAAACTCGTGCATAGTCACTATGCACCTGATCGCACTAAGACCACATGGTTGCGATGTAGGATCCAGGGTTGTTATAGATGTGGTGATTGTATAGCGTGCAAGCGCATACAAGTTACCAAATCTTTTGTGAGCAGTGTTACAGGCAAAACATATTCAATCCCACATTTCATTAATTGTAAATCTAGAGGGGTCATTTAACGGATCCAATGTGAATGTGGGATTGAATATGTAGGCAAGACGATACGGGAATTCAGGAGACGGATAGGGGAGCATATAGGGGATATCTCACACAAACGAGATACCCCAATTTCAAAACATGTACATACTGTGCATAATGGTAAAGCCTCCTTGAAGTTCCTGGGTATCGACCTTGTCAAACCCCCCTTGAGAGGGGGTGACTGGGTAGGCGGTTGCTTCAACAAGAATCCAGATGGATATTCCATCTCAAAACATCTGCACCTCGTGGCCTTAATGAAAGGCTTGATTATGGGTGCTTCATATAGATTGCGGTGATGGCCCCTTTAAAAAGGATACATCCCAGGTTAACAGTGACATCCCGTTCTAAGTGATGGGATGAACACATCTGAAACATCTATGTCATTATTAATTCAAACCAACTTTGCCTCATGTTTATAATTCTCTGTAACCTGTCCGTGTTCTTGTATTTCCTGCAAAAAATGTCAGTCTAATCTTGCTATGATTCTGTGTCATAGCGTTATCACAGACGCCTCTATCACGAGTCGTGCTGTGTGGTTACTTCCTGTTGACACAGTCTCCTAGGTAACCGCTCACACCCTCCGCCCCTGGATCGGATTGGTCGCCATAATCATGTGGTATGGGCGGCGGCGTCTGGTGCGTCGCGGCGCATGCGCGTGACGTCAGACGCCGACGCAGATGCTGACAGGGCGGTCTCCCAAGAAGAGGCGCGTTTGGGCTCTATTTAAACTCCAACAAGGTATGTGTCAGTGTGGCTGGTATTGGTTGAGGAACCCCCTAAACCATAGGGATATTACCTTTGGCGAGGATCACTATATCCTCACACACCAACAAGCGGAGGAGCATCTATCCCTCTGCAGCATGACAATCCTGCACCTTGGATGTCTGCCCTCAGGCTCCTATATTGAGTGCTTGAGCTTACCTTTGTAGTGTAACCACGTTACTGCAGGATATGCTTACCTGCTATTTGCAGTTTAAGGTGGTACACACTGTTTCTTTTTTCTACATGTACTGAATCCCCCTGAGGAGTCGACACGACAGAAACGTGCCACGTCGGGAGGTCTGTAGTTATAATTTTTGTTGTTAGACTAGTGATCAGGTCCATAACTAGGGACAGGTATCCTGACGGGGTCGTCCTTTTCAGGACGGGTGCTCTGTGTAGACAGGCAGTATGGGAGCAGCCCCCTTCCTACCAAGTGTATAGGGCTAATTAGGGCACAGTATTCACACTCCCGTGACTGCATCTCTGTTCTACACCCAGTTTCATCACAGCATCATTCCCCGTCATGCCGATCCTGGTCACCTGGTTGGTCAGGTAAGACTGCTCGGGTCCACACAGGCGCAGCAGTGTTCTATACTTACCATTGTATCAATCAGCTGTGGGGTATCTATCCTGGAACCCCTTTATTTTATGTCTTGTATTGTTGTTGGTCAGGTGAGACTGATTGCGTCCACAGGGCGCGGCCGGTTTAATACTTACCTTTGCTTTAGGTAAGACTGCGTGCGTCCACTCAGGCGCAGCAGTTTTATTGCTTACCTTAGCTTTACCAGCAGTGGGGCATCTATCACAGAAACCCCTTATATATGTTTTGTATTGTTGATGCATCCCATGGTGTATATTTTATCGCATATCTTATAAAAGCTATATTTTAAAAGGATATTTCCCCACACTTCATACTGTGGGCCACTGGCAGCATATTTCAGAGCTGCAACATCACTGGAGTGCCCAAAAGCACAAGGTGTGCAATACTCAGAGACATGGCCAAGGTAAGAAAGGCTGAAAGACGACCACCACTGAACAAGACACACAAGCTGAAACGTCAAGACTGGGCCAAGAAATATCTCAAGACTGATTTTTCTAAGGTTTTATGGACTGATGAAATGAGAGTGAGTCTTGATGGGCCAGATGGATGGGCCCGTGGCTGGATTGGTAAAGGGCAGAGAGCTCCAGTCCGACTCAGACGCCAGCAAGGTGGAGGTGGAGTACTGGTTTGGGCTGGTATCATCAAAGATGAGCTTGTGGGGCCTTTTCGGGTTGAGGATGGAGTCAAGCTCAACTCCCAGTCCTACTGCCAGTTTCTGGAAGACACCTTCTTCAAGCAGTGGTACAGGAAGAAGTCTGCATCCTTCAAGAAAAACATGATTTTCATGCAGGACAATGCTCCATCACACGCGTCCAAGTACTCCACAGCGTGGCTGGCAAGAAAGGGTATAAAAGAAGAAAATCTAATGACATGGCCTCCTTGTTCACCTGATCTGAACCCCATTGAGAACCTGTGGTCCATCATCAAATGTGAGATTTACAAGGAGGGAAAACAGTACACCTCTCTGAACAGTGTCTGGGAGGCTGTGGTTGCTGATGCACGCAATGTTGATGGTGAACAGATCAAAACACTGACAGAATCCATGGATGGCAGGCTTTTGAGTGTCCTTGCAAAGAAAGGTGGCTATATTGGTCACTGATTTGTTTTTGTTTTGTTTTTGAATGTCAGAAATGTATATTTGTGAATGTTGAGATGTTATATTGGTTTCACTGGTAAAAATAAATAATTGAAATGGGTATATATTATTTGTTTTTTGTTAAGTTGCCTAATAATTATGCACAGTAATAGTCACCTGCACACACAGATATCCCCCTAAAATAGCTAAAACTAAAAACAAACTAAAAACTACTTCCAAAAATATTCAGCTTTGATATTAATGAGTTTTTTGGGTTCATTGAGAACATGGTTGTTGTTCAATAATAAAATTAATCCTCAAAAATACAACTTGCCTAATAATTCTGCACTCCCTGTATAGTAAACTTTCCTATATGATTGCTAGAATTAGCGAAGTTGATGAATAGGTAGCTAAAACGAAGATGCAGAATACTTCGTTATCTTCGTTTTGTGGAATATGACGAATACATTCGTCATATTCGCTAATTCTACCAAGCCAACCATAGTAAACCAGGTCCAAGTTGAAATCGCAATTCGATTAATTCAAGTTATAATAATCGAATTTCGATTTTAACTTAGCACTGCTATATTCCATATTAGGCTAGAATTAAAAATAGCAGTGCTAAGTTAAAATCGAAATTCGATTATTATAACTTGAAATAATCGAATTGCGATTTTTCACGTAATTCTCAAATCAGACAGTACATTCTAGTATATGGAGACGTTCCCATGGTGATGGGGATGCTCCATGAGCACGGAAGTCGGCAGAAGCGGCAACGGGCACTGACTGGAGCAGCTAGGAAGCCAGGAATCCAAAGGACAGGTAAGAACAACTTTAGTGAAGTGGGAAAGAAAAAAATATAACATAAAAAAATTAAAATATAAAAATAAACGAATATTCGAAATATCGAATTTATATCACTATATTCGAAATATTCGCGAAATAGCGAAGTGCCGATATTCGCGAAAAAAATTTGATATTCGAATATTCGCGCTCTACACTACCCAACTTCAGCCGCACCAGTAGTTCCCCCTTTCACCGCCCAGTCTGGAGTTCGGGTTGAGACAGCTCAGATCGGATCGGTACTGGGGTTTTTTGAGCTGTTCTTGACTGCGGAGCTCTTGGACTTAGTCGTGGCAGAAACAAACCGATATGCCACTGAATTTATAGCCGCCAACCCGGGAAGCTTTTATGCCCAGTCTTTCCGGTGGAAACCCGTCCAAGTTTCCGAATTTAAAACTTTTCTGAGCCTTCTCCTCAACATGGGCCTGACAAAAAAGCATGAATTGCGGTCATATTAGTCCACGAACCCAATTCATCACATGCCCATGTTCTCTGCTGCCATGTCCAGGACACGATTTGAGACCATCCTGCGTTTCCTGAACTTTAGCGACAACAGCACCTCTCGTCCCAGGGGCCACCCAGCTTTTGACCGGCTCCACAAAATTCGGCCCCTCATAGACCACCTTAACACCAAATTTGCAGATTTGTATACCCCTGAGCAAAACATCTGCATAGACGAGCGCCTTGGCTTCAAACAATACATCCCAAGCAAGCGCGCCCGGTATGGGGTCAAATTGTATAAGCTCTGTGAAAGGGCCACAGGCTATACGCACAAATTTCAAGTCTATGAGGGTAAAGATCAGACCCTGGAGCCGGTCGGTTGCCCTGACTACCTGGGGAGCAGTGGGAAGACAGTCTGGGACTTGGTGTCACCCTTATTTGGCAAGGGGTACCATCTTTATGTGGACATTTTTTACACAAGTGTGCCCCTCTTCAGGCATTTGTTTTTAGAACAGATTGGCTGCTGTGGCACCGCGCGACCTAGTCGCTGGGGCTTCCCCCAACGGCTCGTTACCACCTGTCTTGCAAGGGGGGAGAGGGCTGACTTGTGTAACGAAGAACTGCTCGCGGTGAAATGGAGAGACAAGTGTGACGTTTACATGCTCTCCTCCATTCACGCAGACACGACAATCGAAATTGAACGAGCAACCAGTGTCATTGAAAAGCCCCTCTCGGGCCACGACTATAATTTGCTCATGGGAGGGGTGGACTTCAATGACCAGATGCTGGCTCCTTATTTACTTTCCCGCAGGACCAGACGCTAGTATAAGAAGGTGTCTGTATATTTAATTCAATTGGCGATGTACATTAGTTTTGTTCTCTACAGTAAGGCTGGGAGAACAGGATCCTTCCTCAAATTTCAGGAAGAGTTCATCGAGAACCTCCTGTATCCAAGAGGTTCCGTGGCCCCAACCACCAGTGTAGTGAGCCGTCTACACGAGCAACATTTCCCCAGTTGTCGTTGCTGGTACCTCAAACCGACCGCCACACCGAAAAAAATGTCGTGTCTGTAGCAGGAGTAGAATAAGGCGTGACACACGCTATTTCTGTCCTGACTGCCCTGACCACCCTGCCCTATGCTTAGGGGAGTGTTTCCGGAAGTACCACACACAGGTACACTTAGCATAGGGATTGCGTTACACAGGACAGGCACATAGGGCTGTTACGGCCCTTTCACTCACAGCTGCTGCAAACCTCTCCTTTCACCTGGGACAAAGTGCATAATGTACTTCGCCACATCTCTGGGCGATTTGCGCTTTGCACATTGTCCCATGGGGAAGGCGAGGTTTGTCCTATAAAGGTAAAAAAATATATAAAAAATCACCGGTAAGCAAAAAAGTTTATGTTCTGTTCAAAAACGTAAATAAAGTTTATAAAAGTTAATGTTCCGTTGAAATGTTATATAAACTTAATGTTAATAAATTTATTGCGTTCCGGCCTGGTTTTTTCTTTTTTGTTTTGTTTTTTTACCTTCTAGGTGGACCAACCGATGAACGAGCTGCAGCACTGATGTGCATTCTGACAGAAGCATTGCGCTGCTGTCAGATTACACAAAAGTCGGTGTATGCGGCGCTGCAAGACGAGATTTCTCCTCTGCAGTAAAAAAGATACGTTTGCCGAGGCATATGAGCTGAGGGGCGGTGTTCATATGCTTTGGCAAACACTTTGTATAAAAAAAAATAATAAATCCCGGCAATGATTTATTCATCCACATCGATTGATGTGAATGGAGAAATCGGGTTTGCCAGGGCATACGAGCTAAGTGGGTTTGGATGTTGGGCGGAGCTCCTATGTCCTGGCAGACGCCTTTCCCCTCCTTTTTTTTTTGGCAGAGATTTTTTCATCCAAATTGATCGATGCGAATGAAGAAATCTGTGCCGTTCATTTTTTCTTTCAGCCCAGATGCTGAACGGAAAAAAAATCTCATTACCCGTATGCTCAATATAAGGAGAATAGCAGAAACTCCTAATGCTGACCATACATGTAATGATTGCGGAGACCCTCAAATGCCAGGGCAGTACAAACACCCCACAAATGACCCCATTTTGGAAAGACACCCCAAGGTATTCGCTGAGGGGAATATTGAGTCCATGAAAGATTGAAATTTTTGTCCCAAGTTAGCGGAAAGGGAGACTTTGTGAGAAAATAAATAAAAAATCAATTTCCACTAACTTGTGGCAAAAAAAAAAAAATCTTCTATGAACTCGCCATGCCCCTCATGGAATACCTTGGGGTGTCTTCTTTCCAAAATGGGGTCACATGTGGGGTATTTATACTGCCCTGGCATTTTAGGGGCCCTAAAGCGTGAGAAGAAGTCTGGAATCCAAATGTCTAAAAAGGCCCTCCTAAAAGGAATTTGGGCCCCTTTGCCCACCTAGGCTGCAAAAAAGTGTCACACATTTGGTATCGTCGTACTCAGGAGAAGTAGGGAAATGTGTTTTGGGGTGTCTTTTTACATATACCAATGCTGGGTGAGATAAATATCTCTGTCAAATGACAACTTTGTATAAAAAAAAATGGGAAAAGTTGACTTTTAGAGAGATATTTCTCTCACCCAGCATGGGTATATGTAAAAATACACACCAAAACACATTGCCCTACTTCATCTGAGTACGGCAATTCCACATGTGTGACACTTTTTGCAGCCTAGGTGGGCTTAGGGGCCCAAATTCTAAAGAGCACCTTTAGGATTTCACAGGGCATTTTTTACACATTTGGAATTCAAACTACTTCTCACTAGAGTTGAGCGAACACCTGGATGTTCGGGTTCGACGAGTTCGGCCGAACTTTCGAAAAATGTTCGGGTTCGGGATCCGAACTCGACCCGAACTTCATCCCGAACCCGAACCCCATAGAAGTCAATGGGGACCCGAACTTTTGGGCACTAAAAAGGCTGTAAAACACACCCGGAAAGGGCTAGAGGGCTGCAAAAGGCAGCAAAATGTAGTTAAATCCCCTGCAAACAAATGTAGATAGGGAAATGATGAGTTAACATAAAATAAATAAAAATTAAACAATATTAATTGGAGTGAGGTCCCATAGCACAGAATCAGGCTTCAAGTCACCCACCAATGGAGAAGGTCACTTACTATTATTTTGACCACAGCACCCAGACAAAGGAGAGAGGTCCCACAGCAGAGAACCAGGCATCATATCACCCACCACAGGAGTAGGCCACCATTTAGTTACTTTGACCCCTACACCCAGACGGAGGAGAGAGGTTACACAGCAGAGAATCAGGCATTTAGATCACCCACCACAGGAGTAGGCCACCATTGAATCAGACCCCGGCAACCATGTCAGACGGCACAAGCATAAGCTTTATATCAATCAGCACAGGAGAAGGCGACTTTGACAGACTTTGACCCCTACACCCGGACGGAGGAGAGAGGTTTCAAAGCAGAGAATCAGGCATTTAGATCACCCACCACAGGAGTAGGCCCCAATTTAATGGGACCCCGGCAACCATGTCAGATGGCACAACCATCAGCTTCATATCAATCAGCACAGGAGAAGGCGACTTTGAAAGACTTTGACCCCTACACCCAGACGGAGGAGAGAGGTTTCACAGCAGAGAATCAGGCATTTAGATCACCCACCACAGGAGTAGGCCCCCATTGAATCAGACCCTGGCAACCATGTCAGATGGCACAACCATCAGCTTTATATCAATCAGCACAGGAGAAGGCGACTTTGAAAGACTTTGACCCCTACACCCAGATGGAGGAGAGAGGTTTCACAGCAGAGAATCAGTCATCATCTCAACCACCACAGGAGAAGCCACCATTTAGTTACTTTGACCCCTGCACCCAGGAAGAGGAGAGAGGCACCACAGCACATATTCTGGCATCATATCAGCCACCACAGGAGAAGCCACCATTGAGTTACTTTGACCCCCGCACCCAGGAAGAGGAGAGAGGCACCACAGCACATATTCTGGCATCATATCAGCCACCACAGGAGAAGCCACCATTGAGTTACTTTGACCCCCGCACCCAGGAAGAGGAGAGAGGCACCACAGCACATATTCTGGCATCATATCAGCCACCACAGGAGAAGCCACCATTGAGTTACTTTGACCCCTGCACCCAGGAAGAGGAGAGAGGCCCCACAGCACATATTCTGGCATCATATCAGCCACCACAGGAGAAGCCACCATTTAGTTACTTTGACCCCTTCACCCAAACAGAGGAGAGAGGTTCCACATCAGAGAATCAGGCATCATATCAACCACCACAGGAGTAGGCCACAATTTAATGGGACCCCGGCAACCATGTCAGATGGCACAACCATCAGCTTCATATCAATCAGCACAGGAGAAGGCGACTTTGAAAGACTTTGACCCCTACACCCAGACGGAGGAGAGAGGTTTCACAGCAGAGAATCAGGCATTTAGATCACCCACCACAGGAGTAGGCCCCAATTTAATGGGACCCCGGCAACCATGTCAGATGGCACAACCATCAGCTTTATATCAATCAGCACAGGAGAAGGCGACTTTGAAAGACTTTGACCCCTACACCCAGATGGAGGAGAGAGGTTTCACAGCAGAGAATCAGGCATCATATCAACCACCACAGGAGAAGCCACCATTTAGTTACTTTGACCCCTGCACCCAGGAAGAGGAGAGAGGCACCACAGCACATATTCTGGCATCATATCAGCCACCACAGGAGAAGCCACCATTGAGTTACTTTGACCCCCGCACCCAGGAAGAGGAGAGAGGCACCACAGCACATATTCTGGCATCATATCAGCCACCACAGGAGAAGCCACCATTGAGTTACTTTGACCCCCGCACCCAGGAAGAGGAGAGAGGCACCACAGCACATATTCTGGCATCATATCAGCCACCACAGGAGAAGCCACCATTGAGTTACTTTGACCCCTGCACCCAGGAAGAGGAGAGAGGCCCCACAGCACATATTCTGGCATCATATCAGCCACCACAGGAGAAGCCACCATTTAGTTACTTTGACCCCTTCACCCAAACAGAGGAGAGAGGTTCCACATCAGAGAATCAGGCATCATATCAACCACCACAGGAGTAGGCCACAATTTAATGGGACCCCGGCAACCATGTCAGATGGCACAACCATCAGCTTCATATCAATCAGCACAGGAGAAGGCGACTTTGAAAGACTTTGACCCCTACACCCAGACGGAGGAGAGAGGTTTCACAGCAGAGAATCAGGCATTTAGATCACCCACCACAGGAGTAGGCCCCCATTGAATCAGACCCTGGCAACCATGTCAGATGGCACAACCATCAGCTTTATATCAATCAGCACAGGAGAAGGCGACTTTGAAAGACTTTGACCCCTACACCCAGATGGAGGAGAGAGGTTTCACAGCAGAGAATCAGGCATCATATCAACCACCACAGGAGAAGCCACCATTTAGTTACTTTGACCCCTGCACCCAGGAAGAGGAGAGAGGCACCACAGCACATATTCTGGCATCATATCAGCCACCACAGGAGAAGCCACCATTGAGTTACTTTGACCCCCGCACCCAGGAAGAGGAGAGAGGCACCACAGCACATATTCTGGCATCATATCAGCCACCACAGGAGAAGCCACCATTGAGTTACTTTGACCCCCGCACCCAGGAAGAGGAGAGAGGCACCACAGCACATATTCTGGCATCATATCAGCCACCACAGGAGAAGCCACCATTGAGTTACTTTGACCCCTGCACCCAGGAAGAGGAGAGAGGCCCCACAGCACATATTCTGGCATCATATCAGCCACCACAGGAGAAGCCACCATTGAGTTACTTTGACCCCTGCACCCAGGAAGAGGAGAGAGGCACCACAGCACATATTCTGGCATCATATCAGCCACCACAGGAGAAGCCACCATTGAGTTACTTTGACCCCTGCACCCAGGAAGAGGAGAGAGGCCCCACAGCACATATTCTGGCATCATATCAGCCACCACAGGAGAAGCCACCATTGAGTTACTTTGACCCCCGCACCCAGGAAGAGGAGAGAGGCACCACAGCACATATTCAGGCATCATATCACACACCACAGGAGAAGGCCTCTTTCAGTGATTTAGGCCTTTGGACCCAGACAGAGGAGAGAGGCACCACAGCACATATTCTGGCATCATATCAGCCACCACAGGAGAAGCCACCATTGAGTTACTTTGACCCCTGCACCCAGGAAGAGGAGAGAGGCCCCACAGCACATATTCTGGCATCATATCAGCCACCACAGGAGAAGCCACCATTTAGTTACTTTGACCCCTGCACCCAGGAAGAGGAGAGAGGCACCACAGCACATATTCTGGCATCATATCAGCCACCACAGGAGTAGGCCACAATTTAGTTTATTTGACCCTCGCACCCAGGAAGAGGAGAGAGGCCCCACAGCACATATTCTGGCATCATATCACACACCACAGGAGAAGGCCTCTTTCAGTGATTTAGGCCTTTGGACCCAGACAGAGGAGAGAGGTCAGAGATTAGCTTCATATCCCCCAGCACAGCAGAAGACCGCTTTATTTGACTTAGGCCTCAGCACCCAGACAGAAGACAGAGGTAGCATGGCAGAGGTTATGGCTTCATGTCACCCGTTAGTTTAACCGGCCACTTTCATCTGGTTAGGCCCCGGCGCCCAGACAGAGAAGAGTTTCATTCAACTGTGGGTTTCATAAAATTTGTATCAAATAAAGAAGTGGCCCGTAGCACAACAAGACATGTTTTAGGCAGTTAATAAGGACTACTCTGCACAAGGGAGGGACAGGTCCTGTGGGATCCATGCCTGGTTCATCTTTATGAAGGTCAGCTTGTCCACGTTGGCTGTGGACAGGCGGCTGCGCTTGTCAGTAATGACGCCCCCTGCCGTGCTGAATACGCGTTCAGATAAAACGCTGGCCGCCGGGCAGGAAAGCACCTCCAAGGCATAACATGCTAACTCTGGCCACGTGGACAATTTCGAAACCCAGTAGTTGAATGGGGCCGAACCATCCGTCAGGATGTGGAGGGGTGTGCAGACATACTGTTCAACCATGTTAGTGAAATGCTGCCTCCTGCTAACACGTTCCGTATCAGGTGTCGGTGCAGATAGCTGTGGCGTGGAGACAAAACTTTTCCACATTTCTGCCATGCTAACCCTGCCCTCAGATGAGCTGGCCGTGACACAGCTGCGTTGGCGACCTCTTGCCACTCCTCTGCCTTCACCTTCCACCTGTTCCCCTGTGACATGTGGGAATGCTCTCAAGAGCGCCTCTATCAGCGTGCGCTTGTACTCGCGCATCTTACGGTCGCGCTCCAGTTCAGGAATTAAAGTGGGCACATTGTCTTTATACCGGGGATCTAGCAGGGTGGCCACCCAGTAGTCTGCACACGTTAAAACGTGGGCAACTCTGCTGTCGTTGCGCAGGCATTGGAGCATATATTCGCTCATGTGGGCCAGGCTACCCATGGGTAAGGACAAGCTGTCCTCTGTGGGAGGCGTATCGTCATCGTCCACCGTATCCCCCCAGCCACGCACCAGTGATGGGCCTGGGCTGCCACCCCGCTGTGAACTTGCGTCATCCTCATCCCCCTCCACCTCCTCCTCCTCATCCTCCTCGTCCTCCAGTACAGTGCCTTGGCTGGCGACTTGTGAACCTGTCCTCTGCTGCTTAAACAAACCTCCCTCTGAGCCACTTCGAACAGACTGGCCCGAAAGTGTTAGAAACGAGCCCTCATCCTCCTCCACCTGGGCCACCTCCTCTAACATCATTGCCCTAAGTGTTTTCTCAAGGAGACATAGAAGTGGTATTGTAACGCTGATAACAGTGTCATCGCCACTGGCCATGTTGGTGGAGTACTCGAAACAGCGCAGCAGGGCACACAGGTCTCGCATGGAGGCCCAATCATTGGTGGTGAAGTGGTGCTGTTCGGCAGTACGACTGACGCGAGCGTGCTGCAGCTGAAACTCCACTATGGCCTGCTGCTGCTCGCACAGTCTCTCCAGCATGTGCAAGGTCGAGTTCCACCGGGTGGGCACGTCGCATATGAGGCGGTGAGCGGGAAGGCCGAAGTTCCGCTGTAGCGCAGACAGGCGAGCAGCGGCAGGATGTGAACGGCGGAAGCGCGCACAGACGGCCCGCACTTTATGCAGCAGCTCTGACATGTTGGGGTAGTGGTGAATGAACCTCTGCACCATCAAGTTCAGCACATGCGCCAGGCAAGGGATGTGCGTCAAACCGGCTAGTCCCAGAGCTGCCACGAGATTTCGCCCATTATCGCATACCACCAGGCCTGGCTTGAGGCCCACCGGCAGAAACCACTCGTCGGTCTGTTGTTCAATACCCCGCCACAACTCCTGTGCGGTGTGGGGCCTGTCCCCCAAACATATGAGTTTCAGAATGGCCTGCTGACGTTTACCCTGGGCTGTGCTGAAGTTGGTGGTGAAGGTGTGTGGCTGACCGGATGAGCTGGTGGAAGCAGTGGAGGAGGAAGCCGAGTAGGAGGAGGAGGCTACAGGAGGCAGAGAATGATGCCCTGCGATCCTAGGGGGCGGAAGGACGTGCGCCAAGGAACTGTCCGCCGGGGGCCCAGCCGCCACTACATTCATCCAGTGTGCAGTTAGTGAGATATAGCGTCCCTGGCCGTGCTTACTGGTCCACGTATCTGTGGTTAGGTGGACCTTGCCACAAATGGCGTTGCGCAGTGCACACTTGATTTTATCGGACACTTGCATGTGCAGGGAAGGCACGGCTGTCTTGGAGAAGTAGTGGCGGCTGGGAACCACATACTGCGGGACAGCCATGGCCATCAGCTTTTTAAAGCTGTCTGTGTCCACCAGCCGGAATGACAGCATTTCAAAGGCCAGCAGTTTAGAAATGCTGGCGTTCAGGCCAAGGGCTCGAGGGTGACTCGGGGGGAATTTGCGCTTCCTCTCTAAGGTTTGAGATATTGAGAGCTGAACGCTGCTGTGTGATATAGTGGAGACGCTAGTTGACGGTGGCGGTGGTGGTGGTGTCGGTGGCACATCCTCTGTTTGCTGCTCGGCAGGTGGCAACATTCCTCTCGAGGCGAAAGCCGAGGCAGCAGCGGTAGAGGGAGCAGGGGGAGCCTCAGCGAGTGCCTGGTTTTTAAGGTGTGTACCCCACTGCAGTTCATGCTTTGCATGTAGATGCCTGGTCATGCAGGTTGTGCTGAGGTTCAGAACGTTAATGCCTCGCCTCAGGCTCTGATGGCAGAGCGTGCAAGTCACTCGGGTCTTGTCGGTAGGACATTGTTTAAAGAAGTGCCATGCCAGGGAACTCTTTGAAGCTGCCTTTGTGGGGCTGGGTCCCTGTTGGCGATGTCCAGTAGCAGGCGAACTCTGGGGGCGGCGGCTCGTCTGCTTTGGCCCCCTGCTCCCTCTTTGGCTTCGCTGTTGTCTCGGTCTCACCACTACCTCTTCCTCTGAACTGTGAAAGTCATCGCCACGACCTTCAGTCCATGTGGGGTCTAAGACCTCATCGTCCTCTGCATCGTCTTCCACCCAGTCTCCCTCCCTGACCTCCTCCTGTTCAGTCTGCACACTGCAAAAAGACGCGGCAGTGGGCACCTGTGTTTCGTCATCATCAGAGAGTCGGTGACTCTGCTGTGGTGGTATTCCCATGTCCTCTTCATCTGGAGACATAAGTGGTTGTGCGTCAGTGCATGGTATGTCTTCCTCCACTGGGGAAGGGCTAGGTGGACGCCCCTGGGAAACCCTGGAAGCAGAGTCTTCAAACAGAAGAAGAGACTGCTGCATAACTTGTGGCTCAGACCGTTTCCCTGATATGCTTGGGGGTGATGTGACAGACTGATGGGCTTGGTTTTCAGGTGCCACCTGTGCGCTTTCCGCAGAAGACTGGGTGGAAGACCATGTGGTGAACGTGCTGGAAGCACTGTCGGCCACCCAATCGATTAATGCCTGTACCTGCTCAGGCCTTACCATCCTAAGAGCGGCATTGTGCCCCACGAGATATTGCGGTACATTCTGCCGGCTAGTTGAGGGAGTTCGTTCCCTACTGTGTGCGCCTGGGGCCGAACGGCCACGTCCTCTACCAGCAACAGAGGCTCCACGGACACCACCACGACCGCGTCCTCGTCCCTTAATAGTATTTTTCTTCATTGTTGCGATTCAACTCGCACCACAATGAAATATATTATTTTTTATAAGCAAAATCCCCTCACTGGAATACTTTCAGTCTTTTGACTGTATGGATTACAGATGGAATGACTGTTATATGTGAGTACCGCTTTCTTTGACAGATTCTAGTATGGGTACATATATGTTTTCCCAACCCCAGCACATTAGTTTGCTAATTCCAGATGTATGAAACGCAGGCCTAACTGTATCTAGTATATTGAACGCCAGATAAACTAACTTGGCCTTTTTTAAATAAAAAAAATTCCCTCACTGGAATACTTTCAGTCTTTTGACTGTATGGATTACAGATGGAATGACTGTTATATGTGAGTACCGCTTTCTTTGACAGATTCTAGTATGGGTACATATATGTTTTCCCAACCCCAGCACATTAGTTTGCTAATTCCAGATGTATGAAACGCAGGCCTAACTGTATCTAGTATATTGAACGCCAGATAAACTAACTTGGCCTTTTTTAAATAAAAAAAATTCCCTCACTGGAATACTTTCAGTCTTTTGACTGTATGGATTACAGATGGAATGACTGTTATATGTGAGTACCGCTTTCTTTGACAGATTCTAGTATGGGTACATATATGTTTTCCCAACCCCAGCACATTAGTTTGCTAATTCCAGATGTATGAAACGCAGGCCTAACTGTATCTAGTATATTGAACGCCAGATAAACTAACTTGGCCTTTTTTAAATAAAAAAAAAATTCCCTCACTGGAATACTTTCAGTCTTTTGACTGTATGGATTACAGATGGAATGACTGTTATATGTGAGTACCGCTTTCTTTGACAGATTCTAGTATGGGTACATATATGTTTTCCCAACCCCAGCAAATTAGTTTGCTAATTCCAGATGTATGAAACGCAGGCCTAACTGTATCTAGTATATTGAACGCCAGATAAACTAACTTGGCCTTTTTTAAATAAAAAAAATTCCCTCACTGGAATACTTTCAGTCTTTTGACTGTATGGATTACAGATGGAATGACTGTTATATGTGAGTACCGCTTTCTTTGACAGATTCTAGTATGGGTACATATATGTTTTCCCAACCCCAGCAAATTAGTTTGCTAATTCCAGATGTATGAAACGCAGGCCTAACTGTATCTAGTATATTGAACGCCAGATAAACTAACTTGGCCTTTTTTAAATAAAAAAAATTCCCTCACTGGAATACTTTCAGTCTTTTGACTGTATGGATTACAGATGGAATGACTGTTATATGTGAGTACCGCTTTCTTTGACAGATTCTAGTATGGGTACATATATGTTTTCCCAACCCCAGCAAATTAGTTTGCTAATTCCAGATGTATGAAACGCAGGCCTAACTGTATCTAGTATATTGAACGCCAGATAAACTAACTTGGCCTTTTTTAAATAAAAAAAATTCCCTCACTGGAATACTTTCAGTCTTTTGACTGTATGGATTACAGATGGAATGACTGTTATATGTGAGTACCGCTTTCTTTGACAGATTCTAGTATGGGTACATATATGTTTTCCCAACCCCAGCACATTAGTTTGCTAATTCCAGATGTATGAAACGCAGGCCTAACTGTATCTAGTATATTGAACGCCAGATAAACTAACTTGGCCTTTTTTAAATAAAAAAAATTCCCTCACTGGAATACTTTCAGTCTTTTGACTGTATGGATTACAGATGGAATGACTGTTATATGTGAGTACCGCTTTCTTTGACAGATTCTAGTATGGGTACATATATGTTTTCCCAACCCCAGCACATTAGTTTGCTAATTCCAGATGTATGAAACGCAGGCCTAACTGTATCTAGTATATTGAACGCCAGATAAACTAACTTGGCCTTTATTAAATAAAAAAAAAATTCCCTCACTGGAATACTTTCAGTCTTTTGACTGTATGGATTACAGATGGAATGACTGTTATATGTGAGTACCGCTTTCTTTGACAGATTCTAGTATGGGTACATATACAGTGGGGGAAATAATTATTTGACCCCTCACTGATTTTGTAAGTTTGTCCAATGACAAAGAAATGAAAAGTCTCAGAACAGTATCATTTCAATGGTAGGTTTATTGTAACAGTGGCAGATAGCACATCAAAAGGAAAATCGAAAAAATAACTTTAAATAAAAGATAGCAACTGATTTGCATTTCATTGAGTGAAATAAGTATTTGAACCCTCTAACAAAAAAAGACTTAATACTTGGTGGAAAAACCCTTGTTTGCAAGCACAGAGGTCAAACGTTTCTTGTAATTGATGACCAAGTTTGCGCACATTTTAGGAGGAATTTTGGTCCACTCCTCTTTGCAGATCATCTCTAAATCCCTAAGGTTTCGAGGCTGTCTCTGTGCAACTCTGAGCTTGAGCTCCCTCCATAGGTTTTCGATTGGATTAAGGTCCGGAGACTGACTAGGCCACTCCATGACCTTAATGTGCTTCTTCTTGAGCCACTCCTTTGTTGCCTTTGCTGTATGTTTTGGGTCATTGTCGTGCTGGAACACCCATCCACGACCCATTTTCAGTTTCCTGGCAGAGGGAAGGAGGTTGTCGCTCAGGATTTCACGATACATGGCTCCGTCCATTTTCCCGTTTATGCAAATAAGTTGTCCTGTGCCCTTAGCAGAAAAACACCCCCAAAGCAAAATGTTTCCACCCCCATGCTTGACGGAGGGGACGGTGTTTTGGGGGTCATAGGCAGCATTTTTCTTCCTCCAAACACAGCGAGTTGAGTTAATGCCAAAGAGCTCTATTTTGGTCTCATCAGACCACAGCACCTTCTCCCAGTCACTCTCTGAATCATTCAGGTGTTCATTGGCAAACTTCAGACGGGCCTGCACATGTGCCTTCCTGAGCAGGGGGACCTTGCGAGCCCTGCAGGATTTTAATCCATTGCGGTGTAATGTGTTTCCAATGGTTTTCTTGGTGACTGTGGTCCCTGCTAATTTGAGGTCATTAACTAACTCCTCCCGTGTAGTTCTAGGATGCTTTTTCACCTTTCTCAGAACCATTGACACCCCACGAGGTGAGATCTTGCGTGGAGCCCCAGAGCGAGGTCGATTGATGGTCATTTTGTGCTCCTTCCATTTTCGAACAATCGCACCAACAGTTGTCACCTTCTCTCCCAGCTTCTTGCTAATGGTTTTGTAGCCCATTCCAGCCTTGTGCAGGTCTACAATTTTGTCTCTGACATCCTTGGACAGCTCTTTGGTCTTTCCCATGTTGGAGAGTTTGGAGTCTGCTTGATTGATTGATTCTGTGGACAGGTGTCTTTTATACAGGTGACTAGTTAAGACAGGTGTCCTTAATGAGGGTGACTAATTGAGTAGAAGTGTCTAACCACTCTGTGGGAGCCAGAACTCTTAATGGTTGGTAGGGGTTCAAATACGTATTTCACTCAATGAAATGCAAATCAGTTGCTATCTTTTATTTAAAGTTATTTTTTCGATTTTCCTTTTGATGTGCTATCTGCCACTGTTACAATAAACCTACCATTGAAATGATACTGTTCTGAGACTTTTCATTTCTTTGTCATTGGACAAACTTACAAAATCAGTGAGGGGTCAAATAATTATTTCCCCCACTGTATGTTTTCCCAACCCCAGCACATTAGTTTGCTAATTCCAGATGTATGAAACGCAGGCCTAACTGTATCTAGTATATTGAACGCCAGATAAACTAACTTGGCCTTTTTTAAATAAAAAAAATTCCCTCACTGGAATACTTTCAGTCTTTTGACTGTATGGATTACAGATGGAATGACTGTCATATGTGAGTACCGCTTTCTTTGACAGATTCTAGTATGGGTACATATATGTTTTCCCAACCCCAGCACATTAGTTTGCTAATTCCAGATGTATGAAACGCAGGCCTAACTGTATCTAGTATATTGAACGCCAGATAAACTAACTTGGCCTTTTTTAAATAAAAAAAATTCCCTCACTGGAATACTTTCAGTCTTTTGACTGTATGGATTACAGATGGAATGACTGTCATATGTGAGTACCGCTTTCTTTGACAGATTCTAGTATGGGTACATATATGTTTTCCCAACCCCAGCACATTAGTTTGCTAATTCCAGATGTATGAAACGCAGGCCTAACTGTATCTAGTATATTGAACGCCAGATAAACTAACTTGGCCTTTTTTAAATAAAAAAAAAATTCCCTCACTGGAATACTTTATGGCTTTTCACTGTATGGATTACAGGTGGACTGGTATTAGTAGGGGTGACACAAGCACACCCAAGTCCCTGATGTAGGATTTCTATGGCACAGACCACTATTACAAGTGATTAATGGACGTTGGGAGAGATTGTGCTGCAGCACTAGTCCCAAGATAGCCGCCGCCTATCAGCCCAGTAACATGTGCCACAAAATGGTCTGCACAACCTTTAAAAAAAATAGCCTTGGACTGTGCTGCTAAATCGCTATTGGTCTGAATCCCAGGTGTAGATGTCTGACTTGTTTGGAGCTTTGGAATGCACACTGTGGCAGCTTCTGCTGCAGCACTACAAGTCGCAAAATGGCGGCCGGCGGTCAGCCCAGGTACATGTGGATGGAAAAATCACTCTGGCCACTCTAAAAATAGCCAATCCCTATCAAAAAAGCAGCTCAGCTGCAGTTGTTCAGATGAATCACAGGTGGAGGAGAGAAATTTGCTTCCAGTTATTCAATTATCCCTGCCTATTCTCGCCCTAGCATCAGCTGCGTCTAACCCTGTTCTATTCACATCGGGAGTGAGCACGTCCCGACGTGCGCACAAGCTTATAAGAGGCTGAGTCACATGCTGCACTTGGCCAATCACAGCCTTGCCAATAGTAGGCATGGCTGCGATGGCATCTTAGGGCAAGTAGTATGATGCATGTTGATTGGCTGCTTTGCAGCCTTTCAAAATGCGCCAAAATACATGCCGAACGACGAACCCAAACTTTTACGAAAAAGTTCGGGTTCGGGTCCGTGTCACGAACACCCCAAAATTCGGTACGGACCCGAACTATGCTCGAACTGTTCGCTCAACACTACTTCTCACGCATTAGGTCCCCTAAAATGCCAGGGCAGTATAATTACCCCACAAGTGACCCCATTTTGGAAAGAAGACAACCCAAGGTATTTTGTGATGGGCATAGTGAGTTCATTGAAGTTTTTATTTTTTGTCACAAGTTAGTGGAATATGAGACTTTGTAAGAAAATAAATAAATAAAAAAAATCATCATATTCCGCTAACTTGTGCCAGAAAAATAAAAATTCTAGGAACTCGCCATTCCCCTAACAGAATACCTTGGGGTGTCTTCTTTCCAAAATGGTGTCACTTGTGGGGTATTTATACTGCCCTGGCATTTTAGGGGCCCTAATGCGTGAGAAGTAGTTTGAAATCCAAATGTGTTAAAAATGCCCTGTAAAATCCTAAAGGTGCTCTTTAGAATTTGGGCCCCTTTGCCCACCTAGGCTGCAAAAAAGTCACACATGTGGTATTGCCGTACTCAGAAGAAGTAGGGCAATGTGTTTTGGGGTGTTTTTTTACATATACCCATGCTGGGTGAGAGAAATATCTCTCTAAAAGACAACTTTTTCAATTTTTTTATACAAAGTTGTCATTTGACAGAGATATTTATCTCACCCAGCATGGGTATATGTAAAAATACACCCCAAAACACATTGCCCTACTTCTCCTGAGTACGGAGATACCACATGTGTGACACTTTTTTGCAGCCTAGGTGGGCAAAGGGGCCCAAATTCTAAAGAGCACCTTTAGGATTTCACAGGGCATTTTTAACACATTTGGATTTCAAACTACTTCTCACGCATTAGGGCCCCTAAAATGCCAGGGCAGTATAACTACCCCACAAGTGACCCCATTTTGTAAAGAAGACACCCCAGCGTATTTCGTGATGGGCATAGTGAGTTCATGGAAGTTTTTATAAGACTTTGTAAGAAAAAAATAAAAAATCATCATTTTCCGCTAACTTGTGACAAAAAATAAAAAGTTCTATGAACTTACTATGCCCATCAGCGAATACCTTAGGGTGTCTACTTTCCGAAATGGGGTCATTTGTCGGGTGTTTCTACTCTTCTGGCCATTGTAGAACCTCAGGAAACATGACAGGTGCTCAGAAAGTCAGAGCTGCTTCAAAATGCGGAAATTCACATTTTTGTACGATAGTTTGTAAACGCTATAACTTTTACGCAATCCAATAAATATACACTTATTGCATTTTTTTTGTCAAAGACATGTTGAACAATAAATTTAGAGAAAATTTTATATATAAATGTAGTTTTATTTGAAAAATTTGACAACTGAAAGTGAAAAATTTAATTTTTTTGCAAAAAATTCGGTAAATTTCGATTAATAACAAATAAAGTAAAAATGTCAGCAGCAATGAAATATCACCAAATGAAAGCTCTATTAGTGAGAAGAAAAGGAGGTAAAATTCATTTGGGTGGTAAGTTGTATGACCGAGCAATAAACCGTGAAAGTAGTGTAGTGCAGAATTGTAAAAAGTGGTCTGGTCATTAAGGGTGTTTAAGCTAGGGAAGCTGAGGTGGTTAAAATTGACGTCCTTCTAAAATTTTACGATATTGCACTTAAGGCAGGGGATAAATTACTGTTGGTGGTTGGAGACTTTAATAATGTTATGGATGCAAGAATGGATAGAGGTAAACTGGGGAATAATCAGGGTCCCTGTATGGGATCCAAATTAAAAAATATCACTAAAGAGATGGGTTGGATTGATATTTGGAGGGTTATGCACCCTAATTCACGGAAATACTCGTGTTTTTCAAAGACTCATAGGAGTCTATCACAGATAGATTTAGTTTTCACAAATGAGAAAGGCTCACTGGAAATTGAAGGGGTGAAATATGGGCAACGGGGTGTTTCGGACCATAATCCAAATAATATAAATATTAAAACACAAAAAATTAAAAAAAGAGGGATGAATATAAGTATAGGATGGATAAATATGATGGATACACACGACAAGATTTTGAGAGAGTTATGAGAGTTCTTCGAGATGAACGATGGATCAACGACAGTTAATATAGTATGGGAGGCAGCCAAGGCCTTTATTAGAGGGATTATTAAAAAGTATACAGGTCTATATAAGAAAGGAATAAGGGAGAAAATAACAAAACTAGAAGGCGAGGCAGAAAAAAATGAATTTTTTTTTATTGCAAACCCTACAGATCAAAACTATACTTCCTGGATAGAGAAGGCCTCAGAATTAAAGGATGAATTGCTCTTATTGGCAGAACAACAAAAAGAAAACTATGTAAGGGATAACTATATCCATGCACATATCCCTGGGAAAAAACTAGCGGCCCTGGTAGTGACCCAAGCAAAAAAGAATAAGTATATCCATTGCATAACGGATGAATCAGGACATAAAAATACAGAGCAATCAGCCAAAATAGAGCTACTCCAAAAATATTTTACTGACATATATAAAGGGTGGGCCATTTATATGGATACACCTTAATAAAATTTGAATGGTTGGTGATATTGACTTCCTGTTTGTGGCACATTAGTATATGTGAGGGGGGCAACTTTTCAAGATGGATGGTGACCATGGCGGCCATTTTGAAGTTGGCTGCCGTAGTTTCAGGTGCTGCACATCTCGTATCATCTGAAGGCAATCGTCTATGCTGTGAAGATACGAGATGTGCAGCACCTGAAACTACGAATACTGGAAGCCTGTGCTAGCATTTCTCCTGCGGTGTTGCTATCAGTGTGTGAAGAGTGGGAGAAGAGGGTTGCATTGACAATGCAACACAATGGGCAGCACATTGAACACATTTTAAAAGTGGTCAGAAACTTGTAAATAACTCATGAAAGAATAAAGTTATGTTAAAACCAAGCACACCATTGTTTTTCTTGTGAAATTCCTAATAATTTTGATGTGTCACATGACCCTCTTCCTATTGAAAAAACAAAAGTTGGATTCAAAATGGCCGACTTCAAAATGGCCGCCATGGTCACCACCCATCTTGAAAAGTTTCCCCCCTCACATATACTAATGTGCCACAAACAGGAAGTTAATATCACCAACCATTCCCATTTTATTAAGGTGTATCCATATAAATGGCCCACCCTGTAGAAGCAAGATAAATAAAAACTCAGAACAAATACAACAATTTTTGGATGAAATTACTATTTCGAGGTTAACAACTGATCAATGCAAGTCTCTGGAAGCTCCCATAACCCCTCTAGAAGTGTATGAGATGTTAAATGGGATAACAAAGAACAAGGCTCCAGGCATGGATGGCATCCCGTTTGAAGTGTATGTTCAATATAAAGAAATATTAATTCCGAAACTGCTCATAGTCTGGGAGTCAGCGAAGCAGGTGGGAAAATTGCCAGATTCTATGCGGGAAGCCCTGATCACACTTATCCCAAAGCCAGGGAAGGACCCGGCCCTGATGGACTCGTATCGCCCTATTTCACTGATCACTACAGACAATAAAATATTAGCTAAGATTTTGGCAAATAGACTCAGGAGTGTGATCTCGGTGCTAGTGCATAAGGACCAGTCGGGATTCTTGTTGGGGAGAACTACCACAGAGAATATTATGAGATATTTTGTGAACACCCAGTTTGAACCCACAAATTGCGGAGAACGGTTGATTGTAACTATAGATGCCTCAAAGGCTTTTGACACGATAGAATGGCCCTTCCTGTTTAACACAATGAAGAAAATGGGATTTGGGGATCGCTTTGTTACATGGGTAAAACTATTGTATACGGAAATCTCTGCAAGGGTGATAGTAAATGGAGAACATTCAGGCAGCGTACCAATCGGCAGGAGGGTTAGACAGGGATGTCCCCTTTCCCCTCTGCTCTTTGCTATAGCTATTGAACCGCTTGCAGATATGATTAAACAGGATCCGGGAATTGTGGGGTTCAGATATCGCACCCACGAAGAAAAAATTGCTTTATATGCGGACGATATCATGCTATTTGTGGGTTCACATGGATCACTAAATAGGATATTTCAGGTATTCGAGCAATTTGGTGGACATGCAGGACTCAGTATTAACTGGTCTAAATCGACATGTATCCCGATTGACCCTCTGAATGATTTTAGACCGGGACAGTTGGAAATTAAGAGGAAGAATGAACCTGTTAAATATTTGGGAATCCAGATTACTCTGGATCCCAATGACTATGTTAGACTAAATGTGATTCCGAAAATTCAGGAAATTAAGAAAAAAATCGAGGTTTGAAAAGACTGTACATGTCAATGGCAGGACGTATTTCACTGATTAAGATGTGTGTACTACCCGCATTAAACTATACTCTGTGGAATACACCAGTGATAATCCCCAAAAAATACTTTAAAACAATAGCCAGTTTATTGACTGATTTAATATGGCGAGGAAAAAAAACGAGAATAAAGGCACAGATACTGAGTATTCAGGAGAGGGAGGGCGGACTGTCCGTACCAGATTTGGAACTCTTCTTCAGGGCAGGGATTATAAAAAATATGATAACATGGAGCAACTCGCAAAACTATAAAAACTTAATAGCAGGGATAAATAAAAGACTAGAGAAATGTAATATCTTTCAAGTTATGGAAACGGGTATTTTTGCCCAACAGGGAGGTAAATATAGACCTTTGATTCGGTTGATGGCCAAGAGCTGGGAGATGGTAAAAGAACTATGGTCCCAAAGTGGGCTACAGTAGGTGTTTGTGATATTGTGCTTTTAGCACGACAGCGTCGCGCTGATACTCGGCGACATGGTGCCGAGATCTCGCACTCACTGGAATAGTGACAGCACATCCCAGCAAGCGCGTCATAGAAGCGACGGGAGATCCGACTTGGATTCCCGCCAATTCTACACGTGTGCGGCGTTTGTTATGAATCCTGAGGGGGAAGTCCCCGCCGGATTTTAAATAAAAATCCGGCATGGGTCCCCCCCTCAGGAGCATACCGGGCCCTTAGGTCTGTTATGGGTTGTAAGGAGAGCCCCCCCTACGCCGAAAAAAACGGCGTAGGGGGTCCCCCTACAATCCATACCAGACCCGTATCCAAAGCACGCTACCCGGCCAGCCAGGAAGGGAGTGGGGACGAGCGAGCGCCCCCCCCCCCCCTCCTGAGCCGTACCAGGCTGCATGCCCTCAACATGGGGGGGTTGGGTGCTCTGGGGCAGGGGGCGCACTGCGGCCCCCCCACCTCAGAGCACCCTGTCCCCATGTTGATGAGGACAGGGCCCCTTCCCGACAACCCTGGCCGTTGGTTGTCGGGGTATGCGGGCGGGAGGCTTATCGGAATCTGGGAGCCCCCTTTAATAAGGGGGCCCCCAGATACCGGCCCCCCACCCTAAGTGAATGAGTATGGGGTACATCGTACCCCTACCCATTCACCTGCAAGAAAAGTGGTAAAAACACAAATAAACCACACAGTGTATTAAAATATTTTATTTTTCTGCTCCGGAGGCCGCCCCCTGTCTTCTTTATTAGCTCTTTTACCAGGGGGGGCTCTTCTTCTTCCGCTATCCCGACGGGTCTTCTCCGCTATCCGGGGGGTCTTCTCAACTCTCCGGGGTTCTCCTTCTGTCTTCGCCGCTCTCCGTTGTTGACTCGGCGCACCCCGGTTCTTCGTCTCGCGAGATCTCGGATTTTAAATAAAAATTTAGCGAGACGAAGAACCGGGGTGCGACTCGGCGCACCCCGGTTCTTCGTCTCGCGAGATCTCGGATTTTAAATAAAAATTTAGCGAGACGAAGAACCGGGGTGCGCCGAGTCAACAACGGAGAGCGGCGAAGACAGAAGGAGAACCCCGGAGAGTTGAGAAGACCCCCCGGATAGCGGAGAAGACCCGTCGGGATAGCGGAAGAAGAAGAGCCCCCCCTGGTAAAAGAGCTAATAAAGAAGACAGGGGGCGGCCTCCGGAGCAGAAAAATAAAATATTTTAATACACTGTGTGGTTTATTTGTGTTTTTACCACTTTTCTTGCAGGTGAATGGGTAGGGGTACGATGTACCCCATACTCATTCACTTAGGGTGGGGGGCCGGTATCTGGGGGCCCCCTTATTAAAGGGGGCTCCCAGATTCCGATAAGCCTCCCGCCCGCATACCCCGACAACCAACGGCCAGGGTTGTCGGGAAGGGGCCCTGTCCTCATCAACATGGGGACAGGGTGCTCTGAGGTGGGGGGGCCGCAGTGCGCCCCCTGCCCCAGAGCACCCAACCCCCCCATGTTGAGGGCATGCAGCCTGGTACGGCTCAGGAGGGGGGGGGGCGCTCGCTCGTCCCCACTCCCTTCCTGGCTGGCCGGGTAGCGTGCTTTGGATACGGCTCTGGTATGGATTGTAGGGGGATCCCCTACGCCGTTTTTTTCGGCGTAGGGGGGGCTCTCCTTACAACCCATAACAGACCTAAGGGCCCGGTATGCTCCTGAGGGGGGGACCCATGCCGGATTTTTATTTAAAATCCGGCGGGGACTTCCCCCTCAGGATTCATAACAAACGCCGCACACGTGTAGAATTGGCGGGAATCCAAGTCGGATCTCCCGTCGCTTCTATGACGGCTCTGTCTCCATCGCGGCAAGCCAGCTCGGCGCTGGCTCCCGCGATGGGGCTCGTAGGTGCTCAATCTCGCCGAGAAAGAGAGCAAGATTGACACAAAATCGGGTTCACCTACTGTATATGTAGATACCATATTATGGGACAATATTGGCCTCACAGAACTAGAGACAACAGATCAGAAGGTCTGGTGGAAATATGGAATATACAAATTGGGACAGGTATGGGATGTGGGGGATATAATTCCCTATGAAGAGATAAAAAGGAAATATCAACTGAAAAATATAGGGTCGAGGTTTTATTATTTGCAACTAAAACACGCACTGTACAAGATGATAGGGAAAGGCACACAAATAGCCACTTTGCCACAGCCTTATGAGAAGATTACTGAGTTAAGACCTGGCAAGAAATTGATTTCAAGAATATATCAATGGCACCAAAAGAACAATAGTCGCACCAAAAGAACAATAGAAGTACAGTCGATAATCTGACCCATAAATGGGAGGGCATTCTGGAACCTGTGCGGGAAGACTTTTGGGACTCAGCTATACAGGCAAAGAATAGGGTGTCAAGGAATTTCTCCTATAGAATAATCCAATTTAATATATTGTATCGTCTCTACTACTCCCCTAAAAAGTTAATGAAGTACTATAGTACTAAAGTCTTTACTTGCCAAAAGTGCGGAGAGATAGGGGCGGATGATATACATATATTATGGACATGTATAAAAATCCAAAACTACTGGGTAAGGATAATTAAAAAAATAGAAGAATACCACCAGTTTACAGTGCCTAGACATTTTGAGGAATGTATCCTAGGGGTGCTGGATGATGTGGAAGGGTCTCAACACAGGGAAATTTCAACTAAATTATTGTTCCAAGCCAGGAAATGTATAGTTGGGCACTGTGGGGGGGATTGAGGCCCCTACAGTTAAAGAATGGGAGAACCGCACAAGGATGTCGCTAGCCAGTGAGGAGTTTCATTTGACCCGGTTGAAGAAAAAACATAGATTTGCCAGGCTGTGGTGGAGGTGGCTAAAGGGATGAGGAGGTAGGGGGAGAAGGGGGAAAGCAAGAAAAAGGAAAAACTAGGGGCGGTGGGGGGGAGGGGTAATGGAGGGAGGACGGCAATATTAGTTTTTTTTTTCTTTTTTTTTTCTTTTGTGGCTACCAACATACTATGGGTGGGGAGGTGGGGAAATATTTATATGTAACTAACTTATGTAACTATGTAAGAACAAGATGTTTTGTCAACATTTTTTTGTAAGAATTGGAAAATTGTAATAAAGATCTATTTAAAAAAAAAAAAAAAAAAGATTGACATTCATCAAAGATCATGATATTTACTGTCTGTTATTAATAAGCTAATGTCATTTAAAATTGGACCAATGGGGTGAGTCCTTATTGTGATTGGATTCCTATATACTGAAATTCTGTATTTTAATTTTGGTATAAACCATCTGTACTTCCTAAATAAAATTAGATCAGAACAGTATGCATAGAGTGCTCTTATACCTTAATAATTTCAATCATTTTTTATTGGAAAAATGATCATAGAAGGTGGTCTCCTGTTTAGAAAATACTTTTATTACATGGATTTCTATTTATCTCAATCAGATTTCCTCCTGCTGGCTATAGCTTACCCCAGCAAAATCATTAGTTTGCTAAGGGTGTTAAGAGCAGGATCCGGGCAATCAGCTGAATGAAATGATGGCTGCTTTTTGAAAGGGGTTGTCTCATCAGCGAGAGTACTTGTTATAAGTACTTATTGGGCAGTTAATTATGCTATAAAATTAACTTTGTGATAAAACGAAAACCCCTTTTAAAAATATAAAATCTAATTAGGAAAATATCTTTACAAATTGTTTCAAAAACCTTGAAGAACCAATGTCAGGAATGTCTACTGGTATGTACTACAGTAAAATAGCTGATAATAATTTCCCAGTGTGTTGGAAAAGATAAAATTGTGGCGTCAAAGGTTAAGAAAAAAAAAAAGTTTAGTTATTTAATGTACATTACTTTTGTATAATTTGAGAATCCGAAAATAACATGGAAAGAGTTAATTTTTAAAGCAATTTTAGAAATGCACAAGACTGGTATAATCTTCTCCCAGAGAGTCTTTGAAGATATAATGCTTCCCCACACAAAAATATGTTGTACTCTTGTTGCTGCAATTTTATGCCATTACCCGTAATATCTTTCCTTGAAGATTTTGCAGTGGATTTTAACATTTTTTTATTCTCTTAGCTTTTTAATAATGTCTTCCAACACCATGAGTTCTAAGCTAAACAGCAACAAGATCTAACGGCCAAAGATATAATACATTTCCATTAAAGGGAATCTGTCACTAGCAATTTACCAAAAAAATGTTTTCATGAATCCATGTTTAACAGAGTACCTTTTTTCCATCGGTCTTGTTCTTTTGATTGTCCGTCTTGTCATTTCTTCAAAAAATCGATTCTTATGATGTGTAAATGACGCTGTAAGGAGCCCAGAGGGGCGTTCTTCTTTCTCCACGGTGCCCAGGAACGCCCCTCTGAAGTGCCGTGCCCGCCTAAATTTGAAATCTAATAACGCCTCCAAGTTCATCTAAATCCCCTCCCAGAGGCGAGGCTAAGTGCTCAACAACGCCCCCTCCTCAGTGCTACGCTCTGCGGCAAACACCCCGATCCTCCTCTCGCCGGCATCCCAATCCCCGCGCAGGCGCAGTGCCGGCGATTTCCTGGGCTATGATAAGATGACTGTCGGCACTGAGCCTGCGCGGGGATTGGGATGCCGGCGAGAGGAGGATCGGGGTGTTTGCCGCAGAGCGCGGCGCTGAGAAGGGGGCGTTGTTGAGCACTTAGCCTCGCCTCTGGGAGGGGATTTAGATGAACTTGGAGGCGTTATTAGATTTCAAATTTCGGCGGGCACGGCACTTCAGAGGGGCGTTCCTGGGCACCGTGGAGAAAGAAGAACGCCCCTCTGGGCTCCTTACAGCGTCATTTACATATAACAAGAATCAATTTTTTGAAGAAATGACAAGACGGACAATCAAAAGAACAAGACAGATGGAAAAAAGGTACTCTATTAAACATGGATTCATGAAAACATTTTTTGGGTAAATTGCTAGTGACAGATTCCCTTTAATTCTTCTCAAATTTGTATTCTGCCACAATAGTTTCACTTTGAACATTTTAGAATTTTTTTGGATTCTACAAGAAGATCATGGTCAAAATGGAAAGTTCATATTTTAGCCAAGGTTTGTATACATGTGTACTGTATTTCCTACTTGATAGTTAAAAACACATACTGTAATCTATGTTTTGTTGATAAGTTATGCTGCCCCAATCAATAATGAGATGTTTAAACTGATTCATCATGCTTTGTGTGAATTTTACCTATTCACAGACTTTGGAACACAAAGGATAATGTTTGGCCCAAAGCTGGATGAGCAAGTGTATGATGATAACCAGTCACCAGGTTTATTCTACCTGATCTGAGGGAAGCATAAAGTAGTGACAGACTCCTCAATTCCATTGGTAAATCACTTCCTAAGTTTATTCTTATAGCGTTCATAAGATCACACTTTATCAACCACAGTTGGAGCCCAGTGCTGGAGTTCTCTCCATGCTAATCAAACATGCCGGAGTCTTTGATATTTACAGACTTTTAGCTACCCCTGCAACTGATTGGCAGATTTCTCCCTATGGGCAATTGTCATGCCTTCAGCAAGTTTATTGTTAATTTATGCATAGCTTTCATACATAGTTAATATATTTTCTATATCATTCTCTGTTGATTGTGTAACAGCACCATCTAGTGCCCGTTTTACATACAATTGCAGATATTTATACTACAAGTTTGGTCTACTTCAGCTTCCATATCTTAGTGACATCATCATCCCTGCACATAGCAGCCATTTTCTTTATTCACAGTCATCACTGCATGAGGATAGCACATGGCTTGGAAGTCCCTTGAGACATCCTCTACATCAAAGCCTACGGTAGCATCGCTGGTATGTTACATAGCCCCATTACAGCCTGTTTTGCATCTGTTTTCATGTGTATTTTGCATATCCTTTTCCTCTCCTTTATAGCAGCTAGGGAGTGGGACCATGCTTGTTATGCAGATAGGTAACATGCTCTGGTTTAGATATGCACCTGTGTTTGTATGTGCATTGCTATGCACAGAAGTGTATTATATGCATTGCTATATGTCAGGCCCCATTAGTAAGCACATTGTTTTTTCTGTTCCCCAGTTTTACTGCACATTTACATAATAAATAAAGATAAAGTTGGACGTCCCTCCATTGTCAATTTTTTGCCGGGATAAGGTTTAGATGTCTGTCAAGCTATGTACCTTTACAGATAAGGAGGACAGAACAACAATATAGGGATAAAGCTCTCAATCAGCTGTGGATAGGATGATTACCAGAACTCAGGACTTGGCTTATATTGTGGCTGATAAAGTGTAATTTTTTAAAAACTAGAGAAAGATAACAAAAAAATACACTAATTGAATCTAGGTCTCTGTCTTGTTTGATTGCCTTCAAATATAAATCTGTGCTAGAAGTTCTCTAAGTCAATTGGTACTTTCTGCTTACAGAATACAGTAACATTGCAGGGTAGTAACATAGGAAGAAAATGGCACTCCTCTTTTGTGAGTGCTCAGGTAAGGGCCAATTTCTAATAGCAAATAGACAGAAATGATGTCTCTCATCTCCTCGGTCATGAAGGATTATTATATGCAACTCACAAACATACATAGTGTTTTGTTCCTCTAATAAACCTTTTTCAGATATTCAGATTGCAAAATGTTTTTCAAAATGAAGTGTGCATCAACTGTGTCTTACCCATAGCGATTGAGGTCACATTACCAAATACAGTTCATGAAAACTTTATTTTCTTACATATCCTGTTATCTGCCTTAGGAAGGTCCATTACAGAACCTAAATGTCCTGTACAGTATTCACTGCCTGTCCAAAAAAAAAAAAGTAGCCACAAAAAAAAAAGCCTTTTGCTTTGATTACAGCACACATTCACTGTGGCATTGTTTTGATAAGCTTCTGCAATGTCACTAGATTTATTTCCATCCAGTGTTGCATTAATTTTTCACCAAGATCTTGCATTGATGATGGTAGAGTCTGACTGCTGCGCAAAGCCTTCTCCAGCACATCCCAAAGATTCTCAATGGGGTTAAGGTCTGGACTCTGTGGTGGCCAATCCATGTGTGAAAATTATGTCTCATGCTCCCCGAATCACTCTTTCACAATTTGACCCTCATGAATCCTGGCATTGTCATCTAGGAATATGCCCGTGCCATCAGGGAAGAAAAAATCCATTGATGGAATAACCTGGTCATTCAGTATGTTCAGGTAGTCAGCTGACCTCATTCTTGGAGCACATACTGTTGCTGAACATAGACCTAACCAACTGCAGCAACCCCAGATCATAGCACTGCCCCCACAGGCTTGTACAGTAGGCACTAGGCATGATGGGTGCATCACTTCATCTGCCTCTCTTCTTACCCTGATGCGCCCATCACTCTGGAACAGGGTAAATCTGGACTCATCAGACCACATGACCTTCTTCCATTGCTCCAGATTGCAATCCTTATGCTCCCTAGCAAATTTAAGCCTTTTTTTCTGGTTTGCCTCACTGATTAGTGGTTTTCTTACGGCTACACAGCTGTTCAGTCCCAATCCCTTTAGTTCCTTTGCATTGTGCATGTGGAAATGCTCTTACTATCACTATTAAACATAGCCCTGAGTTCTACTGTTGTTTTTCTTCGATTTGATTTCACTAAACGTTTAAGTGATCGCCGATCACGATCATTTAAGATTTTTTTCCCGCCACATTTCTTCCTTGAATACGATGGGTCCCCACTATCCTTCCAGTTTTTAATAATGCGTTGGACAGTTCTTTACCCAATTTTAGTAGTTTCTGTAATCTCCTTAGATTTGACCCTTCTCAAACATGCCAATGATTTGACCCTTCTCAAACAGACTAACATCTTTTCCACGACAATGAGATGTCTTTCGACATGGTTGTTTAAGAAATGTGAAGCAACTCATTGCACCAGTTGGGGTTAAATAACTTGTTGCCAGCTGAAAGATATTCGTCCATGCAGTAATTATCCAATAGGAGGCTAATAACTATTTGTTTAGTTAAATCCAGGTGGCAACTTTTTTTTTTCGACAGGCAGTGTATTTGTGGATTGCATATAACGGGAAGAGTAACTGGCACACTAGGGGAAGTAACAGGCAGTAAAAATAATGTAGGGGCAGTAACAGCTATACACAAAATAGATATACTAAGTTATATGTAGAATAATTCCGTTTTATATTATTGTATTATTTTTATAAAGAGAAAAAAAAAGACTGGCATACATGACATGGTAAACTGGCTATTAGATACCACAAAATATGACATATCATTAAAATGTATCAAAACAAGGGGAAGGTGAATAACTATAAACCCTGACAAGAATCACTCAACATGCACAGAGTATTCGAGAAGGTCATCCTCCTGTCTGGTTTGAACAGTTAGTATAGCTCAATAATTATATGTAATTACTAGTGATGAGCAAAGTTTTAAAAACTTTGATTCAGCTGCTTCGCCAAACTTTGACAAGAAATTTGATTAGTTACAAATTATTTTGAAATGAATCACATTCCATTGTATGGATTGGGCACAATGATAGGCAATGTGAGAGTCACATTTAGCCTATCAGGGGTTAATCAGGGGATAAAACAAAAAATACATACTATGTATGTATTTTTTATTTTATTTTATTTTTACCGCCATTTCGTTACCATGAAGCTCCAAGAAATTTGGATTTGTGGCAAATTTAATTTTTCGTGCAATTCGGATCAAATTCCACTTTGTTAACTTTGATTCTCTCAACACTAGTAATTACCCACAATGGAAGATTAACTGCAAGGGATTATTACCTGCAAGTTATTTTCCTTGCTGCTTGCTACTTGGCTATTTTTAAGCTTAGCTATGAGAAGAGAAGGTTAAAGATGTGATCTGTGGCTACAAGTTAGCTACAGTGCTCCCAGGGAGTCTGAAAAACACCTCCTGTCTAATCATTGGTGCATACTGCCTCACCTATGTCATAAACACAAGTCTATCAAAGGCTAAACAGAAAGTCAGTACATGGCGGGCCGATTTCTCTAAGAGTGAGGGCAGAATGATTCTAAAGTACCAATTACTAAACCAGAGGTAAGACAAAAGAAAATTATGAGGTAACTACCACAAACCACACTTATACTGAAGCAACTGTGCCTTAGTATGGAGTGGAGGCTGGATGGTCACTTTAAGCTATTAAAATTAGTGATGAGCGGCAGGGGTCATATTCGAATTCGCAATATTTCGCGAATATTTTGTAGAATATTCATCAAAAATTCGCAAATTTGAAAATTCACGATTTTCTTTTACTCAAAAAATCGGAAAGGTAATGATTGTGTAATATGCGAATTTTTGGAATTCGAATTTCCGGATTCAAATTTTTTTATTGCAAATTTTTCAACTTACAACTATTAGACAAAGAAGATTATAGCACTATATTAGCTAAATTGCTCTATATTCGATTTTTTTTTCGAATATTCTCTATATTGCTATAACTTAGTTTTTTCGAATATTCGTAATATTCTAAAACAAGAATATTTAGCAATATAGCGAATATAAAAAAAAAAACAAATATAGAGCAAAATTCGCAAACACTACTACTCCTAAAGTCAAGTATATTGCAGCCTTCTTATTGGCCCACAAGCTAGTAGCAGTGAGGGATCATGTGTACTGAAAAAAAAAAAATCGTAAAAAAAAATGAAAAAATTAATTTAAATATTCAAAATTACGAATATATATAACTATATTCAAAATATTCGCAAATTTTCTAAGTACCTATATTCACAATAAAAATTCAAAATTCGAATATTCGTGATCAACACTAATTAAAACCATATTTTGATAATATATGGAAAGAAAGAGTAACGAGGAAGACTTGATGGTACTTTATGAGCTATGAGCAAATGTGTGTACTTCTATGTAGCTTTAATGTATTGAGGCAGATTTATCAAGACCAACATTTTCTACACCGTTCTTGATATTGCCTGTACTGCCTGAGGCTGTGCCTAATTTATGGCAAGTTGCAGGCTTTGTGATAAATTTGATGCCTTCTCTGGCAGTCCACATGCCTTATCTGAAATATATGGCAGCTTTGAGCTGCTGTAGATATCTTTATTTAAGGCAAAAAATGTGTGCAAATAAAGATAATTATGCTTCACCTCCTCTATGCCCTCACTTTGCCCCCTTACAGAAGATGCAGTGTATGAACACCACTTGCAAGAATATTTTGTTGCATTGTTTTAAAAAAATTGCAAACAACTTGTTTGTGACAAGAAAACTGTTGCCTGGAGATAATAATTCTCCCCCTGCATATATTACCTTCATTGTTTTATATACAAAAAGAACTGTATGTAGACATGACATATACTCCATGTATGATTGCTTTAATAACAGTAAAAGATTCTAAACTATAGCATAGCCAAAGAGAAGCTCCATTCATTTGATTTCACAAGTATGTAGGTTTAGGAAATATCCCATTAAAGATGAGTTTGCAAAGTGATTGCCATTAGTTATGAGTATATAAAAGAAGAGTAGATAGTAGTAAATCCTTAAGAATTACTATTCATTTATAATGTGGTAGTAAAATACTTTACATTCATAAATGTATTTTGCTATGGTGATGAAAGAATCATATTTTAAACTGAGAGCCTCATCAAGCCAGTGATTGATTTTGAGTCAGGGCCAGCCAGAGTCTGCAGCTCTTCTACTGGGTATTTTTTCTTTAGGATGGAAATTTAGGTTACTTGCGGCAAAGTCTATTGTATTCATCTATATAATGACAAATTTCTAAAATCTCCTTTCAATACAAAAAATTGTCCCTATCAACACTACTTTTCTTAATGAATCTATTTGGCACAACATTTTATCACACAGCAAATGTATAAAAGGGGAAAGTCTGGCCAAAATGTGCTCATTAGAGATGAGCAAATCAATTTTACATGAGTCAAATTAGTTACGAATTTCCCAAAAGATTAGTATTTTGGTGAATCCTAACTTTTGTGATTCATTCTGCACTTAAAATGACAGCCACTTTTTTTACAGTTGAGAAGACCAACAAACCTGCCACCAAAAATGGATAATTTCAGAGCATTTCTAACTTTAAATTTTTTTTTATGGTGCAGTGTGTTATTAACCAGGTGTCACACCGGTGACAGGTTTTAGAAGGTCTGAAAGATTATCTGCACATTAGTGATCCCACAGCCTCTTTTGGTTTTGGTTTCACTTTGTCTGTGTATTGCTTGTGTGTCCACACCTCCTGTTCAGGTGTGGATCATGTGACCTTTACCTTCCCCTATTTAGTCTGACTTTACCCATCACTCCTTGCTCTGGATAGCTTCATTTGGTTTTTGGAAGAGCTGAGTGTGGTTCTAGTTGAAGTCCTGTCCATCCATCATCCATCAGCCTCAGAAGTTAAGTGTTCCGCTTGTTGCATTTTGCATTTACCCCCACCTTTGTTGGTTACTAGGCCTCAGCGAGATGCTGGTTCCTTCACCAGGGAAGGAGCGGGCTGCCTCTGCCCTGTCATTACCATTAGGGCATCCGAGGGCCACCAGGGTTTGCTAGGTTCCGGTGTATGGGCATCTCTACCATCGAGAGGTGCCTTTATGGATAGGAGTTAGGGCCACGAGCAGGGTTTTATAGCTGGTGACATTTTTCCTTCCCTAGTGGTGAGGCCTAGTGTCTTTTCCCTTCCTTCTTGTTGTCTTTTGGTGTTCTCCCCTACTACATCCGTGAAACCAGGCTGTTACCACCAGCTACCATCTGTTTCCCTATAGCCATACATGTTGCTGTCATTTTGACTTTACTAAAGATGTCTTAGGATTGAAAGGTTGGATACAGTCCTAGGAGACCTCAGAGTGTCATACACAAATTTTCAGGGCAATTAGAGCACTTTCGATTTGGCCTTAGCTTGAAATGGCCAAAATCGAATCTCAAGGCCTATTCGATTGTATCGGACTCAAAATGAATGTTGTGAAATTCGCTCATCTCTATAGTTCAATTATATTTTTTATGTATACTATATGTGATCAATAGTGATGAGCGGCAGGGGCTATATTCGAATTCACAATATTTCATGAATATTTTGTAGAATATTCATCATATATTCGCGAATTCGCAAATTTGAGATTATTTAATTGAATGTGAAAAATCGGCAATGTAAAAATTTGAATTCGGAACGCGTGGGTTGGCACTGCAGAACATTAGAATAGCTTTATATGCAGAGAGAATCAAGTGCTCCAATATATTTGCAATTGTGCTAATCTGCAGTGATTAGAATATTTTTTTGCACTACGTGCAACTTCACATTTTAGCGAGTCTGACTACAGATTACTGATTGGTGCATTTGACATTGCTTCTTTCTCATTGGCCCACAAGAATATTCACACTCAACACTAGTGATCAAATGCACCTAAGGTGATATTAAGAGTCAGACATAATTTTTGCATGTCTTCATTCTGAATTCTGCACACAAAAGGCACACCCACATGTAGTAAAATACATGTGAAATGGTCTTTTCCACTATGAAAGTTGGCAGTATGTCTATCATATTGGAGATGTGCAGCGGATTTTCATGTAACACGTAACACTGATTTGCAGTAGTGGTAAAATTGTGCCACACCTAACCATACTTTATCTCTCAAAAGCATGTGAGCATGCTCGGCTGAACACTTTTTTACTCAAGCATCGCGACGCTTGGCACATCATGGTGTTCGGCCGAACACCGCGTGTGCTCGAGCGTGATGCTCAAATCTCCTCCCCGCACGTTTGTTGGCTGCTATGCAGCCAATAAATGTGCGTGGGGTAACTGGCACTCACTGTAATGCCGTAGCCATGTTGGTTACTGGTAGAGTTGAGCAGACACCTGGATATTCGGGTTCAACGGGTTCGGCCGAACTTCACAAAAAAGACCCGAACTTGACCCGGACTTCACCCGGAACCCCATTGAAGTCAATGGGGACCCCAACTTTGGAGCACTAAAATGGCTCTAAAAAAGTAATGGAAAGGGCTAGAGGGCTGAAAATGGCAGCAAAATGTGGTTGAGAGCATGGCAAGTGCTCTGCAAACAAATGCGGATAGGGAAATGACTTCAAATAACATAAAATACGTAAAAAAAAAAAATATATATAATCTTAATCTAGGAGGAGGAGGTCCATATGGAGTAGGAGGTTGAGGAGGCGGTGGATGTGGCGGTGTAGGTGGAAGCGGCAGTGGAGGAGGAGGAGGTAGCCAACACTGTTTTTTGGTTAAATTTTTTATTTTATTTTTTTAAATTAGGGTACACCCCAAAACATTGGGAAAAATAACCTGTGATAACCCCCTCCAGTCACGCTAAACAAACATTCAGACAATACACTGGCTGCAGGGCAGGCCAGCACCTCCAAGGCATAAAGGGCAAGCTCAGGCCATGTGCCCAATTTGGAGACCCAGAAGTTGAAGGGGGCAGACCCATCAGTCAATACGTGTAGACGTGTGCACACATACTGCTCAACCATGTCGCACGTCCCAGTGACGTCCACGATCTAATTGGATATCTTCTCTATCAACTTTCGATATTCTTTTCTGCGCCTACCATGGTGATCACGGGTAGCGGGGAATCAGGGTTCCAGGCTGGAGAGGGAGCCTGAGAAAGGGATACCACATCCAAGGGAGGTCAATGGATGAAATTAAATGTGATTGAGCGGAAATGTGGGACAAATTATTAAAGTCGAAGCTTTGAAGTAAAGGAGGGGGCGCGCGGCAATTACCCACTCCCGACTCGGGGAGGTAGTGGCGATAAATAACAATACAGGACTCTTAAGAAGCCCTGTTATTAGAATGATTAATAAAAAATCACATGGAATGTCACTGGGGTATTTTGGATTTGGAAATGTTAGACAGGAGAGGCCCTGCTGCCGCTTTGTTGACTCTAGATAACTTCTGCCTGATCGTACGTCACCGTGACGTCCACGATCCAATTGGATATCTTCTCTATCAACTTTCAATGTTCTTTTCTGCGCCTACCATGTTGATCACGGACGAATCAGGGTTCCACACCAGAGAGGGAGCGCGAGAAAGGGATACCACATCCAAGGGAGGTCAATAGGTGAAATGGGATCGAGCGGAAATGTGGGACAAGTTGTTAAAGCGGAAGGATTGAATGAAAGGAGGTGGTGCGCGTCAATTAAAGACGAATTTTGGAAATTTAAGTCCCTGTCACCTATGCAGAGCAGGGGTTTTTCATCGGCAAAACTGTGTTCATGTCACCCACCAATTGAACAAACAATTTTACAAAAATTAGGTCCCTGTCACCTATACAGAGCAGGGGTTTTTCGATACGGCAAAATTGGTAAAATGTCACCTGACAATGTAACAGACAATTTTTTGAAATTTATGCCCATGTCACCTATGCAGAGCAGGGGTTTATTCACGGCAAAAATTGTAAAATTTCACCCAAGAATGTAACAGACACTTTTTCACCCTGCTCCCTCTTTTGCTGTGCTGGTGCCTCTGTGCGACCACAGCCTCTTCCTCCGAACTAGACAGGTCACTCGCATGACCTTAATTCCATGTTGGGTCTAGTATCTCATCATCCTTCACATCATCTTCCACCCACTCTTTACCCCTGCCCTCCTTGTCGGTCTGCAGACTGCAGAAAGCCGCAGCAGTTGGCACCTGTGTTTTGCCATCATCAGAGATGTGCTGCGGTGGTCTTCCAATGTCCTCATCCCTAAACATAAGCGTTTGGGCATCAGTGCACTCAATCTCTTCCACTTCTGGTGCAGGGCTATGTGGATGGCCCACAGAAACCCTGCCAGCAGAGTCATCAAAAAGCATAAAAGACTGCTGCATGACTTGGGGCTCAGACTGCTTGCCTGATTTGCAAGGGGGTGAGTTAAAAGACAGCTGGCCTTGGGCTGTAGGTGCCAACTCTAATCTTTCCACAGGGGACTGGCTGGGAGACAATGCGAAGGAACTGTAGGCACTGTCAGCCCCCCCAATCTACTATAGTCTGTACTTGTTCTGGCCTCACCATTTGTACTGTCCTAAATGCCGTGTAGGCCGCAAATGTACTTTCTAGCGCAAAAGATGAGAATTTGTCACCCAACAATCTAACAGACAAATTTGTGAAATGTATTTCCTTGTCCACTATGTAGAACAGGGGTATATCCCAGCCAAAACTTGGTGAATTTCACCCAACAATGTAACAGACAAATTAGTGAAATGTAATTCCTTGTCCACTAGGTAGAGCAGGGGTAAATCACAGCCAAAAATTTGTGAATGTCACCCGACAATGTAATAGACAAATTAGTGAAATTTATTTCCCTGTCTACTAGGTAGAGCAGGGGTATATCACAGCCAAAAATTGGTAAATTTCAACCGACAATGTAACAGACAAATTTGTGAAATTACTTAAAATAAAATAATATACGTAAAAATTTAAAATAATAATCCTGATCTATGAGGTCGAGGTCCATATGGAGTGGCAGGTTGAGGAGGCGGTGGACGTAGCGGTGTAGGTGGAAGCGGCAGTTGAGGAGGAGGAGGTAGCCAACACTGATTTTTGGTTTTAATTTTCTTTTCTTTTTTTGTTTAAATTAGGGTACACCCCAAAAGAGTGGGAAATATCAAAAATACAACAATGAGCAATTGCGATGGAGTATAACAATGCTGGGTAAGGCCGGTATACATGTCTATTCTGCACAAGGTACGGACAAGTCCTGTGGGATCCATGCCTGGTTCATTTTAATGAATGTGAGCTTGTCCACATTGGCTGTGGACAGGCGGCTGCGCTTGTCTGTGATAACGCCCCCTGCCGTGCTAAACACACGTTCAGACAATACACTGGCTGCAGTTCAGGCCAGCACCTTCAAGGCACAAAGGGCAAGCTCAGGCCATGTGCCCAATTTGGAGATCCAGAAGTTGAAGGGGACAGACCCGTCAGTCAGTATGTGTAGGCTAGTGCACACATACTGCTCCACCATGTTGGTGAAATGCTGCCTCCTGGTAAGATGTTCCATATCAGCTGGTGGTGCTGGTTGTTGTGGCGTGCTGACAAAGCTTTTCCACATTTCGGCCATGCTTACCCTGTATTCTGAGGTGCTGGCGGTGCCCAGGCTGCGTTGGCGACCTCTTCCTCCTCCTCTGCCTTCACCTTGTGCTTCCACTGTGCCCCCGCTGTCAGGTGGGAATGCCACCAGCAGCGCGTCTACCAGCGTGCGCCTGTACTCGCGCATCTTACGATCATGCTCCAGTGACGGAATTAAGGACGGTACGTTGTCCTTGTAACGGGGATCCAGCAGCGTGGCCACCCAGTAATCAGCACAAGTTAGAATGTGGCCAACTCGGCGGTCGTTGCGGAGACACTGCAGCATGTAATCGCTCATGTGTGCCAGGCTGCCCAAAGGCAATGACAAGCTGTCCTCTGTGGAAGGTGTATCGTTTTGTCCTCTGTATCCCCCCAGCCACGCACAGTGATGGCCATGAGCTGGTTTGGGTGCCACCCTGCTGTGAACATGGTTCCTCCTCCTCCATCTCCTCCTCCTCATCCTCCAGAACTGTGCCCTGTCTGGATAATTGTGTACCTTGGGTTTGTGGGCGCAGGAACCCACCTTCGGAGCCACTTGTGTATGACTGGCCAGAAACCCTACAAAATGATCCCTCTTCCTCCTCCTCCTCCTGTGCCACATCCTCTTCCATCATCGCCCAAAGCGTTTTTTCAAGGAGGCATAGAAGTGGGATAGTAATGCTGAGAACGGCGTCTTCGGCACTGGTCATGTTGGTGGAGTACTCGAAACAGCGCAACAAGGCACACAGGTCTCGCATGGAGGCCCAGTCATTTGTGGTGAAGTGGTGCTGTTTCGCAGAGCGACTCACCCGTGCGTGCTGCAGCTGAAACTCCACTATCGCCTGCTGCTGCTCGAACAGTCTGGCCAGCATGTGCAAGGTGGAGTTCTACCTTGTGGGCACGTCGCATATGAGGTGGTGAACGGGAAGGCCGAAGTTATGCTACAGCCCTGACAGGCGAGCAGCAGCAGGGTGAGAACGCCGAAAGCGTGCACAGATGGCCCGCACTTTCTGCAACAGCTCTGACATATCGGGGTAATTTTAAAGGAACCTCTGCACCACCAAATTCAGCACATGCGACAGGCAAAAGAGATGTGCGTCAAACCGGCTAGGCCCAGAGCTGCTATGAGATTTCGCCCATTATCACACACCACCAGGCTGGGCTTGAGGCTCACTGGCACCAACCAGTAATCGGTCTGTTGTTCTATGCCTGTCCAAAGTTCCTGGTGTGGGGTTTAACATAGAAACATAGAAACATAGAAACATAGAAACATAGAAACATAGAAACATAGAATGTGTCGGCAGATAAGAACCATTTGGCCCATCTAGTCTGCCCAATATACTGAATACTATGGATAGCCCCCGGCCCTATCTTATATGAAGGATGGCCTTATGCCTATCCCATGCATGCTTAAACCCCTTCACTGTATTTGCAGCTACCACTTCTGCAGGAAGGCTATTCCATGCATCCACTACTCTCTCAGTAAAGTAATACTTCCTTATATTACTTTTAAACCTTTGCCCCTCTAATTTGAAACTGTGTCCTCTTGTGGTAGTTTTTCTTCTTTTAAATATGCTCTCTTCCTTTACCGAGTTGATTCCCTTTATGTATTTAAAAGTTTCTATCATATCCCCTCTGTCTCTTCTTTCTTCCAAGCTATACATATTAAGGTCCTTTAACCTTTCCTGGTAAGTTTTATCCTGCAATCCATGTACTAGTTTAGTAGCTCTTCTCTGAACTCTCTCTAGAGTATCTATATCCTTCTGGAGATATGGCCTCCAGTACTGCGCACAATACTCCAAGTGAGGTCTCACCAGTGTTCTGTACAGCGGCATAAGCACTTCACTCTTTCTACTGCTTATACCTCTCCCTATACATCCAAGCATTCTGCTGGCATTTCGTGCTGCTCTATTACATTGTCTTACCACCTTTAAGTCTTCTGAAATAATTACTCCTAAATCCCTTTCCTCAGATACTGAGGTCAGGACTGTGTCAAATATTCTATATTCTGCCCTTGGGTTTTTACGCCCCAGGTGCATTATCTTGCACTTATCCACATTAAATTTCAGTTTCCAGAGTTCTGACCATTCTTCTAGTTTTCCTAAATCCTTTTCCATTTGGCATTTCCCTCCAGGAACATCAACCCTGTTACATATCTTTGTGTCATCAGCAAAAAGACAAACCTTACCAGCGAGGCCTTTTGCAATATCACTTATGAAGATATTAAACAAAATCGGTCCCAGGGTTTGTCCCCTAAACAGATAAGTTTTAAAACTGCCTGCTGTCATTTACCCCTGGCTGTGCTGAAGTTGGTGGTGTAGGTGTTACGCTGACAGGTAAGGAGGCGGTAGAGGATGAGGAAGCGGAGTAGTAGGAAGAAGAAACAGGAGGCAATCCTCGGTGGTGGAAGGACATGCGCCAAACTGCTATCCACCTCAGGCCCAGCCGCCACTGCATTTACCCAGTGTGCTGTTAGGGAGATATAACGTCCCTGACCGTGCTTACTGGTCCACGTATCTGTAGTTAGGTGGACCTCGCCAAAGATGGCGTTGTGCAGTGCACACCTGATTTTGTCCCCCTCTTGGTTGTCAAGGGAAGGGATGGCTTGGAAAAGTAGTGGTGGCTGGACACAACATACTGTGGGACAGCCACCGCCATACGGCTTTTAAAACTCTCCGTCTCCACCAGATAGAATGACAGCATTTCAAAGGCCATTAATTTTGAAATGCTGGCATTTAGGGCCAGGGATCGCAGGTGGGTAGGGGGGTACTTCCTCTTTCGCTCCAGTGTTTGGGAAATAGACAGCTGAATGCTTCCATGAGACATTATGGAGATGCTTGGTGACCCAGGGGCTAAAGTTGCTGGCAATTCTCTGTTTGTGGGGTGGCAGGAGCTACTGTCACTCAGGGGGATGAAGTGGCAGAGACTGCATCAGAAGAGGAAGCAGGAGGAGCCAGAGACCTTTCTTGGTTCTTGAGGTGTCTACTCCACTGCAGCTCGTGCTTTGCACTTAGATGCCTGGTCATGCAGGTTGTGCTCCGGTTTAGAACGTTTATGCCTCGCTTTAGGCTCTGATTGCACAGCGTGCAAACCACTCCTGTCTTGTCATCAGCACATTGTCTGAAGAACTGCCACGCCAGGGAACTCCTTGGAGCTGGCTTTGGTGTGCTCGGTCCCTTGGTGCAGTGGGCAGTAGCAGGCGTACTGTCTAGAGGACGGACACTCCGCTATTGCACCCTACTCCCTCTTCTGCTGTGCTGGTTGCTCTGTGCGACCACCGCCTCTTCCTCCGAACTACACAGGTCACTCGCATGACCTTGATTCCATGTGGGGTCGAGGACCTCATAGTCCTCCACATTTTCCACCCAGTCTTCACCCCTGCCCTCATTGTCGGTCTGCACACTGCAGAAAACCACAGCAGTTGGCACCTGTGTTTCGTCATTATCCGAGACGTGTTGCGGTGGTCCTCCCATGTACTCATCCTGAAACATAAGTGGTTGGGCATCGGTGCACTCAATCTCTTGCACTTCTGGGGCAGGGCTATGTGGATGGCCCCGAGAAACCCTGCTAGCAGAGTCATCAAAAAGCAGAAGAGACTGCTCCATGACTTTGGGCTCATACTGCTTGGCTGATTTGCAAGGGGGTTAGGTGAAAGACTGATGGCCATGGTCTGCAGGTGCCAACTCTGATCTTTCAGCAGGAGACTGGGTGGGAGACAATGTGAAGGAACTGGAGGCACTGTCAGCCACCCAATCTACTATCGTCTGTACTTGTTCTGGCCTCACCATTCGTAGAGCCGCATTCGGCCCTACCAAATAACGCTGAAGGTGCTGAGGAAAGTGTTTCACTTGTGCGTGTAGCTGGCACAGATCGACCACGTCCTCTCCCTGCAACAGGAGCTCCACCAGTAGCACCACGACCGGGGCCACGTCCCTTATTTCACGCTCTCCTCATTCTTTGCTTTCACCCACCAAACTAACAGATGGTTTATGTCAGGCGACAATGTAACCGCCAATAGTCAACAATTAAGTTCACTGAGAGTAAGGCAGTGCTGGTGTCATAAAGAGGAAAAATTTATTGAGGTCACACAACAGGCGAATTTTATACTATTACTTCACAGTCACAAAAATTTTGAATTTGTCAACCAACAATGTAACTGCAGTATTGACTGGTTGTATTTGACTGTGACAAATGCAGCAAAGGCCCCAATTGTAGTGTCTTGCACAAAATAGGTGTTTTCTTAAAACCATAATATAACAGCAGTATCTAACACTTGTCTTTAACTGTGACAAATGCAGCAAATACCCCAGATGTAGGGTCTTGTTAAAAATGGGTGTTTCTTTAAACCTAGAATATAGCTGCAGTATTTAAAGTTTGTATTTGACTGTCACAAATGCAACAAATGCCGCAAATGTATTATCTTGCCCAAAATTGGTGTTTTTTTATACCAGAATATAACAGCAGTATCTAACGCTTGTATTGGTCTGTCATAAATGCAGCAAAGGTTGCAAATTTATTATCTTGCCCAAAATGGGTGTTTTTTTAATACCAGAATATAACAGCAGTATCTAACGCTTGTATTGGACTATCAGAAATGCAGCAATGGCCACAAATGTATTATCTTGCCCAAAATTGGTGTTTTTTTAAACCCAGAATATAAAATTGCAGTATTTAAAGTGTGTATTTCACTGTGACAAATGCAGAAAAGGCCCCAGATGTAGGGTCTTGCAAAAAATGGGTGTTTTTTAAACCCAGAATATAACTGCAGTATTTAAAGTTTGTATTTGACTGTCAGAAATGCACAAAGGCCGCAGATGTATTATCCTGCAAAAAATTGGTGTTTTTTAAACCCGGAATATAATTGCAGTATTTAAAGCTTGCTTAATAATCAGAAAAGGTGTCTCTTTCCGTATTACCAGCTGCAGTCCTAAATCAAAGGAAGATAGGTCCACACTTCCAAAATAGTCAGAAACATAAATATATATTTGGACCGCTCTACAATATTGGGTAGAAAATGCACATTTCATAATTCCTCAGGTGTTCCTTTCAACTCGATCCTCAATTGATCTCCTTCTTCATCACCATCACTTCAACCTCTATACTGACCAGCAGTAAGCAACTCATATATATTCTCCTTCTTAAAACGCAGCCACCATTCCTTCAAAAAAGAAATCAACATAGGGCAGACCCGCTGGTAAAAAGCATTCAATATGTTTTATTATACTCACAGAGTTTCCTCTTTCACAATCGCATATACATATGCCCGACCCGGGTTTCGCACCTGATGCCCCAGACGAAGCAGGTGCGTCAGTAAAGTTGAGTATAATAAAAGATATCGAATGCTTTTTACCAGCGTGTCTGCCCTATGTTGATTTCCTTTTTGAAGGAATGGTGGCTGCGTTTTAATCTGGTATTGCTGAAGAAGGAGAAAATATATGAGTTGCTTACTGCTGGTCGGTATAGAGGTTGAAGTGATGGTGATGAAGAAAGAGATCAATTGAGGATCGAGTTGAAAGCAACACCTGAGTATTTAAAGCTTGTATTTCACTGTGACAAATGCAGCAAAGGCCCCAGATGTAGGGTCTTGCAAAAAATTGGTGTTTTTTTAAACCCAGAATATAACTGCAGTATTTAAAGTTTGTATTTGACTGTCACAAATTTAGCAAAGGACCCAAAATGTATCATCTTGCAAAAAATGGGTGGTTTTTAAACCCTGAATATAACTGCAGTATTTAAAGCTTGTATTTGACTGTCACAAATGCACATATGCTGTGCTGGTGCACTGAACTTGCACAAAATGACCGCCGACGCCCACCTAACTAACAGACGGATACAAGTTTTTTTCCTGTGTCACTGGGCTCAGGGCAGGGTAAAAAAATTGTGCACTGCACCCACAAAACTAAATCTATGTAAATCGCTGAGTTAACAAGCACTTCTGATTCGTTCCTATTCTCTCCCTCACAGCAGCAGCATCCTATCCCTACACTAGTAAGAGCAGAGTGATGTGCGGCGCTACGTGACTCTAGCTTATATAGAGGCTGGGTCACATGCTGCACTGGACAATCACAGCCATGTCATTAGTAGGCATGGCTGTGATGGCTTCTAAGGGCACACGAGTTAAACGCTTGTTGATTGGCTGCTCTGTAGCCTTTCAAAAAGCGCCATTAACTCGCCGAACAACGAACTCAAACCCAAACTTTTGCTGAAAAGTTCGGGTTCGGGTCCGGGGTCCAAAAATCCTAAAATTCGGTATGAACCCTAGTTACTGGCATTACAGTGATTGGCTGGCCGGAACGCGTCATCGGGTGCTATATAGCACCCGATGACACATGGTTCGGCTCAGTCTTAGTCAGGGAGAGCTGCAGCAGAAGGGACAGATAGTGTAGGGACAGGAATCGTTTTTTTTTAGGCAGGTTTTACTGGTGAAAGGTATTAGAGACCCAAAAGTCCTTTTAAGGACTATTGTTTTATCTGGCTGCCATATATATTATTAGAGCAACCTGCGTTAAATTGCGTGCAATTGATTGGCTGCTGCTGACAGTGACACAACCTATGCTACATCTGTTGAGTTACATTAGCGCTGTGAAATTCAGCGCAATTATTTGGCCACTGGTGACAGAGACATTACCTGCGCTATATCTCCTGTATAACGTTAGCGCATCCGAAATATCAGTGATATTCAGTCATATTTTTTCGCTGCTGATAACATCGACATTTCCTGCACTACATCTCCTGTATAACTCACAAACAACAAAAACATACCCACTATAGTAAATGAAAAATATATATCCACTTTATTTAATAAAAATTCATATACACAGTATATAGCAATATAATGGTAATGATAAAAGGAAAACAACAGATGAGGTTGTTTTGGGCTACATATCACTACCCCCTGATGAAGCAGAGGCGAAACGCGAGTCGAGGTATTTTTGCTGACCTGCGCTGCTTTGTATACCCCCAATCATGACTTGTGGTATGTATCGCATATAATATTTTGGCCATTTGTGGCACATTGTTGTCACATTGTTGTCACATTGGTATTGGCTTTCCTGACCAGGCTGTGGGTGTTTTTTTTTTGTGGATTTATTTTCTCTGTTTTATTTATCTTTTTTTCTTTTTCTGTTTCCCCTTTTATCAGCTTTTTTTATCCTTTCTCATTTTGTTTTCCTCCATTTTCTCTGTCCCCTGTTTTTTTCCCAGCATGTATTATTGTTTTGGGGAATATCTATTAAGGAGTATTATTATACACGTCCTAAATGTGAACTCGATATAGAGATCCACCCGTATTGAAGGATATACCCATGCATGTAGTAACAGGTAGGCCATCTTGCGACATTCATGTTTTATTATTTATATTCTTTGGACATGGTGACACTTGACATGTGGAAGACCTTTTTGGGAGTAGTAGCAGCATGGGTCAGGTGATTCTGGCACCCTTATCTGTTATTTTCCTTTTATCATTATCATTATATTGTTATATATTGGTATATATTGTGTATATGAAATTTTATGAAATAAAGTGGATATATTTTTGACTATAGTTGATATGTTTTTGTTGTTTGTGAGTGAACAACATTATAGGTATATGTTCTGGTTAATATACATACCCTAATTTGTTGTATTGAGGCCTGTTTAGGTTTTGCTCTCCTGTAAAACATTTGCACATCCTAAATATCAGTGACATTCAGTGTAATATTTTCACCGCTGGTGACAGTTACATTACCTGCGCTACATCTCCTGTTTAACATTTGCACATCCTAAATATCAGTGACATTTATTGCAATTTTTTCGCTGCTGGTGGCAGCGACATTACCTGTGGTACATCTAACATACATAGTAACATAGTACATAAGGCCGAAAAAAGACATTTGTCCATCCAGTTCGGCCTGTCATCCTGCAAGTTGATCCAGAGGAAGGCAAAAAAAAAAACTGTGAGGTAGAAGCCAATTTTCCCCACTTTAGGGGAATAAAAAATTCCTTCCCGACTCCAATCAGGCAATCAGACTAACTCCCTGGATCAACGACCCCTCTCTAGTAGCTATAGCCTGTAATATTATTACACTCCAGAAATACATCCAGGCCCCTCTTGAATTCCTTTATTGTACTCACCATCACCACCTCCTCAGGCAGAGAGTTCCATAGTCTCACTGCTCTTACCGTAAAGAATCCTTTTCTATGTTTGTGTACAAACCTTCTTTCCTCCAGACGCAGAGGATGTCCCCTCGTCACAGTCACAGTCCTGGGGATAAATAGATGACGGGATAGATTTCTGTACTGACCCCTGATATATTTATACATATTAATTAGATCTCCCCTCAGTTGTCTTTTTTCTAAAGTGAATAAGCTTTATTTTGATAATATTTCAGGGTACTGTAGTTGCCCCATCCCAGTTATTACTTTAGTTGCCCTCCTCTGGACCCTCTCCAGCTCTGCTATGTCTGCCTTGTTTACAGGAGCCCAGAACTGTACATACACAGTACTCCATGTGTGGTCTGACTAGCGATTTGTAAAGTGGTAGGACTATGTTCTTATCACGGGCATCTATGCCCCTTTTGATGCAAGCCAATATCTTATTGGCCTTGGCAGCAGCTGCCTGACACTGGTTTTTGCAGCTTAGTTTGCTGTTTATTAAAATTCCTAGATCCTTTTCCATGTCAGTGTTACCGAGTGTTTTACTATTTAGTATGTACGGGTGACTTGCATTTTTCCTTCCCATGTGCATAATTTTACATTTGTCAGTGTTAAACCTCATCTGCCACTTATCTGCCCAAGCCTCCAATCTATCCAGATCCCTCTGTAGTGGTATACTGTCCTCATCAGTGTTAATTACTTTACACAGTTTAGTGTCATCGGTGAAAATTGATTCTTTACTATGCAAGCCTTCTACAAGATCATTGATAAATATATTGAAGAGAATAGGGCCCAATACTGACCCCTGAGGTACCCCACTAGTGACAGTGACCCAATCTGAGTGTGTACCGTTAATAACCACCCTCTGTTTTCTATAATTGAGCCAGTTACTTACCCACATACAGACATTTTCTCCCAGTCAAAGCATTCTTATTTTATATACTAACCTTTTATGTGGTACAGTGTCAAATGCTTCGGAGAAGTTCAGATATACGACATCCATTGATTCACCGCTGTCAAGTCTAGAACTTACCTCCTCATAGAAACTGATTAAATTAGTTTGGCATGACCGATCCCTCATGAAGCCATGCTGATATGGTGTTATTTGCTTATTTCCATTGAGATGCTCTAAGATAGCATCTCTCATAAAACCTTCAAACAGTTTACCCACAACAGATGTTAAACTTACCGGCCTATAGTTTCCAGGCTCTGTTTTTGGACCCTTTTTGAATATTGGCACCACATTTGCCATGCGCCAATCCTGTGGGACATTCCCTGTCAGTATAGAGTCCGCAAATATCAGAAATAAGGGTTTGGCTATGACATTACTTAATTCCCTTAGGATACGGGGTGTATGCCATCCGGTCCTGTATGAAGTTTGTGCATCCTAAATATCTGTGACATTCTGTTTAATTTATTTGCGCATACACTTACAAAATCTGCGCTACTGTACGTGTGACATACTTGCAAGCTTATATACCATTTAATATGCTCAAGGCAAGCAGTAAAAGACGGGGAAGTGGCCGTGCTGCTAATGGTGAACGCAGAAGCTGTGGCCCTGGGCGCAGTGAAACTGTGCCTGCTGCCAGAGCACAAGAAACACACTCATCTATGATACCTAGCATCATGTCCCAGTTTGCAGCGCGGCACAGGACACCTCTCTCGAAGTCACACCAGTGCGACGAGGTGGTCGGCTGGATTGCAGCAGATAATGCTTCCAGTCGGTTAAGCACTACCCTGTCTTCCACAAAGTCCAATCTCAGTAGCTAAGAGTCTGGTCAACAGAATCCTCACCCTGATCTTCCTTCCTTCCTTCCACCATGGAGAGTCTTGGCAAACAAGTGATCCCACACTCGTATCTTCCGAGGAGCTCTTTTCATCGCCATTCCTTGATTTGGGCCTCTTGCCAAGCCCGCTTGAAGAGAGACATGAGGAGATCTTGTGCACTGATTCCCAAACTCTTGAGCATCCACAGTCAGAAAAAGATGATGGTGGGGAAAGGCAATTAGTGTTTCACGAGGTGGATGATGATGATGAAACACAGTTGCCAATAAGTCAACCGCAATTAGTGTCTCAAGAGGTTCATGATGAGGATGAGACACAGTTGTCAATAAGTGAGGTTCTTGTTAGGTCAAAAAGTCAGAAGGATGACGAGAGTGAGGAAGTGGAAGAGGAGTTGGTGGACGATGAAATCACTGACACAATCTAGGAAGGTGGCAAGCCGAGTGAGGACCGCAGTACAGAGGGGGAGGGATCCTCAGCACCGCAAGAGTCTGGAAGAGGCAGTGGGGTGGCAAAAGACAGAAGGTGGGCCACACCAAACAGGCCCACAACTGTTCCTCGGAGCACCCCCTTGCAGTAATCTCCCTTGTCAAGGGGTAGGTGTTCCGCAGTCTGGCGCTTTTTTGAGGAAAGTGCGGACGATAAAAGAATTGTCATTTGCAACCTGTGCCATACCAAAATGAGCAGGGGCGTGAACACCAGCAACCTCACCACCACCAGCATGATCCGCCGCATGGCATCAAAGTACCCTAATAGGTGGGCCGAACGCCTGGGTCCACAATCAGTGTCTGCAGGTCACACCACTGCCTCCTCTTCCCCTGTGTTACGTGCTGGCCAATCCCCTGTCCAAGACGCAGGCCCGGATGCCTCCCCCTCTGCACCTGGACCTTCGCAAGCACCATGAGCTAGCACATCCACTTCTGTGTCCCAGCGCAGCGTACAGATGTCCATACCCCAGGCCTTTGGAACGAAAGCGCAAATACCAAGTCACCCACCCACAAGCCATAGCAATAAATGCGGACCTTTCCAAATTGCTGGCCCTGGAAATGTTGCCATTTAGGCTTGTGGACACTGAGGCTTTCCGCAGCCTGATTGCACCAGCGGCCCTTTGTTACTCAGTCCCCAGCCGCCACTATTTTTCCCAGCGTGGGATCCATGCCTTACCCAACATGTGTCCGGTAAAATCAACCGTGCCCTGAACAAAGCAGTAATTGGGAAGGTCCAATTAACAACTGACACATGGACAAGTGCTTTTGACGCTACTTTTCCCTGATGGCACCCTGGGTAAACGTTGTGGAGGCCAGGAGCGAGTCATACCCTGGGATGGCACAGGTGCTACCGACGCAAAGGATTGCGGGCCCTACTTCCATCTGGATTTCGGCCACCACCTACATTAGTGGCTGCAACCCACTTCTCCTCCTCCACTTCCAATTCTGAATTCTCAACTTGCAACACCAGTCAGCCATCAGTCAGTAGCTGGAAGCAGTGTAGCACTGCAGTGGGGAAACGGCAACAGGCCGTGCTGAAACTAATTTGCTTAGGTGACAAACAGCACACTGCCGCAGAGCTGTGGCAGGGTATAAGAGACCAGACTGAGCTGTGGCTCTCGACACTCAACCTACAAACTGGCATGGTTGTGTCTGATAATGGCTGTAACTTGGTGGCGGCTTTGGAGCTCAGCAAGCTCCCACACATACCATGCCTATCCCACGTGTTCAACTTAGTGGTTCATCGGTTTCTCAAAACCTACCCAAATAGCGGTTTCTCAAAACCTACCCAAATTTTCATGAGCTACTGGTGAAGGTGCGCTGCGTGTGTTCCCATTTCCGAAAGTCATCTACAGCTGCCGCCGGTTTGGCAATGCTGCAGCAGCGCTTGCAATTGTCAGCTCACTGACTGTTGTGCGACGTGAGCACGCGCTGGAACTCGACGTTCCACATGTTGGCCAGGCTTTGTGAGCAGCAGAGAGCAGTAGTGGAAAACCAGCTGCAACATGGTCGTCGCCTTTCCAGTCAGCTTCCGCTCTTCACAAGTGAGAAGTGGGTATGGATATCTGACCTCTGTGAGGTTTTACGCAAATTTGAGGAATCAACACAGATGGTGAGCGGCAATGCCGCTATTATCAGCTTAACCATCCCACTTCTGTGTCTACTGAAACACTCACTGCTCACAGTGAAGGCTCACCTTCCGTTCATCTTCTCAGCATGAATTGGATGATGATGAGGAGGAGGAGCAGGAGACGGTTGCCTCCGCTACAGAGGGTAGTACCCATAGCAGGTTTATTCCATCTGTTCAGCGTGGATGGGCCAAAGAGGAGGATGAGGATGAGGAGATTGAGTGTCATCCTCCTAATGAGGACAGTGAAGTCTTGTCTGTTGGGACTCTGGCACACATGGCTGACTTTATGTTATGCTGCCTTTCCCGTGACCCTTGTGTTATAGGCATTTTGGCCAACACCGATTACTGGTTCACCCTTCTCGACCCCCTCTACAAAGAGAACTTCTCATCTCTCATTTCTGTGGTGGAGAGGATGAGCAAAATGGTGCAATACCACAAGGTCCTTGAGGAAAAATTGCTCCAAAAAGTTCCAGCTGACAACGCTGGCAGCAGAGTACGTAGTTCCTTGGGCAACCGAGGAGGGGAGACGTGGGGAACATACAGCAGTTCCAACAGAGGTAAGGGAACACTTTCCAAGGAATGGAACAGTTTAATGACACCCCGCCAGCACCCTCACCCTGATGCACAGCCTACTGTCACAAGGAGAGACAAGTTTTGGAAGATGGTGAAGGAGTACGTAGCAGACCATGTCAGCGTCCTCAGTGATCCTCCTGTGCCTTACAGCTATTGGTTGTCCAAGACACCTGGCACAAACTGGCCTTTACACCTTGAAGGCACTGGCCAGCGTTTTATCAGAGCGGGTATTTAGTGCTGCTGTAAGCGCATTAGCCTGTCAGCTGAAAATGCTGACAGGTTGACTCTTATCAAAATGAACAAGGCCTGGATTGCCCCTGACTTCTCTACTCTACCAGAGGAAAGCGGCTGAACATAAAGGCACTTTAAATGGGACTTTTATGGTGAATTGAATACACTGTGTTCCCATGCACCCCTTCCACCACAAAAAAGGGTACATGGTTCAATCTTCCTTTTCTCATCCTCCTCCATCATATCAACATGCTTATTAGGTTTTCCTCACTCCTAACATTTTAGAGGGTCAGCTCAGCAGCAGACCCTCACCCCTAATGTTTTAGAGGGTCACCAGCAGACCCTCGCCCATAATATTTTAGAGGGCCAGCACACCTGTAGGCCCTCGCATGTAATGTTTTAGAGGGTCAGCTCAGCATCAGCCCATCACACCTAATGTTTTAGAGGGTCAGCTCAGCAGCAGACGCTCACCCCTAATTTTTTAGATGGTCAGATCAGCAGCAGGCCCTCACACCTAATTCTTTAGTGGGTCAGCTCAGCAGCAGACCCTCACCCCTAATTTTTTAGATGGTCATATCAGCAGCAGGCCCTTGCCCCTAATGTTGTTGAGGGTCACCAGCAGGCTATCAATCATAATTTTTCAAGGGTATGTATGATGCCCTCCTTTATGTGTAATAAAGAGTGTATTGGAGTGCCTGTTCCTTGTAATTTTTCAGGATGAGATGACGGTTTGATTGGCACTATTTTGGAGTGCATATGACTTTTTGATCGCTTGCTATTACACTTTTTGTGATGTAAGGTAACAAAAAAATAATTTTTTTAAACAGTTTTTATTTAGATTTTTTTTACGTTATTCACCTGATGGGTTAGTTCATGTGATAATTTTATAGAGCAGGTTATTACGGACGCGGCGGACATTTTGGGCAAAGTACTCAATATTTCTGCCCTTGCTGCATTTGTCAGTGTGAAATTCAAGCGTTATATACTGCTGTGCAATTCTGTTATTAAAAAAACACAAATTTTGGGCAAAGTACTTAATATTGCAGCTTTTGCTGCATCTTTTATTGTTAAAAACAAGCTTTAAATACTTCATCCACCTAGCCCTGCCCCAGAAGATGAAAAGATTGAGTGCACCGATGCCCAACCACTTATGTTTCAAGATGAGTACATAGGAGGACCACCGCAGCATGTCTCGGATGATGACGAAACACAGGTGCCAACTGCTGTGGCTTTCGAAAGTGTGCAGACCGACAAGGAGGGCAGGGGTGAAGACTGGGTGGAAGATGATGTGGAGGACGATGAGGTCCTCGACCCCACATGGAATCAACGTCATGCAAATGACCTGTGTAGTTCGGAGGAAGAGGTGGTAATCACACAGAGCCACCAGCACAGGAGAAGAGGGAGCAGGGTGCAAAAGCGGAGCGGCCGTCCCCTAAACAGTACACCTGCTACTGCCCACTGCAGCAAGGGACCAAGCTCACCAAAGCCAGCTCCAAGAAGTTCCCTGGCGTGGCAGTTCTTCAGACAGTGTGCTGACAACAAGACACGAGTGGTTTGCACACTGTGCAATCAGATCCTGAAGCGAGGCATAAACGTTCTCAACCTGAGCACAACCTGCATGACCAGGCATCTAAGTGCAAACCATGAGCTGCAGTGGAGCAGACACCTCAAAAACCAAGAAAGGTCTCTGGCTCCTCCTGCTTCCTCTTCTGCTGTAGTCTCGGCCTCTTCATCCACCTCTGGAGTGACAATGCCACTTGCCACCCCGCAAACAGGGGATCTGCCAGCAAGACCATCACCTGTGTCACCAAGCATCTCCACAATGTCCCACGGAAGCGTTCAGCTCTCCATCTCGCAAACACTGGAGAAGAAGAGGAAATACCCCCCTACCCACCCGCGATCCCCAGCCCCAAATGCCAGCATTTTAAAATTACTGGCCTTTGAAATGCTGTCATTCCGTCTGGTGGAGACAGAGAGTTTTAAAAGCCTTATGGCAGGGGCTGTCCCATGGTACAACCAAGTGGGGGACAAAACCAGGTGTGCACTGCGCAACCCCATCTGTGGCAAGGTCCACCAAACTACGGATATGTGGACCAGTAAGCATGGTCAGGGATGTTATATCTCCATAACAGCACACTGGGTAAATGGAGTGGGGGCTGGGCCTGAGGCGGATAGCAGTTTAGCGCATGTCCTTCCACCACCGAGGATTGCAGGGCGCTTCAGTTTGCCCTCTGTTGCTTCCTCCTCCTACACTGCTTCCTCATCCTCTACCGGCTCCTCATCAGGTCAGCGTAACACCTTCACCACCAACTTCAGCACAGCCAGGGGTAAACGACAGCAGGCAATTCTAAAACGTATATGTTTGGTGGACAAACCCCACACCGCACAGGAGCTGTGGACGGACCTTGAACAACAGACCGATGAGTGGTTGGTGCCAGTGAGCCTCAAGTCTGGCATGGTGGTGTGCGATAATAAGCAAAATCTCGTAGCAGCTTTGGGACTAGCCGGTTTGACGCACATCCCTCGCCTGGCGCATGTGCTGAATTTGGTGGTGCAGAGGTTCCTTAAAAATTACCCCGATATGTCAGAGCTGCTGCAGAAAGTGCGGGCCGTCCGAGTGCTGTTTCTGTGTTCTCACCCTGCTGCTGCTCGCCTGTCAGCCCTGCAGTGTAACTTCGGCCTTCCCGCTCACCGCCACATGCTGGCCAGACTGTGCGAGCAGCAGCAAGCGATAGTGGAGTTTCAGCTGCAGCACGCACGGGTGAGTCGCTTTGTGAAACAGCACTACTTCGCCACCAATGAATGGGCCTCCATGCGAGACCTGTGTTCCTTGTTGTGCTGTTTCAAGTACTCCACCAACATGGTCAGTGCCGATAACGCCGTTCTCAGCGTTACTATCCAACTTTTATGCCTCCTTGAAACGCGTCTGATGATGATGGAAGAGGATGTGGCACAGGAGGAGGAGAAAGAGGGATAATTTCATAGGGTTTCCGGCCAGTCATTCACAAGTGGCTCCGAGGGTGGGTTCCTGCACCCACAAACGCCAGGTACACAATTGTCCAGCCAGGACACAGTTATGGAGGATGACAAGGTGGAGGATGAGGAGGAAGAGGAACCGTGTTCACAGCAAGGTGGCACCCAATCCAGCTCATGACCATCACTGGTGCGTGTCTGGGAGGATACAGAGGACACAGACGATACACCTCCCACAGAGGACAGCTTTTCGTTGCTTCTGGGCAGCCTGGCACACATGAGCGATTACATGCTGCAGTGTCTCCGCAACGACCGCTGAGTTGCCCACATTCTAACTTGTGCTGATTACTGGGTGGCCACGCTGCTGGATCCCCGTTACAAGGACAACGTACCGTCCTTAATTCCGTCACTGGAGCGTGATCGTAAGATGCACGAGTACAAGCACACGCTGGTAGAGGCGCTGCTGGTGGCATTCCCACCTGACAGCGGTGGCACAGTGGAAGCACGAGGCGAAGGCAGAGGAGGAGGAAGAGGTCACCAACGCAGCTGGGGCACCACCAGCAGCTCAGAAAGCAGGGTTAGCGCGGCCAAAATGTGGAAAAGCTTTTTCAGCACGCCACAACAACCAGCACCACCAGCTGATATGGAATGTCTTAGCAGGTGGCAGAATTTCACCAACATTGTGGAGCAGTATGTGTGGAAAAGCTTTGTCAGCACGCCACAACAAACAGCACCACCAGCTGATATGAAATGTCTTAGCAGGAGGCAGCATTTCACCAACATGGTGGAGCAGTATGTGTGCACACGCCTACTCGTACTAAATGACGGGTCTGCCCCCTTCAACTTCTGGGTCTCCAAATTGGGCACATGGCTTGAGCCTGCCCTTTACGCCTTGGAGTTGCTGTCCTGCCCTGCAGCCAGTGTATTGTCTGAATGTGTGTTTAGCATGGCAGGGGGCGTTATCACAGACAAGCGCAGCCGCCTGTCCACAGCCAATGTGGACAAGATCACGTTCATTAAAATGAACCAGGCATGGATTCTACAGGACTTGTCCGTACCTTGTGCAGAATAGACATGTATAATGGCCTTAACCAGCCATTGTTATACTATAGCGCAATTGCTCATTGTTGTATTTTGGATATTTCACACTCTTTTGGAGTGTACCCTAGTAAAAAAAAGAAAAAAAAAAGAAAATTAAAACCAAAAAACAGTTTTGGCTACCTCGTCCTCCTCCACCGCCGCTTTCACCTACACTGCTACGTCCATCGCCTACTCAAACTCCTACTCCATATGGACCTCCACCTCATAAATCAAGTAAAAAAAAATTTAATTTGTACATATTTTATTTTATTTTGTGTCATTTCACTAATTTGTCTGTTACATTTTCGGGTGAAATTCACCAATATTTAGGGGTAATATACCACTGCTATACCTAGTAGACAGATAACATTTCACTAATTTGTCTGTTAAAGATTCGGGTGAAATTCACCAATTTTTGGGTGTGATTTACCCCTGCTGTACCTAGTAGACAGGTAAAAACATTTCACAAATTTGTCTGTTACAATTTCTGGTGAAATTCACCAATTTTTGGGTGCGATATACCACTGCTATACCTAGTAGACAGGTAAAAAAAACATTAATTTGTCTGTTACATATTCGGGTGAAATTCGCCAATTTTTTTGTGTGCTATACCCCTGCTCTACCTAGTAGACAGGTAAAAAAAAATCACTAATTTGTCTGTTACATTTTCTGGTGAAATTCACCAATTTTTGGGTGTCATATAGCACTGCTATACCTAGTAGAGAGGTAAAAAGATTTCATTAATTTGTCTGCTTCATATTCGGTTGAAATTCACCAATTTTTGTGTGTGATATACTACTGCTCTACCTAGTAGACAGGTAACATTTCACAAATTTGTCTGTTACATATTCGGGTGAAATTCACAAATTTTTTAGTTTAATATACCCCGGCTGTACCTAGTAGACAGGTAAAAACATTTCACTAATTTGTCTGTTACATTTTTTGGTGAAATTCACCAATTTTTGGGTGTGATATACCACTGCTATACCTAGTAGACAGGTAAAAAAAAAATCGTTAATTTGTCTGTTACTTATTTGGGCAAAATTCACCAATTTTTGGATGTGATATACCCCTGCTCTACCTAGTAGACAGGTAACATTTCACTAATATTTCTGTTACATATTCGGGTGAAATTCACCAATTTTTGGGTGTGATATACCACTGCTATACCTAGTAGACAGGTTAAAAAATTTAATTAATTTGTCTGTTACATTCTTGGGTGACAGTTGACCATTTTTGCCGTGATTAAACCCCTGCTCTGCATAGGTGATAGGGACATAAATTTCTAAAAATCATCTGTTACATTGTCAGGTGACATTTTACCAATTTTGCTGTATACAATCCCCTGCTCTGTATAAGTGACAGGGAATTAAATTTAAAAAATTCTTCTTTAATTAATGCGCACCCCCTCCTTTCATTCAATGCTTAAACTTTAACAACTTGTCCTACATTTGCACTTCAATAATTTGTCCCACTTTTCCGCTCAATCATATTTAATTTAAAAAAATTAACCTCCCTTGGATTTGGTCTCTCTTTCTCACGCTCCCTCTCCAGCGTGGAATCCTGATTCGACGATAACCGTGATCAACATGGTAGGCTCAGAAAAGAACATCGAAAGTTGATAGAGAAGATATCCAAATGGATCGTTGACGTCACGGTGACGTGCGATCAGGCAGAAGTTATAAAGAGTCAACAAAGCGGCAGCAGGGCCTCTCCTGTCTAAGGTTTCCAAATCCTAAATAATCCAGTGACATTCCCTATAATTTTGTATTAATCAGTCCAATAACAGGGCATCTTAAGAGTTATTTATTGTATTGTTATTTATTGTCACTAGCTCCCCAAGTCGGTAGTGGGTAATTGCCGCGCGCCGCCTCCTTTCCTTCGATTTTACTGTTTTAATAACTTCTCCCACATTTCTGCTCGATCACAATTAAATTTTATTCATTGATCTCCCTTGGATGTGCTATCCCTTTCTCACGCTCTCTCTCCGGCGCGGAACCCTGATTCACCGCTAACCGTAATCAACATGGTAGGCGCAGAAAAGAACATCGAAAGTTGATAGAGAAAATATCAAATAGGATTGTGAACATCACGGGGATGTGCCACATTGTGGGGCAGTATGTGTGCACACGCCTACATAAACTGATGGCTCTGCCCCCTGCAACTTCTGGGTCTCCAAATTGGGCACATGGCCTGAGTTTGCCCTTTACGGCTTGGAGGTTCTGGCCTGCCCTGCAGCCAGTGTATTGTCTGAACGTTTGTTTAGCACGGCTGGAGGGGGTTATCACAGGTTATATTTCCCAATGTTTTGGGGTGTACCCTAATTTAAAAAATAAAATTTAAAACAAAAAACCAGTGTAGGCTACCTCTTTCTTCTCCACCGCCTCTTACACCTACACCACCACATCCACCGCCTCCTCAACCTCCTACTCCATATGGACCTCGTCCTCCTAGATCAAGATTATTATTTTTTATTTGTATGTATTTTTTGTTATTTGAAGTCATTTCCCTATCCACATTTGCTTGCAGAGCACTTGCCATGCTCTTAACCACATTTTGCTGGCATTTGTAGGCCTCTAGCCCTTTCCATGAAATTTTTAGAGCCATTTTAGTGCTTAAAAGTTCGGGTCCCCAGTGACTTCAATGGGGTTCGGGTTCGGGGTCAAGTTCGGGTTCCGAACTCAAACTTTTTTGTGAAGTTCAGCCGAACCTGTCGAACCCGAACATCCAGGTGTCCGTTCAACTCTACACTGAATCACAGTACAGCTTTCATTTTATCTCAGCGCTTCTTAAAAGAATGTAGACCTACAGTGGATATAAAAATTCTACACACCCCTTTTAAAATGTCAGGTTTCTGTGATGTCAAAAAATGAGACAAAGATAAATCATTTCAGAAGTTTTTCCACCTTTAATGTGACCTATAAACTGTACAACTCAAATGAAAAACAAACTGAAATCTTTTATGTAGAGGGAATTAAAAAATATAAGCATAAAATATTATGGTTGCATAAGTGTGCACACCCTTAAACTACTAACTTTGTTGAAGCACCTTTTGATTTTATTACAGCACTCACTCTTTTCGGGTATGAGTCTATCAGCCTGGCACATTTTGACTTGGCAAGATTTGCCCACTCTTTTTTGCAAAAACACTCTAAATCTGTCAGTGTCACGGGGTTCCGAAGGTGCACTCGGTCCCCCATTGCCCGCAGAACTGTTGCTTAGCTTTTGGAATGAGGTTCTGTGTTTGACCTCATTCCCAGGGCGGCTTTACTAGCTGGGTGGCTCCTTGCTCCTAAGTCTGCCTTGAGCGCCGAGCTGATCACTCGGTGCTCGACTGGTTGGTCTGTCGGTCATGTGACGCTGGCCACGTCACATGACCCTCACTCCCCACTATAAATACAGGCAGCCTGCTGGCTACAGGTTGCCTGTTAATTTCTAGGTTCCTGGTATTTGTTGGACTGCTGAATACTTAACTGATCCTGTTCCTTGACCATCCTTTTGCCTGATCCTCCTGTACTGCGCATCCGTCCTGGTATTGTGACCTCGGCTCCCACCTGACTACTCTCTTAGGACTCCTCTTGTACTTCTCTGCTCTCCTGGTATTTATGACCCCGGCTTCTCCTGACAATTCTCTGCTTGCTCCATTTGTACTTTGCAGCTTTCCTGGTATTGACTCGGTCCGTTCACGTCCTGTTGTTTGTCTGTCTGTCATCCCTGCACTTACTCCAAGTTAGGGATTGCCGTCCAGTTGTCCCCTGTCATTAGGACTCGCGAGGCAAGTAGGCAGGGCCAGGGGTAAGGGTGGAGCGCAGTGGTCACTTCCCTTCCCCCTGTGTGTGTGTGTACGCGACCGTTACAGATTAACAGGCCCAATAACCACTGTATTATGAATCCTCTGGTGACCCTGACTGACTATGTCTCTAATATGACGCAGATGGTGCAGGAGTTAGGGGAAAAACTCAGCTCTTTTGAGTTAGGGCAAGGCTCTTCCACTCCTCAGGCCTCCAGTCCGCATTTTGAGCCCCAGATTAAGCTCCCAGAAACCTTTTCTGGAGACCGGAAGAAGTTTCTCTCTTTTAAGGAGAGTTGTAAACTTTACTTCCGTTTGCGCCCCGTGTCCTCTGGCCCCGAGAGTCAACGCGTGGGCATTATCATTTCCCGATTACAGGGTGATCCCCAGGACTGGGCGTTCTCTTTACCTGCTGCCGCCAGTTGTTTATATTCTGTGGAGGGGTTCTTTCAGGCCCTAGGTACCCTCTATGATGAACCAGACAGGGCTCTAGTAGCCGAGACGGCTCTAAAGGCACTGGTTCAGGGCAATTTACCAGCGGAGGATTATTGCACCCAATTCAGAAGGTGGTGTGTCCCCTCAGGATGGAACGAACCAGCCCTGAAGAGTCAGTTCAGGTCAGGTCTGTCTGATAAATTAAAGGATCTTCTGGTCAGTTATCAACTTCCAGAGACCTTAGAGGAGATGTTGACCCTTGTTGTCCGACTTGACCGACGGGTTAGAGAGAGACGACAGGAACAACAGTTCTCTTCCCAGATGGTGGTCCAGCCAGAGGCCTATCCCAGAGACAATGCTGAGGTCTCCACCGAGGAACCCATGCAGGTTGGCATGACCCGAGGGAATCTTCGCCGCAGACGTGGAGAATGCTTTTACTGTGGAGATTCTGACCATTGGATCAACCAGTGTCCTAAGAAGGTCCTCTCTGTCAAGTCTCCTAAGGCAAGGCAACCTAAAGACCAGGTACACCCTGAATTTTCTAAATGTAAGCTTTCGGTACCCATTACGATTTCTCTGGGAGTAGTTAAATGGGCGGGTAAGGCCTTTATTGATTCTGGCTCAGCGGCTAGCTTTATTGACTCTGAGTATGCTGTTAGATTGGGTATTCCTATGTTTGCCTTACCAACTCCTATCCATGTCATGGCTATTGATGCTACTCCTCTTATTGGTGGTACGGTGAGCTTATGTACCTCGGAGATTTCTCTAACCGTGGGTGTGTGCCACTCAGAGAGATGTTCGCTTCTAGTCCTGGAGAACCTACCTGCTGAGGTGGTACTAGGGTTGCCTTGGCTCCGACTACATAACCCCACTATAGATTGGTCCAATGGGGAGTTGGTGAGATGGGGGCCTAAGTGTGACTCGTGCCTGTCCGTGGTACAAGCTGGGGTCTCAGTAAAGTCTGATACTTTACCCTCTGTTGTTAGAGAATATTCTGATGTATTCTCATCACCAACCCCAGAGGTTCTACCCCCGCATAGACCTTATGATTGTACCAAAGAGCTAGTAGAGGGGGCCAAGTTTCCTAAAGGACGAATTTATAATCTTTCTATGCCCGAACGCAAGGCCATGGAAGATTATATTAAGGAGAGCCTTGGTAAAGGGCATATTAGACCTTCTGTCTCTCCTATGGGGGCGGGGGCCTATAGTCCATGTATCGATTACCGGAGATTAAATAAAATCACTGTCCAGAATAGATACTCCCTCCCATTGATTCCGGATTTATTTAACCAGGTCCTGGGGGCAACCTGGTTTTCCAAAATTGACCTGAAAGGGGCATACAATCTAATCCGAATCAAGGAGGGAGACGAATGGAAGACGGCGTTCAATACTCCGGTAGGACACTTTGAATATCAGGTGATGCCTTTTGGACTCAGCAATGCCCCAGCTGTGTTCCAAAACTTCATGAATGACATTCTTAGGGAATTCTTAGGTAAATTTGTTATTGTCTATCTTGACGACATTTTGATATTCTCTCCTGACTTCGAATCCCATGTGTCTCATGTTAGACAAGTATTAGAGGTGTTGAGGGAGAATCAGCTATCCGCTAAACAAGAGAAATGTGTCTTTGGTGTGCAGGAGATTCTGTTTCTAGGGCATATTCTGACTCCTCACGCCTTCAAGATGGATCCTGGTAAGGTACTAGCAATTAAGGAATGGGTAAGACCTTCATCCTTAAAGGCCTTACAACGGTTCTTAGGTTTCGCCAATTACTATCGTAAATTTATTATGAATTTTTCCGTAATTGCTAAACCGTTGACCGACCTTACTAAGAAAGGGGCGGATTTGGAGAATTGGTCTACTGAGGCCATTTCTTCATTTGAAAAATTAAAAAAGGCATTCAGTAGCGCACCCATTCTGATTCAGCCTGATCAGGAGAAACCTTTTATTGTGGAGGTGGATGCGTCCAAGGACGGCGCAGGAGCAGTCCTTTCACAAGGTCCTGCCAGCCTCACTAATCTGAGACCATGTGCCTTCTTCTCCAGGAAATTCTCTCCCACGGAGAGAAACTACGACATAGGGAATAGGGAGCTGCTTGCCATTAAATGGGCATTTGAGGAGTGGAGGCATTTTCTGGACGGGGCAAGGCATTGTGTAACTGTTGTCACTGACCATAAAAACCTTATGTTTCTCGAGTCTGCTAAGAGGTTGAATCCCCGTCAAGCCAGATGGGCTCTGTTTTTTACTCGTTTTGATTTTTCCATCACGTTCAGGCCGGGAAGTAAAAATGTGAAGGCGGACGCATTATCTCGGAGCTTCCAGGCTTTTCAACCTACTGAGGTACCACCTGAATCCATCCTACCAGCAAAAATCTTCTTAGCAGCTCTTACCCAGGATATCTCGGCTCGCATTAGGTCGGAACAACATCTGGCACCGGTATCCACCCCAACAGATAAGTTGTTTGTTCCCGTACAATTTCGTCTCCAGCTGTTGGGTGAGTGTCACGATTCTGCCTTTTGTGGACATCTGGGTGTTGAGGGCACTAAGGATCTGGTTTCTAGATCTTATTGGTGGCCCACTCTAACTAGGGATGTCAAGTCCTATGTGTCAGCCTGTGAGGTTTGTGCCAGGTCCAAGACACCTAGGACTCGCCCTGCTGGAAACCTACGACCCCTACCCATTCCCAGTAGACCCTGGTCCCATATCTCGATGGACTTTATAACTGACCTACCGCTGGCGGAGGGTAAGACTGTAGTGTGGGTAGTGGTGGATAGGTTTAGCAAGATGGTCCATTTCATTCCCCTGTCTAAACTCCCGAATGCCAAAACCCTGGCGTCTATTTTTGTGAAAGAAATTGTTCGATTGCATGGTATCCCGGAAAATATTGTTTCGGACAGGGGTGTGCAGTTTGTGTCCAAATTCTGGAGAGCCTTCTGTCAAAGATGTAAAATTTCATTGTCTTTTTCTTCCGCCTACCATCCTGAGAGTAATGGGCAGACTGAACGCCTTAATCAGTCTGTGGAACAATTCCTGAGGTTGTATGTTGCTGATGACCAGCAATTATGGGTCAAATTCCTTCCATTGGCTGAATTTGCTCTGAATAACCGTGTCAATTCTTCTGCTGGGGTCTCCCCTTTCTTTTGTAACCATGGTTTTCATCCCCGTTTTCATTCTGTGTCGTCCGTCTCCTCCTCTAACCCTGAAGCTGATAAACTCTCCTCCGAACTGTGCACAGTTTGGGCCCGGGTTCAATCGAACCTAGAAAAGGCTCAATGTTCTCAAAAACTCAAGGCCGATAGGAGACGTTCAAGGGGGGTAAACTTTCAGGTTGGGGATAAAGTATGGTTGTCCTCCAAGAATCTATCTCTCAAGGTAACTTCTAAAAAATTTGCTCCTCGTTTTATTGGACCATATAAAATCACGGAAGTGATTAACCCGGTATCTTTTAGGTTGGAGCTGCCTGAGTCATTCCACATTCATAATGTGTTCCATAAATCTCTGCTTAAAAAATATTTTGAACCGATAGTACCATCAAAAGCCTCGCCTCAGCCAGTTCTTGTTAATGATGCTGTCGAGTATGTGGTGTCTAAAATAGTGGATGTCAGGAAGGTGCGTAATTCCTTGCAGTACCTGATTCACTGGAAGGGGTATGGACCTGAAGAGAGATCTTGGGTACCTGCCAGGGAGGTTCATGCTCCTAGACTGGTTCGTAAATTTCATTTAGAACACCCTGAAAAGCCATCGCCTGAAGTCTTGGGTCCGGTGGCCCCTCGTAAAAGGGGGGGTACTGTCACGGGGTTCCGAAGGTGCACTCGGTCCCCCATTGCCCGCAGAACTGTTGCTTAGCTTTTGGAATGAGGTTCTGTGTTTGGTATTTGTTGGACTGCTGAATACTTACCTGATCCTGTTCCTTGACCATCCTTTTGCCTGATCCTCCTGTACTGCGCATCCGTCCTGGTATTGTGACCTCGGCTCCCACCTGACTACTCTCTTAGGACTCCTCTTGTACTTCTCTGCTCTCCTGGTATTTATGACCCCGGCTTCTCCTGACAATTCTCTGCTTGCTCCATTTGTACTTTGCAGCTTTCCTGGTATTGACTCGGTCCGTTCACGTCCTGTTGTTTGTCTGTCTGTCATCCCTGCACTTACTCCAAGTTAGGGATTGCCGTCCAGTTGTCCCCTGTCATTAGGACTCGCGAGGCAAGTAGGCAGGGCCAGGGGTAAGGGTGGAGCGCAGTGGTCACTTCCCTTCCCCCTGTGTGTGTGTGTACGCGACCGTTACAGTCAGATTGCGAGGGCATCTCCTGTGCACAGCCCTCTTTAGATCACCCCCACAGATTTTCAATCGGATTCAGGTCTGGGCTCTGGCTGGGCCATTCCAAAACTTTAATCTTCTTCTGGTAAAGCCATTCCTTTGTTGATTTGGATGTATGCTTTGGGTCGTTGTCATGCTGAAAGATGAAGTTCCTCTTCATGTTCAGCTTTCTAGCAGAAGCCTGAAGGTTTTGTGCCAATATTGACTGGTATTTGGAACTGTTCATAATTCCCTCTAGCTTAACTAAGGCCCCAGTTCCAGCTGAAGAAAAACATCCCCAAAGCATGATGCTGCCACCACAATGCTTTTCTGTGTGTATGGTGTTTTTTTGGTGATGTGCAGTGTTTTTGCGTCAAACATATCTTTTGGAATTTTGGCCAAAAGGTTTCACCTTGGTTTCATCAGACCATAACACCTTTTCCCACATGCTTTTGGGAGACTTCAGATGTGTTTTTGCAAAATGTAGCCTGGCTTGGATGATTTTCTTCCTAAGAAAAGTCTTTGCCACTCTTCCCCATAGCCCAGACATATGAAGAATATGATACATTGTTGTCACATGTACCACACAGCCAGTACTTGCCAGATATTCCTGCAGCTCCTTTAATGTTGCTGTAGGCCTCTTGGTAGCCTCCCAGACCAGTTTTATTCTTGTCTTTTCATCAATTTTGGAGGGACGTCCAGTTCTTGGTAATGTCACTGTTGTGCCATATTTTCTCCACTTGATGATGACACTTCACTGTGTTACATAGTATATCTAATGCCTTGGACATTTTTTTTGTACCCTTCTCCTGACTGATACCTTTTAACAATGAGATCCCTCTTATGCTTTGGAAGCTCTCTGTGGACCATGGCTTTTGCTGTGGGATATGACTAAGAAAATTTCAGGAAAGACCAACTAGAGCAGCTGAACTTTATTTGGGGTTAATCAGAGGCACTTTAAATGATGGCAGGTGTATGCTGACTCCTATTTAACATTATTTTGAAAGTGATTGATTAATTCTGAACACAGCTACATCCCCAGTTATAAGAGGGGGTGCAGACTTATGCAACCACATTATATATATATTTTTTTTTTTCCTTCCCTCCACCTAAAATATTTCAGTTTGTTTTTCAATTGAGTGGTACAGTTTAAAGATCACATTAACCGGACATTTTAACAGGGGTGTGTAGACTTTTTATATCCACTGTATGTTTACCAACATGTGGCTCTCCAGCTGTTGCAAAACTACAACTTCCATCATGCCTTGATGACTGCAGGCTGTTGAAGTTGCAGTTTTGAAGGAGCTGGAGAGCTACACATTGGAAAAAATAGGTCTACAGTTTTGTAAGGAGCGCTGTAGTAAAATAAAGCTGTGATTTAATTGATATGGGCAAAAATGAAAGCTGTGCTTTGATTGGTTGCTATGGGCAAAAATGGAAGCTGTGCTATGATTGGTTGCTCTGGAGAACAAAGCAAAGGAGATATAAGATTCAACAGACTGCAGAGTATGCAAAGGAGCACTCCCAAAACAGGTGCAAATATGTTTCCTCCATGAATGGACACCTTGGGCAGTAGCAAATTTTGCAAAGTTTGCAGGTATTAGGGATAAGCGAATTTCATATTTTGAAGTTCGTGTACAGGTTCGCGTTGTGGTATTTAATGAATTACCTTATGGATTCCGTTACCACGGACCATAACGCAATTCCATGATGGAATGCTTAACAGAATGCCTTTAGAGGCATTCAATTATTCAATCTGTCATAATAGAAGTCTATGGCCTGCATAACGGATGCGTCCAGTTTATGTTATGCAGGAGAGGGCTCCAGCATGACGTAAACCGGACGGATCCGTTATGCAGGCCATAGACTTCTATTATGACGGATTGAATAACGGAATGCCTCTAAAGGCATTTCGTTATGCATTCCATCATGGAATTGCGTTATGGTCCGTGGTAACAGAATCCATAAAGCAATTCAGTAAATATCACAACACGAACCCGCACACGAACTTCAAAATATGAAATTCGCTCATCCCTAGCAGGTATGACAAAACTGTTAGGGCGTCCAAACAATAACTGTTGGCCGAACAATCAGCTTTCGCTCTCAACTGCCTCCCAGCTCCCCCAAGTCATTTGTGCTGTCCGCACAGTGGTCCTGTCCATAAAATGGCTGTTGATAGAGGGTCATGTGAGACACATCACTCAGCCTCCTCTATTCTAACACTGCACCCACACTAAACTCCTAACAGTGTAAGTGCAGATGGCCGATGCAGTGTAGTTGAATAGAGGAGACATCACATAGAGGTGATTTGCTTGGTCACATAACCCTCCATCACCAGCTATTGTATGGACAGAAGCTCCATGTGGACAGCATAAAAAACTTGGCAAACAAGGAGCATACCTTATAAAATATATAAAATGGCACATATTTTCTACAAAGACTACATTAGAATGTGCCATAGAAACATCTTACAAACATATTGGTCAACAGTAACCAGAAAGTAGTCAACCCCTTTAAGGGTGCAGGATAGAAGGGTCTAACCTTTAGGATTACTCAGATCTTCAACTCAAGGTTAAGAACTGTATATACACTCACCTAAAGAATTATTAGGAACACCATACTGATACAGTGTTGGACCCCCTTTTGCTTTCAGAACTGCCTTAATTCTACGTGGCATTGATTCAACAAGGTGCTGATAGCATTCTTTAGAAATGTTGGCCCATATTGATACGATAGCATCTTGCAGTTGATGGAGATTTGAGGGATGCACATGCAGGGCACGAAGCTCCCGTTCCACCACATCCCAAAGATGCTCTATTGGGTTGATATCTGGTGACTGTGGGGGCCATTTTAGTACAGTGAACTCATTGTCATGTTCAAGAAACAAATTTGAAATGATTCGATCTTTGTGACATGGTGCATTGTCCTGCTGGAAGTAGCCATCAGAGGATGGGTACATAGTGGTCATGAAGGGATGGACATGGTCAGAAACAATGCTCAGGTAGCCCGTGGCATTTTAACGATGCCCAATTGGCACTAAGGGGCCTAAAGTGTGCCCAGAAAACATCCCCCACACCATTACACCACCACCACTAGCCTGCACAGTGGTAACAAGGCATGATGGATACATGTTCTCATTCTGTTTACGCCAAATTCGGACTCTACCATTTGAATGTCTCAACAGAAATCGAGACTCATCAGACCAGGCAACATTTTTCCAGTCTTCAACAGTCCAATTTTGGTGAGCTCGTGCAAATTGTAGCCTCTTTTTCCTATTTGTAGTGGAGATGAGTGGTACCCGGTGGGGTCTTCTGCTGTTGTAGCCCATCCGCCTCAAGGTTGTGCGTGTTGTGGCTTCACAAATGCTTTGCTGCATACCTCGGTTGTAACGAGTGGTTATTTCAGTCAACGTTGCTCTTCTATCAGCTTGAATCAGTCGGCCCATTCTCCTCTGACCTCTAGCATCCACAAGGCATTTTTTCCCACAGGACTGCCGCATACTGGATGTTTTTCCCTTTTCACACCATTCTTTGTAAACCCTAGAAATGGTTGTGCGTGAAAATCCCAGTAACTGAGCAGATTGTGAAATACTCAGACCGGCCCGTCTGGCACCAACAACCATGCCACGCTCAAAATTGCTTAAATCACCTTTCTTTCCCATTCTGACATTCAGTTTGGAGTTCCGGAGATTGTCTTGACCAGGAGCACTCCCCTAAATGCATTGAAGAAACTGCCATGTGATTGGTTGACTAGATAATTGCATTCATGAGAAATAGAACAGGTGTTCCTAATAATTCTTTAGGTGAGTGTATATCCTAATTAGAGATAATATATAAAATTAAAGTACAGTAAGCAGTGTATGTTTAATGGAAGGCTAGCAGAACTGAAAGACTTTCTGGTGGCAGTTTATTAAAATTGTAATAATTTGTCTGGAAGATTAAAATTCTTTCCTACCATGGATATGGAAAGAGTGGACATCATGGGGGACATTTATTAAATCTGCTACACCAGTTTTGTGGTGTAAAAAGGTCACAAATGATGCCAACGTTTGGTGCATATGTTTGGCAACATTTGGTGTGATCAATATATATATTTAGTAATTACACATTTATTACAATTGCTAAAAAAAATATATAAAATATATAAATGTAATTTTAAACTCACAACCAGGATTTGAACTCACAACTTTCTACATTACAGCCCAGAATGTTAAGTTTTATATATATATATATATATATATATATATATATATGCTAAATAAAATTTATATATTTCATTTTATTTTTTGTAATTGTAAAAAATGTGTAAGTAGTATAAAAAAAAGTAAGTGCTTGGGGACACCCAGTGTATTTTAATCTAATTTAGCCTCTATTTCTGAAAAGTTTCTTATGGGATTCAAACTCACAACCTTTTACATTACAGCTAAGAATGTTAACCACTACACTATAGAGCTGCATGGCCTGGCCAGTTACTTTCTGGGCTGTAATGTAGAAAGTTGTGAGTTTGAAACTTTTCTGAAATAGAGGCTAAATCCAATGTAAACACATATATATATATATATATATATATATATATATATATACAGTACAGACCAAAAGTTTGGACACACCTTCTCATTCAAAGAGTTTTCTTTATTTTCATGACTATGAAGGCATCAAAACTATAAATTAACACATGTGGAATTATATACATAACAAACAAGTGTGAAACAACTGAAAATATGTCATATTCTAGGTTCTTCAAAGTAGCCACCTTTTGTTTTGATTACTGCTTTGCACACTCTTGGCATTCTCTTGATGAGCTTCAAGAGGTAGTCCCCTGAAATGGTCTTCCAACAGTCTTGAAGGAGTTCCCAGAGATGCTTAGCACTTGTTGGCCCTTTTGCCTTCACTCTGCAGCCCAGCTCACCCCAAACCATCTCGATTGGGTTCAGGTCCGGTGACTGTGGAGGCCAAGTCATCTGGCTCAGCACCCCATCACTCTCCTTCATGGTCAAATAGCCCTTACTTTCAAAGTTTTCCCAATTTTTTGGCTGACTGACTGACCTTCATTTCTTAAAGTAATGATGGCCACTCGTTTTTCTTTACTTAGCTGCTTTTTTCTTGCCATAATACAAATTCTAACAGTCTATTCAGTAGGACTATCAGCTGTGTATCCACCTGACTTCTCCTCAACACAACTGATGGCCCCAACCCCATTTATAAGGCAAGAAATCCCACTTATTAAACCTGACAGGGCACACCTGTGAAGTGAAAACCATTTCAGGGGACTACCTCTTGAAGCTCATCAAGAGAATGCCAAGAGTGTGCAAAGACGTAATCCAAGCAAAAGGTGGCTACTTTGAAGAACCTAGAATATGACATATTTTCAGTTGTTTCACACTTGTTTGTTATGTATATAATTCCACATGTGTTAATTCATAGTTTTGATGCCTTCAGTGTGAATCTACAATTTTCATAGTCATGAAAATAAAGAAAACTCTTTGAATGAGAAGGTGTGTCCAAACTTTTGGTCTGTACTGTATATATATATATATATATATATATATATATATATATATATATAAAATTATATATTTAGAATATATAATATATGTAAATATATTATGGCTAAAATATTGGTAGTAGTTTCCCACATCATACTGCATTCATATATATCAGAAGTATGATTATATATACAGTCAGGTCCATAAATATTGGGACATGGACACAATTCTAACATTTTTGGCTCTATACACCACCACAATGGATTTAAAATGAAACAAACAAGATGTGCTTTAACTGCAGACTGTCAGCTTCAATTTGAGGGTATTTAAATCCAAATCAGGTGAACGGTGAAGGAATTACAACAGTTTGTATATGTGCCAACTTTCTACATTACAGCCCAGAAAGTAACTGGCCATGCAGCTCTATAGTGAGTTTGAATCCCACCAGAAACTTTTCAGAAATAGAGGCTAAATTAGATTAAAATACACTGGGTGTCCCCAAGCACTTACTCCATATATGGACATACTGTAGCTCTATATGGAGTCAGAGCAGGGACTCCTAAGCCAAACTACAGTCCCGAAACCCTCCCCTCTTCAGAGCAGGGGGTGCCTGGTTTAATGCTCCGGTTCGCACATTGACCTCCGTTGTGCTCGGGTGCTCTGTAGAGCACCAGAGCACCCAAGCACTATGGTGCTCGACCAACACTAGTTAAACATAAAAAAGTGATTTAAACAGCAGGTCATTTTCTGATGAGACATTACCTTTAAGGCTCATTTATCATAAGATAAAAAAAGATTAAAAAGTTGTATCTCCACTTTGAGGAACCTACCCAAAATACGTATGTACCTACAGACGTACAATTGAAACCAGAAGTTTACATACACTACATAAAAAGACACATATGCATGTTTTTTTTTTTCAATATCTGACATGACATCAGAATAAACATTTCCTGTTTTGGACAATTAGGATTACCATAATTATTATTATTTGCCAAATGCCAGAATAATGATAGAGAGAATGTTTTAAGGCATTTTTATTACTTTCTGCAATATCAAAAGTTTACATACATTAAGATTACTATGCCTTTAAACAATTCTCGACTGACCATATGATGATGTCATGTGTTTGGAAGCTTCTGTTAGGTTTGTTGGCAACATCTGTTAATTAGAGACACACCTGTGGATGTATTTAAATGCACACCTGAAACACACTGCTTCTTTGTGCAGCATCATGGGAAAGTCTAAAGAAATCAGCCAAGATATCTGGAAAAGAATTGTGGACTTGCACAAGTCTGGCTCAACCTTGGGTGCAATTTCAAGATACCTGAAGGTGCCTTGTTCATCTGTGCAAACAATTATACGCAAGTACAAACATGATGGGAATGTCCAGCCATTATACCGCTCAGAAAGGAGATGGGTTCTGTGTCCCAGAGATGAATGCGCTTTGGTCCGATATGTGCATATCAACCCAAGAACAAAAGCAACAGACCTAGTGAAAATGATAGTGGAAGCTGGTAAGATTGTGTCAATATCCACAGTGAAACAAGTACTGTATCAACATGGGCTAAAAATCCACTCTGCCAGTAAGTAGCCATTACTCCAAAAGAAACATAAAAAAGCCAGATTAATGTTTGCAAATGCACACAGGAAAAAAGACCTACTTTTTTGGAGACATGCCCTCTGGTCTGACAAAACTAAAAACTGAACTTTTTTGACCATCGTTACGTTTGGAGGAAAAAGGGAGAATCTTAGAAGCCTAAGAACACCATCCCAACTGTGAAACACGTGGGTGACAGCATCATGTTGTGGGGTTGTTTTGCTGCAGGAGGGACTGGTGCATTTCACAAAATAGCTGTCATCATGAGGAAAGAAGATTATGTGGAAATACTGAAGCAACATCTCAAGACTAGAGTTGAGCGAACACCTGGATGTTCAGGTTCGAGAAGTTCGGCCGAACTTCCCGGAAATGTTCGGGTTCGGGATCCGAACCCGATCCGAACTTCGTCCCAAACCCGAACCCCATTGAAGTCAATGGGGACCCGAACTTTTGGGCACTAAAAAGGCTGTAAAACAGCCCAGGAAAGAGCTAGAGGGCTGCAAAAGGCAGCAACATGTAGGTAAATCCCCTGCAAACAAATGTGGATAGGGAAATGAATAAAAATAAAAATAAAAATAAAAATGAACCAATATCAATTGGACAGAGGTCCCATAGCAGAGAATCTGGCTTCACGTCAGCAGAGAATCAGTCTCTTCATGCCATAGCAAAGAATCTGGCTTCATGTCAGCAGAGAATCAGTCTCTTCATGCCTTAGCAGAGAATCTGGCTTCATGTCAGCTCAGCGCAGAATCAGTCTTCATGTCATAGCAGAGAATCAGGCTTCACGTCACCCACCACTGGAACAGGCCACTGTCACACATTTAGGCCCAGGCACCCAGGCAGAGGAGAGAGGTCCCGTAACAGAGAATCTGGCCTTATGTCAGCACAGAATCTGTATTCATGTCATAGCAGAGAATCAGGCTTCACGTCACCCACCACTGGAACAGGCCACTGTCAAACATTTAGGCCCAGGCACCCAGGCAGAGGAGAGAGGTCCCGTAACAGAGAATCTGGCCTTATGTCAGCGCAGAATCTGTATTCATGTCATAGCAGAGAATCAGGCTTCATGTCACCCACCACTGGAACAGGCCACTGTCACATATTTAGGCCCAGGCGCAGAGGAGAGAGGTCGCGTAACAGAGAATCTGGCTTCATGTCAGCACAGAATATATCTTCATGTCATAGCAGAGAATCAGGCTTCACGTCACCCACCACTGGAACAGGCCACTGTCACACATTTAGGCCCCGGCACCCAGACAGAGGAGAGGTTCATTCAACTTTGGGTTGCCCCGCAATATAATGGTAAAATGAAATTAAAAATAGTATTGAATGAGGAAGTGCCCTGGAGTAGAATAATATATTGTTAAGGGGAGGTAGTTAATATCTAATCTGCACAAGGGATGGACAGGTCCTGTGTGATCCATGCCTGGTTCATTTTTATGAACGTCAGCTTGTCCACATTGGCTGTAGACAGGCGGCTGCGTTTGTCTGTAATGACGCCCCCTGCCGTGCTGAATACACGTTCAGACAAAACGCTGGCCGCCGGGCAGGCCAGCACCTCCAAGGCATAAAAGGCTATCTCTGGCCACGTGGACAATTTGGAGACCCAGAAGTAGAATGGGGCCGAACCATCAATCAGTACGTGGAGGGGTGTGCACAGGTACTGTTCCACCATGTTAGTGAAATGTTGCCTCCTGCTGTGAACATGCTTCATCCTCATCCTCCTCCACCTCCTCCTCATCCTCGTCCTCCAGTAGTGGGCCCTGTCTGGCCACATTTGTACCTGGCCTCTGCTGTTGCAAAAAACCTCCCTCTGAGTCACTTTGAAGAGACTGGCCTGAAAGTGCTAAAAATGACCCCTCTTCCTCCTCTTCCTCCTGGGCCACCTCCTCTTCCATCATCGCCCTAAGTGTTTTCTCAAGGAGACATAGAAGTGGTATTGTAACGCTGATAACGGCGTCATCGCCACTGGCCATGTTGGTGGAGTACTCGAATCAGCGCAACAGGGCACACAGGTCTCGCATGGAGGCCCAGTCATTGGTGGTGAAGTGTGTCTGATCCGCAGTGCGACTGACCCGTGCGTGCTGCAGCTGAAACTCCACTATGGCCTGCTGCTGCTCGCACAGTCTGTCCAGCATATGCAAGGTGGAGTTCCACCTGGTGGGTACGTCGCATATGAGGCGGTGAGCGGGAAGGCCGAAGTTACGCTGTAGCGCAGACAGGCGAGCAGCGGCAGGGTGTGAACGCCGGAAGCGCGAACAGACGGCCCGCACTTTATGCAGCAGCTCTGACATGTCGGGGTAGTTGCGAATGAACTTCTGCACCACCAAATTCAGCACATGCGCCAGGCAAGGGATGTGCGTCAAACCGGCTAGTCCCAGAGCTGCAACGAGATTTCGCCCATTATCGCACACCACCAGGCCGGGCTTGAGGCTCACCGGCAGCAACCACTCGTCAGTCTGTTGTTCTATACCCCGCCACAACTCCTGTGCGGTGTGGGGCCTGTCCTCCAAACATATTAGTTTCAGAATGGCCTGCTGACGTTTACCCCGTGCTGTGCTGAAGTTGGTGGTGAAGGTGTGTGGCTGACTGGATGAGCAGGTGGAAGAAGAGGAGGAGGAAGCTGAGTAGGAGGAGGAGGAGACAGGAGGCAAAGAATGTTGCCCTGCGATCCTTGGCGGCGGAAGGACGTGCGCCAAACAGCTCTCCGCCTGGGGCCCAGCCGCCACTACATTTACCCAGTGTGCAGTTAGGGAGATATAGCGTCCCTGGCCGTGCTTACTGGTCCACGTATCTGTGGTTAGGTGGACCTTGCCACAGATGGCGGTGCGCAGTGCACACTTGATTTTATCGGACACTTGTTTGTGCAGGGAAGGCACGGCTCTCTTGGAGAAGTAGTGGCGGCTGGGAACAACATACTGTGGGACAGCAAGTGACATGAGCTGTTTGAAGCTGTGTGTGTCCACCAGCCTAAATGACAGCATTTCATAGGCCAGTAGTTTAGAAATGCTGGCATTCAGGGCCAGGGATCGAGGGTGGCTAGGTGGGAATTTACGCTTTCTCTCAAATGTTTGTGAGATGGAGAGCTGAACGCTGCCGTGTGACATGGTTGAGATGCTTGGTGACGCAGGTGGTGGTGTTGGTGGTACATCCCATGTTTGCTGGGCGGCAGGTGCCAACGTTCCTCCAGAGGCGGAGGAAGAGGCCGAGGTGGCGGCAGCAGCAGAAGAGGCCGAGGCGGCAGCAGCAGAAGAGGTAGCAGGGGGAGCCTGAGGGACTTCCTTGTTTTTAAGGTGTTTACTCCACTGCAGTTCATGCTTTGCATGCAGGTGCCTGGACATGCAGGTTGTGCTAAGGTTCAGAACGTTAATGCCTCGCTTCAGGCTCTGATGGCACAGCGTGCAAACCACTCGGGTCTTGTCTTGAGCACATTGTTTGAAGAAGTGCCATGCCAGGGAACTCCTTGAAGCTGCCTTTGGGGTGCTCGGTCCCAGATGGCAGCGGTCAGTAGCAGGCGGAGTCTATTGGCGGCGGGTGTTCTGATTTTGCCCACTGCTCCCTCTTTTGCTACGCTGTTGGCTCGGTCTCACCACTGCCTCTTTCTCCGAACTGTGAAAGTCAGTGGCACGACCTTCATTCCATGTGGGGTCTAGGACATCATCATCCATTGCATCGTCTTCCACCCAGTCTTGATCCCTGACCTCCTGTTCAGTCTGCACACTACAGAAAGACGCAGCAGTTGGCACCTGTGTTTCGTCATCATCAGAGACGTGCTGAGGTGGTATTCCCATGTCCTCATCATCAGGAAAAATAAGTGGTTGTGCGTTAGTGCATTCTATCTCTTCCACTCCTGGGGAAGGGCTAGGTGGATGCCCTTGGGAAACCCTGGCAGCAGAGTCTTCAAACAGCATAAGAGACTGCTGCATAACTTGAGGCTCAGACAGTTTCCCTGATATGCATGGGGGTGATGTGAAAGACCGATGGGCTTGGTTTTCATGCGCCATCTTGCGCTTTCTGCAGAAGACTGGGTGGGAGATAATGTGAACGTGCTGGATCCACTGTCGGCCACCCAATTGACTAATGCCTGCACCTGCTCAGGCCTTACCATCCTTAGAACGGCATTGGGCCCCACCAAATATCGCTGTAAATTCTGCTGGCTACTGGGACCTGAGGTAGTTGGTTCACTAGGACGTGTGGCTGTGGCAGAACGGCCACGTCCTCTCCCAGCACCAGAGGGTCCACTAACACCACCACGACCATGTCCACGTCCGCGTCCCTTATTAGATGTTTTCCTCATTGTTCCCGTTCACCACAATTTTGAGAATGGCAAATTTGGGAATGGTTTTTCAACCCAGAAAAAAAAGTGTGCTTTTACGGTCACTACAAATAACTTGACCAGCTAAAACAGTACAGATTTGGTTGAATAGAAATGTCAGGTCTATTTTTTAGGCACTGGGTGACAGGCTCAACTTGCCCGATGTAATATATGGCCAAAAAATAACCACACTGTTGATGGTTAAATGCACTTGGGTGACACAGGCTCAGCCTGCAGCTGATGTAGTATATGGCCAAAAAATAACCAGACTGTTGATGGTTAAATGCACTTCGGTGACACAGGCTCAGCCTGCAGCTGATGTAGGATATAGCACAAAATAACCACACTATCGATGGTTAAATACACTTGGTGATAGCTTATGCTGGCGCACCACAAGTCACAAAATGGCCGCCGATCACCCCAGAAAAAAAGTGATCTAAAAACGCTCTGGGCAGCCTCAAAAAAGTGAGCATGTCAATAATAGCACTTCAATGATCCACAGCTGCAGATCGATCACAGAATGAAGTCTTTTGGAGGAGTTAATCTGCCTTATCTCGCCCTAACGTCGCAGCTGCAACCTCTCCCTATACTGATCATAGCAGAGTGACGTGCGGCGCTACGTGACTCCAGCTTAAATAGAGGCTGGGTCACATGCTGCACTGGCCAATCACAGCCATGCCAATAGTAGGCATGGCTGTGATGGCCTCTTGGGGCAAGTAGTATGACGCTTGTTGATTGGCTGCTTTGCAGCCTTTCAAAAAGCGCCAAGAAAGCGCCGAACACCGAACCCGAACCCGGACTTTTACGAAAATGTTCGGGTTCGGGTCCGTGTCACGGACACCCCAAAATTCAGTACGAACCCGAACTATACAGTTCGGGTTCGCTCATCCCTACTCAAGACATCAGCCAGGAAGTTATAGCTTGGGCGGAAATAGGTCTTCCAAATAGACAATGACCCAAAGTATACTGCCAAACTGGTTACAAAGTGGCTTAAGGATAACAAAGTCAATGTTTTGGAGTGGCCATCACCAGGGCCGTCTTTAACGTGGGGAAAAAGGGGCAGCTTGCCCCGGGCCCAGTTGCTCCTGGTGGGCCCAAGGCAGCTGCTTCTTGAGCCCCGCTGGCCACTGCATACAAATTCAATGACATCGAGTGGTGTGCACTCCGGGCTGTCAGGCTGTCAGCTACACAGGAGGGTGCTGCCATGCCTGCCTGCATGTGGGCACTCCAGGCAGCGAACTGTGAGAGAGTGAGAGCGGTGATTCTCTTAGGAGAAAGGACCTTAGATGACATCATCACCATGTGACCAGTAACATAGCGATATAACTGGTCACATGTCTATGAGTTAATCAAAGGTCCTTTCTTTCTACCAGGAGTTTTGCTGCAGCCTGCAGGATAAGTTTGCCATAATTGTGGAGCTTTTTTTGTGAAGATTACATCAGGAAAAGGTGACAGGGGCTGTTATGCTAATATACTGTAAGCTACTGTATAGTGGTGTGCTGTATAGTGTAGGGGTGCTATACTGCTCTACTGTATACTATGGGTGCTGTATACTGTGGGGTGCTGTATATTGTGGAGTGCCGTACATTGTGGCGTGCTATACTACTCTACTGTATACTGTGGGGTGCTGTATATTGTGGGGTGCTGTATACTGTGGGGTTCTGTATACTGTATAGTGTGGGGTGATATATACTGTATACTGTGGGGTGCTGTATATTGTGGGGTGCTATACTGCTCTACTGTATACTTTGGGGTGTTGTATACTGTGGGGTGCTGTATATTGTGGGGTTCCATACTGCTCTACTGTATATTGTGGGGTGCTGTATACTGTGGGGTGCTGTATATTGTGGGGTGCTATACTGCTCTACTGTATACTTTGGGGTGCTGTATATTGTGGAGTGTTATACTGCTCTACTGTATACTGTGGGTACTGTATACTATAGGGTGCTTTACTGCATACTGTGGGGTGCTGTGTACTCTAGGGTGCCTTACTGCATACTCTGGGGTGCTGTATACTATAGGGTGCTATACTGTATACTGTGGGTACTGTATACTATAGGGTGATTTACTGCATACTGTGGGGTGCTGTATACTATAGGGTGCTATACTGTATACTGTGGGTACTGTATACTATAGGGTGATTTACTGCATACTGTGGGGTGCTGTATACTATAGGGTGCTATACTGTATACTGATACTGTGGGTGCTGCATACTATAGGGTGCTTTACTGCATACTGTGGGGTGCTGTATACTATAAGGTACTATGCTGCATACTGTGGGGTGCTGTTTACTATAGAATGCTATACTGCAAACTGTGGGGTGCTGTATACTATTGGGTGCTAAACTGCATACTGTGAGGTGCAGTATACTATAGGGTGCTATACTGCATACTGTGGGGTGCTGTATACTATAGGGTGCTATACTGCATACTGTGGGGTGCTGTGGTGCACTGCAACGCTCAGGTGAGCCAAGCCCCGGTCTCCTTCCTGAACTGCAGAGCTGTGCCCACTTCCAGCCCTGAGCCCAGCTGCCCAGAGCACTGATGTTGAGCCTGTTGGAGTCTTCAGAACTGAAAGTATTTACAATCATTCACTGTACTCTCCCAGGTGTGTGGATATATTTTTTTGTGTGTGTTGTGGTGGAGGGCGTGATTGCATGCTAGGGTGTGGGAAGGCGGGATCCAGGGGGCCCAAGTAAATTCTTGCCCAGGGTCCAATCAATATTAAAGATGGCCCTGGCCATCACAAAACCCTGATCTCAATCCTATTGAAAATTTATGGCCAAAGCTGAAAAGGTAGGTGGGAGCAAGGCGACCAAGAAACATTGCTCAGTTCGGAATGGGCCCAAATCCAACCAACTATTGTGAGAAGTTTGTGGAAGGATTTCCAAATCGTTTAAGGGCAATGGTACCAAATATTAATTACAGTACAGACCAAAAGTTTGGACACACCTTCTCATTCAAAGAGTTTTCTTTATTTTCATGACTATGAAGGCATCAAAACTATGAATGAACACATGTGGAATTATATACATAACAAACAAGTGTGAAACAACTGAAAATATGTCATATTCTAGGTTCTTCAAAGTAGCCACCTTTGATTACTGCTTTGCACACTCTTGGCATTCTCTTGATGAGCTTCAAGAGGTAGTCCCCTGAAATGGTCTTCCAACAGTCTTGAAGAAGTTCCCAGAGATGCTTAGCACTTGTTGGCCCTTTTGCCTTCACTCTGCGGTCCAGCTCACCCCAAACCATCTCGATTGGGTTCAGGTCCGGTGACTGTGGAGGCCAGGTCATCTGGCGCAGCACCCCATCACTCTCCTTCATGGTCAAATAGCCCTTACTTTCAAAGTTTTCCCAATTTTTCGGGCTGACTGACCTTCATTTCTTAAAGTAATGATGGCCACTCGTTTTTCTTTACTTAGCTGCTTTTTTCTTGCCATAATACAAATTCTAACAGTCTATTCAGTAGGACTATCAGCTGTGTATCCACCTGACTTCTCCTCAACACCACTGATGGTCCCAACCCCATTTATAAGGCAAGAAATACCACTTCTTAAAACTTACAGGACACACCTGTGAAGTGAAAACCATTTCAGGGGACTACCTCTTGCAAAGCAGTAATCAAAGCAAAAGGTGGCTACTTTGAAGAACCTAGAATATGACATATTTTCAGTTGTTTCACACTTGTTTGTTATGTATATAATTCCACATGTGTTAATTCATAGTTTTGATGCCTTCAGTGTGAATCTACAATTTTCATAGTCATGAAAATAAAGAAAACTCTTTGAATGAGAAGGTATGTCCAAACTTTTGGTCTGTACTGTATGTAAACTTTTGACTTTGCAATAAAAATGCCTTAACCCCTTAACCCCTTAAGGACCGGGCTCATTTTCACCTTAAGGACCAGGCCATTTTTTGGAAATCTGACCAGTTTCACTTTATGTGCTCATAACTTTAAAACGCTTTGACTTACCCAGGCCGTTCTGAGATTGTTTTTTCGTCACATATTGTACTTCATGTCACTGCTAAAATTGGGTCAAAAAAGTTAATTTTTTTGCATAAAAAAAATACAATTTTTACCAAAATTTTTGAAACATTAGCAAATTTCAAAGTTTCAGTTTCTCTACTTCTGTAATACATAGTAATACCCCCAAAAATTGTGATGATTTTACATTCCCCATATGTCTACTTCATGTTTGTAGCATTTTGGGAATGATATTTTATTTTTTGGGGATGTTACAAGGCTTAGAAGTTTAGAAGCAAATTTTGAAATTTTCTGAAATCTTCAAAATCCCACTTTTTATGGACCAGTTCAGGTTTGAAGTCACTTTGTGAGGCTTAGATAATAGAAACCTCCCAAAAATGACCCCATTCTAGAAACTACACCCCTCAAGGTATTCAAAACTGTTTTTTCAAACTTTATTAACCCTTTAGGTCTTCCACAAGAGTTAATGGCAGATGGAGAAACAATTTTGAGATTTCTATTTTTTGGAAAATTTTCCAATATAATCAATTTTTTCCAGGAGTAAAACAAGGGTTAACTGCCAAACAACACTCAAAATGGGTTGCCCTGATTCTGTAGTTTGCAAAAACACCCCATATGTGGTCGTAAACTACTGTTTGGCTAAACGGCAGGACATAGAAGAAGGGGAATGTCATATGGTTTTTGGAAGGCAGATTTTGCAGGACTGGTTTATTGACACCATGTACCCTTTCAAGCCCCCTGATGCACCCCTAGAGTAGAAACTCCATAAAAGTGACCCCATCTAGGAAACTACGGCATAAGGTGGTTGTTGTTTTGGGACTATTTTAGGGGTAAATTAGATTTTTGGTTGCTCTATATTACTCTTTATGAGGCAATGTAACAAAAAAATTAAATTCTAAAATTGTTTCTACATTCGCTATTTAGTTTTGTGGAACACCTAAAGGGTTAACATAGTTTGTAAAGTAACTTTTGAATACCTTGAGGGGTGTAGTTTCTTAGATGGGGTCACTTTTTTGGAGTTTCTAGTCTAGGCTACATCAGGGGGGGCTTCTAATGGGACATGGTGTCAAAAAAAAAAACTGTCCATCAAAATCTGCCTTCCAGAAACCATATGGAGTTCCCTTCGTTCTATGCCCTGCCGTGCGGCTATATAGCCATTTACGACCACATATGGGGTGTTTCTGCAAACTACAGAATCAGGGCCATAAATATTGAGTTTTGTTTGGCTGTTAACCCTTGCTTTATTACCGGCAAAAAGGATTCAAATGGAAATTTTGCCCAAAAATGGGTGTTTTGGCACCGTTTTTATTTTATATTTTTAACACCGTTCATCCGAGGCGTTTGGGCAAAAGTTATTTTTATAGCGACGACTTTTACGCACGCGACGATGCCCAATATGTATGGCTCTCAGACTTTGGAGACACTAAGCAGGCATCCTAAAAACTGCGGCCCTCCAGATGTTGTAAAACTACAATTCCCACCATGCCCTGCTGATGGCTGTAGGTTGTCTGGGCATGCTGGGAGTTATAGTTTTACAACATCTGGAGGGCCGCAGTTTGAGGATGCCTGCACTAAAACTAATATTTTTTTGGGAAAAAAAAAATGTTTCCGTGTCTCCAAAGTCTGAGAGCAATAGTATTTTATGTTCTCTAGTGGACTGTTGGGGATTATAAAAATTTAGTACTCCATGGAAGTGTGATACTCCCTGAAGCAATCGATAATGCAGAGGCCCGGATGATCGGGGCACGTGTCACACTGAGTGGTGGTGTCCTTCCATATCCCCCTCTTGTGACACACTCTGCACTTTTTTTGGGTTCGTCCCTTCTTTCCAGTATGGGGGACCACACCTGGAAAGTGTTGGCCAGGGACAATCCGGGCGCCTCCAATTCCCGAGGTACTCCGGCCTGCTCTTTCCCGGTCCGAAAAGATCAGGGCCTTGAGGACTGCCTCATAGAATTGGAGGAATGTCCCTGTGCTGCCAGCGCTTCGGGATAGTACAAAAGAGTTGTACATGGCAACCTGCACCAAGTAGACCGCAACTTTTTTGTACCATGCCCAGGTTTTGCGCATGGCGTTATATGGCTTGAGGACTTGATCAGAGAGATCAACTCCTCCCATATACTGATTGTAGTCGACGATACAATCGGGCTTGAGGACCGTTGCCGCGGTACCTCGCACAGGGACTGGGGTGGTGCTGTTACTGTGGATTGTGAACAGCATAAGGACATCCCTCTTGTCCTTATACCTGACCAGCAACAGGTTTCCACTGGTAAGGGCACGGGTCTCACCCCTGGGGATAGGTACCTGGAGGGGGTAGGCAGGGAGGCCGCGTTGATTTTTCCGCACGGTCCCACAAGCGAACGTGGATCTGGCGGCAAGGGACCTGAACAAGGGGATACTGGTATAAAAGTTGTCCATGTACAAGTGGTAACCGTTATCCAGCAGTGGGTACATAAGGTCCCACACGAGTTTCCCGGTAACACCCAGAGTGGGGGGACATTCTGGGGGTTGAATACGGGAATCTCGCCCCTCGTACACACGAAATTTGTAAGTGTACCCTGAGGTACTCTCACAAATTTTGTATAGCTTCACGCCATACCTCGCCCGCTTTGTGGGAATGTATTGGCGGAAACTGAGTCTCCCCTTGAACGCAACGAGAGACTCATCAACCGCGACCTCCCTTCCAGGTACGTAGGCCTCCATGAATTTGGCCCCAAAGTGATCGATGACCGGCCGTATCTTATACAGCCGGTCATAGGCAGGATCACCTCGGGGTGGACATGCTGCATTATCGGAATAATGCAGACATTTCCGGACGGCCTCAAACCGGGAGCGTGTCATGACCATACTGTACAGTGGGGTCTGGTATAGGACGTCCCCACTCCAGTATTGCCTGACACTGGGTTTTTGGACTAGACCAATATGCAGCACGAGGCCCCAAAATGTCCTCATCTCGGCTGCACTGACCGGCGTCCAAGTGGCAGGGGGGGGGTCTGGGGTCTGATGGATGGATCAAAAAAAGTTTTGAAATAAAAGAACTTTTTTTTTTTTTTTCTAACTAACTTTTCCCTTCTTTCCCTGCCTAACGGTGCCTCTCCCTCACTGACCCTAACCTACCTGGGTGGCGATGGGTGCAGGAGGGTGATGGATGGCGATTAGGGGGACGCAGGAGCTGGTGCCGAACGGTGCTGCACGGTCAGGTTGCTGGACAGGAAGAGGAGGGGAGAGAGGAGCGCAGGAAGTTTGAATCTCGCGCCTCTCTCCCCTGCTCCAATCAGCACCCTGGACAGCGGCGTTCAGCACCAGGGCCAGCACCGCCTCTCCAAATCCTCGGACTGCGATAGGTGGTGTAAAATTACGCCACCAATCGCAGTCTTTTTCCGGTTCATCGGGTCACAGGACACCCGAATGGACCGGAAACGCAGAAAACCGCAGGTCTGAATTGACCTGCGGTTTTCTGCGATCGTCGATACGGGGGGGTCAAATGACCCCCCCTGCATTGTTACGGGATGCCGGCTGAATGATTTCAGCCGGCATCCCGTTCCGATTAACCCCCGCGGCGCCGGAATGCCGATTTTAAGTCAGGACGTACCGGTACGTCCTGTGTCCTTAAGGACTCGGGAAATAGGGCGTACCGGTACGTCCTATGTCCTTAAGGGGTTAAGGACTCAGCCCTATTTCACCTTAAGGACTTGGCAATTTTTTGCAAATCTGACCAGTGTCACTTTAAGTGCTGATAACTTTAAGACGCTTTGACTTACCCAGGCCGTTCAGAGATTGTTTTTTCGTCACATATTGTACTTCATGACACTGCTAAAATTGGATAAAAAAAGTAAATTTTTTTTGCATAAAAAATACCAGATTTACCAAAAATTTGGAAAAATTTGTAAATTTCAAAGTTTCAGTTTCTCTACTTCTGTAATACATAGTAATACCCCCAAAAATTGTGCTGACTTTACATTCCCCATATGTCTACTTCATGTTTCTAGAATTTTGGGAATGATATTTTATTTTTTGGGGCTGTTACAAGGCTTAGAAGTTTAGAAGCAAATCTTGAAATTTTTCAGAAATTTACAAAAACCCAATTTTTAGGGACCACTACAGGTCTGAAGTCACTTTGCGAGGCTTACATAATAGAAACCGCTCAAAAATGATCCCATTCTATAAACTACACCCCTCAAGGTATTCAAAACTGATTTTACAAACTTCGTTAACCCTATAGGTGTTGCACAAGAGTTATTGGCAAATGGGGATGAAATTTGAGAATTTAATTTTTTTGCCTAATTTTCCATTTTAACCCATTTTTTCCACTAACAAAGCAAGGGTTAACAGCCAAACAAGACTCTATCTTTATTGCCCTGACTCTGCCGTTTACAGAAACACCCCATATGTGGCCGTAAACTACTGTACGGGCACACAGTAGGGCGTAGAGGGAAAGGTGCGCAGTATGGTTTTTGGAAGCCAGATTTTGCTGGACTGGTTTTTTGACACCATGTCCCATTTGAAGCCCCCCTGATGCACCCCTACAGTATAAACTCCATGAAAGTGACCCCATCTAAGAAACTACACCCATCGAGGTATTCAAAACTGATTTTACAAACTTTGTTAACCCTTTAGGTGTTGCACAAGATTTAATGGAAAATAGAGATACAATTTCAAAATTTCACTTTTTTGGAAGATTTTCCATTTTAATATTTTTTTTCCAGTTACAAAGCAAGGGTTAACAGCCAAACAAAACTCATTATTTATGGCCCTGATTCTGTAGTTTACAGAAACACCCCATATGTGGTCGTAAACCGCTGTACGGGCACGCGGCAGGGTGCAGAAGGAAAGGAATGCCATACGGTTTTTGGAAGGCAGATTTTGCTGGACTGGTTTTTTTGACACCATGTCCCATTTGAAGCCCCCCTGATGCACCCCCAGAGTAGAAACTCCAAAAAAGTGACCCCATTTTAGAAACTACGGGATAGGGTGGCAGTTTTGTTGGTACTAGTTTAGGGTACATATGATTTTTGGTTGATCTATATTACACTTTTTTGTGCGGCAAGGTAACAAGAAATAGATTTTTTGGCACGTTTTTTTTTTTTAATATTTACAACATTTGTCTGACAGGTTAGATCATGTGGTAATTTTATAGAGCAGGTTGTCACGGACGCGGCAATAACTAACATGTATACAATTTTTTTTATTTATGTAAGTTTTACACAATGATTTCATTTTTAAAACAAAAAAAATGTTTTAGTGTCTCCATAGTCTAAGAGCCATAGTTTTTTCAGTTTTTGGGCGATTATCTTGGGTAGGGTATGATTTTTGCGGGATGAGATGACGGTTTGATTGGTACTATTTTGGCGTACATGTGACTTTTTTGATCACTTTTATTACCTTTTTTGGGAAGTAAGGTGGGCAAAATTTCAATTTCCTAATAGTTTTTATTTTAATTTTTTATGGCATTCACCATGCGGGAAAAGTAACATGACCGTTTTATAGATCAGGTTGTTACGGACGCGGCGATACCAAACATGTTTAGGGATTTTTTTTTTTTTTTTTTTTTTTTAAATCAGTGATAAATGTGTTTTGGGATTTTTACTTTTTTTTCACTTTTTTCACTTTTTTTTTTGGCCCAGACCCACTTGGTTCTTGAAGATCCAGTGGGTCTGATGTCTGTATAATACAGTACAATACACTATATAGTGTACTGTACTGTATTTTACTTACACTTTGTCTGAACAGATATCTGCCTTTAGCCCAGATCTGTTCAGCACCATGGACAGCAGGATGCCTGAGACGGCGTCCTGTTGCCATGGGAACCTTCCCCGTCTGCTCAGTAGTGGTCAGAACATCGCAGACGGGGAAGGGTAAGGACGGGGCTGTCGGGGGGGCTGTCTGGGGGCTCTCACCCTCTCCATCGGGGGGCTGCAAAGGCACTGCAGCCCCCCAATGGGAGAGGGAGGGAGCTCTCTCTTACTGTTAACTTTTTCCATACAGCGGTCCGTACGGACCGCGGTATGGAAAGGGTTAAATGGCTGACATCTGCACAGATGTCAGCCGTTTATACCAGGGTGTCAGCAATGTGCTGACACCCTGGTATACCCACTGTACACCAACAAATTTTCAAGAGGTGGCGGGGGATCGCGCACCGCCCCCACCTCCCACAACTCCCCCCCCTGCACCACCCGCCGGCAAAAAATCATGCAGGGGTGCAGGGGGGGGGTGGAAAATCGATATTTGAGGGACACTAAAGTTTCTGATCCCCGCGGTCAGGGACCGCGGGGATCAGAAACTGCAGAAAGCGCAGCAAACCGCAGGTCTGAATTGACCTGCGGTTTGCGGCGATCACCGATAGGGGGGGGGTCACATGACCCCCCTGGCATTGTGACAGATTGCCGGCTGAATGATTTCAGCCGGCATCCTGTTCCCATTAACCCACGCTGCGCCGGAATCTTAATTTAAAGTTAGGACGTACCGGTACGCCCTAAGGCTGGGTTCACACTTGAGCGTTTTACAGCGCGTTCAAACGCGCTGTAAAACGCTCAACACATGAAAACCAATGCTTCCCTATGGCCCTGGTTCTCACTTGAGCGTTTTACAGCGCTGAAAAACGCGCTGTTAAACGCCCTACGCTCAAACAAGTACTTGAGCTTCTTTGGGGCGTTTTGACGCGCGTTTGTGGCCATAGGACATTGCAGTCAATCACACAAACGCGCGTCAAACGCGCGTTTACTATTGTCAAAAACGCGCGTCAAAAACGCGCGTTAAACGCGCATATCAAAGACGCTCAGGTCTGAACCCAGCCTTAGTCCTTAAGGACTCGGGAAATACGACGTACCGGTACGCCCTGCGTCCTTAAGGGGTTAAAACATTCTCTCTCTCTCTCTTATTATTCTGGCATTTAGAAAATAATAATAATTATGGTAATCCTAATTGACCAAAAACAGGAAAGGTTTATTCTGATTTCATGTCAGATATTGAGAAAAAAAATGCATATGTGTCTTTTTATATAGTGTATGTGAACTTCTGGTTTTAACTGTAGGTGTATACCGCTTTGCGCTTGTGCCAAACATACTATTACTGTGCAGTTTACATCATTTCATGAATTTGGCATGACCTCACAAAGCAAAGACAGACTTAAAACGGACACCAAAACGACCTCAAATGATAAATACCCCCCCCCCCCTATGTGTATGCAGCCAGGCAGTGTGATTGCTTTAGCAAAATTATGCTATTATCTCTAAGTAGAGCTGATGGCTGAGAGCATATTGGTACTCCGATCATAATAATATGCAACTCTCTGCTTGTAAGATGTCTATCCAGCAGTATATAGAAAGCCACAGTCTAAATAGAAATTGAGCTATTATTTAGCTGAGACAATTTATCTTCCATGTGATTGTTTTTGCATGTAGTGCAAATGTTACATTATAATTTTGTGTTGCCAGTGAATAGAAATGATCAATCTGCCTCTATGTTTATCTATCTATCTATCTATTATCTACCTTTAAGTCTATCTATCTAATATCTATCTATCTCACTATCTAATATCTATCTATCTAACTATCTATCTATTATATATACAGTACAGACCAAAAGTTTAGACACACCTTCTCATTCAAAGAGTTTTCTTTATTTTAATTACTATGAAAATTGCAGATTCACACTGAAGGCATCAAAACTATGAATTAACACATGTGGAATTATATACATAACAAACAAGTGTGAAACAACTAAAAATATGTCATATTCTAGGTTCTTCAAAAATAGCCACCTTTTGCTTTGATTACTGCTTTGCACACTCTTGGCATTCTCTTGATGAGCTTCAAGAGGTAGTCCCCTGAAATGGTTTTCACTTCACATGTGTGCCCTGTCAGGTTTAATAAGTGGGATTTCTTGCCTTATAAATAGGGTTGGGACCATCAGTTGCGTTGAGGAGAAGTCAGGTGGATACACAGCTGATAGTCCTACTGAATAGACTGTTAGAATTTGTATTATGGCAAGAATAAAGCAGCTAAGTAAAGAAAAACGAGTGGCCATCATTACTTTAAGAAATTAAGGTCAGTCAGTCAGCCCGAAAAATTGGGAAAACTTTGAAAGTAAGGGCTATTTGACCATGAAGGAGAGTGATGGGGTGCTGCGCCAGATGACCTGGCTTCCACAGTCACCGGACCTGAACCCAATCGAGATGGTTTGGGGTGAGCTGGACCGCAGAGTGAAGGCAAAATGGCCAACAAGTGCTAAGCATCTCTGGGAACTCCTTCAAGACTGTTGGAAGACCATTTCAGGGGACTACCTCTTGAAGCTCATCAAGAGAATGCCAAGAGTGTGCAAAGCAGTAATCAAAGCAAAAGGTGGCTACTTTGAAGAACCTAGAATATGACATATTTTCAGTTGTTTCACACTTATTTGTTATGTATATAATTCCACATGTGTTAATTCATAGTTTTGATGCCTTCATAGTCATGAAAATAAAGGAAACTCTTTGAATGAGAAGCTGTGTCCAAACTTTTGGTCTGTACTGTATATATTTAGTATAAAATATAAAAATCAATAAAAGCCTGTAGGACTCTAAAATATATACTGTGAGAAACTAAAAATAGATAAGTAAAAAGCTAGGCAGGCTAGCCCTGTATGGGATAATGGTTCTTTTTTGTATTCAATAATTCACAAATTTTAATGATTTGTTCAATCCGGATGGAACTAGCGTATTGAGTCTATAAATCTAATACATTTCCTTGCGACAAAGTGTCTGGTAAGAATGGGGGACCAATTCAAGGGGGGTTACCCTAAGACGGGTGGGATCACCATCATGGTAGATAGAAAAGTGGCGGGACTTTTCATTTTATTTTGGACCTGTGCTTGTTCATACGCTCACCTAGTGTTTGCGTGGTGCGGCCTACGTAGTACATGTTGCAGGAGCATTGTAATAGATATATTACATTGGAAGTACTACAGTTCATGCTGTGTTGCAGTTGAATGGGATCTTCAAGGGCTGTCAGAATCACTTCCTTCTTATTACTAGTGATCATGCTACAGCACTTACATCTACTTATCTCGCACTTGCAAGACCCTACTCTGCAGTCAGTCCTATTTTCCCCTATGAGCAGTTGTCCGCCCTGTGGCTTTTTTAGTTTTAAGCAGGACGGTGCAAGGATGTCTTTGAGTGTTTTTGCCCTCCAAAATGTCAGGTTGGGGGCTTTTGGAATGTTTGTCCCTATAATAGGGTCCTTTGTTAGCACTGTCCAATATTTGGTTAAAGTTTTCCTGATCTCTGCATGTTTGATATTGTAGCGTGTGATCAGACTGAGTGGGCAATGTCTGGAGTTGGGTAGTTTATCTTTTTTGTTTGATGAACTCTCCTTTTAGTTTTCGAGTAAAGTTTTCCTTTTAAAATTATTAATTAGATTGGTGGGGTAACCCTTATTTTGGAACCTTTTTCCCGCCATATCTAATTGTTCTTTTAATGTCTTGTCATCGGAACAGTTTCTTCTGATCCTACTCATTTAACTATAGGGAATGTTATTTTTCCATCGGTGGTCATGGCAGCGTTTAAAGTCTAAGTAACTGTTAGTGTCCACTCATTTAAAATGTGTTCTAGTGATGATTTGGTTGTTCACTATATTAAGGTGCAGGTCTAAGAAAACCGCTTCTAAGAAGACCACTTAATGGTGGGATCACCATGATGGTGATCCCACCCCTCTTAGGGTAACCCCCCTTGAATGGGTCCCCCATTCTTCCAGACACTTTGTCTCAAGGAAATGTATTTTATTTATAGACTCAATACGCTAGTTCCATTCATATTGAATGAATTATTAGAATATGTGAATTATTAAATAAAAAAAATAAAATAAAAAACTTATACCATACAGGGCTAGCCTGCCCAGCTTTTTACTTATCTATTTTTAGTTTTTCACTGTATATATTTTAGAGTCCTACAGGCTTTTATTGACCCATTCTATGTGCATTGATTCTACCCATCGTGGACCAATAAATGGGAATCATCAGGTAGAAGTGGTGGGAACCATCATATATTCAAGGAAAAAAAGTTATCCCATATAGATTGTTACACCCACATGATTCTTTACATAACCCGCTCTTGGAATATTGGGAACGTGTCCGTTCTATATATCACTCATCCATATAACCCTATTTCAAACATTAATTCTATATATATTGTAGGAAGGCACAAGGGGACTGTCGTTGACGGAACATATGTGTCACCAAGGTTCCTGGCCTCGGATAAATAAGAACCAGTTTTCATGTGTCAGCAGCAGTTGCTGTTTGACACTTTGCTATTTAGTATAGCTGTAATAGCTGATCCGGGATGGCTCTTACTGGGAGTAGTCAAAGTGCTGTGTGGGTGATTACTCCCCACGTTCCAGGCCGGGTCTTGATTGGCCTATATAAAAAAAAACATCCAGCAGTGTCAGGTGGTGGTAATTACCTCTCTCTCTGACAGAGGAGCTCTGGCAATCGCTGGATTGGGACCTGAGCCGTGTGCTAGGCTGGAGGCCTGAGTTTGGGAGGTCTCCTCTGTCCTGAGCAATGCCGATCGGTGTGAACTAACACCTAGGATAACAGGTGACTGTTTTGATGTATGAACTGTCTAGGTGTGAATGAACACCAAAACTTCAAATGGACTGTCATACTGTTTTGTTGCCATAAGTGTAAATAAAACACTGAAGTTTTTGAGTTACAAACTGATCTTTGTCTCTATACTGCGTCCGCTTGTCTTGTCTACCAGAGCGAATACCCACAATAAATATATATATATATATATATATATATATATATATATATATATATATATTACCACAAATATTGCAGCAGCACAGTCAGATGTAGTGCCCTGGGTGCAAAAAAATCCTCACTGAGGCTGGCTTCTCCTCCAGGATATATATTCAACGAATAAAGAGGCAGCACTTCCAGTAGTTCGGTGATAGGGTGACGACCCCAAACTTTATTCCAGCTACGTTTCTGCCTTCTCAATGAGGCCTTTGACAAAGCTTGACAAAGGCCTCATTGAGAAGGCAGAAACGTAGCTGGAATAAAGTTTGGGGTCGTCACCCTATCACCGAACTACTGGAAGCGTGCCTCTTTATTCGTTGAATATATATATATATATATATATATATATATATATATATATATATATATACACACACACACTGCTCAAAAAAATAAAGGGAACACTTAAACAAAACAATGTAACTCCAAGTCAATCACACTTCTGTGAAATCAAACTGTCCACTTAGGAAGCAACACTGAGTGACAATCAATTTCACATGCTGTTGTGCAAATGGGATAGACAAGAGGTGGAAATTATAGGCAATTAGCAAGACACCCCCAATAAAGGAGTGGTTCTGCAGGTGGTAACCACAGACCACTTCTCAGTTCCTATGCTTCCTGGCTGATGTTTTGGTCACTTTTGAATGCTGGCGGTGCTTTCACTCTAGTGGTAGCATGAGACGGAGTCTACAACCCACACAAGTGGCTCAGATAGTGCAGCTTATCCAGGATGGCACATCAATGCGATCTGTGGCAAGAAGGTCTGCTGGGTCTGTCAGCGTAGTGTCCAGAGCATGGAGGCGCAACCAGGAGACAGGCCAGTACATCAGGAGACGTGGAGGAGGCCGTAGGAGGGCAACAACCCAGCAGCAGGACCACTACCTCCGGCTTTTTGCAAGGAGGAACAGGAGGAGCACTGCCAGAGCCCTGCAAAATGACCTCCAGCAGGCCACAAATGTGCATGTGTCTGCTCAAACGGTCAGAAACAGACTCCATGAGGGTGATATGAGGGTCCGACATCCACAGGTGGGGGTTGTGCTTACAGCCCAACACCGTGCAGGACGTTTGGCATTTGCCAGAGAACACCAAGATTAGCAAATTCGCCACTGGCACCCTGTGCTCTTCACAGATGAAAGCAGGTTCACACTGAGCACATGTGACAGAGTCTGAAGATGCGGTGGAGAATGTTTTGCTGCCTGCAACATCCTCCAGCATGACCGGTTTGGCATTGGGTCAGTAATGGTGTGGGGTGGCATTTCTTTGGAGGGCCGCACAGCCCTCCATGTGCTCGCCAGAGGTAGCCTGACTGCCATTAGGTACCGAGATGAGATCCTCAGACCCCTTGTGAGACCATATGCTGGTGCGGTTGGCCCTGGGTTCCTCCTAATGCAAGACAATGCTAGACCTCATGTGGCTGGAGTGTGTCAGCAGTTCCTGCAAGACGACGAAGGCATTGATGCTATGGACTGGCCTGCCCGTTCCCCAGACCTGAATCCAATTGAGCACATCTGGGACATCATGTCTCGCTCTATCCACCAACGTCACGTTGCACCACAGACTGTCCAGGAGTTGGCAGATACTTTAGTCCAGGTCTGGGAGGAGATCCCTCAGGAGACCGTCCGCCACCTCATCAGGAGCATGCACAGGCGTTGTAGGGAGGTCATACAGGCACGTGGAGGCCACACACACTACTGAGCCTCATTTTGACTTGTTTTAAGGACATTACATCAAAGTTGGATCAGCCTGTAGTGTGTTTTTCCACTTTAAGACTTCTACTGTACTGTACTTCTACTGAGACCTATACTGTAGTAGTCTCATATTATTATTTTTTTGTGATAGGCTATGTAGCTATATAGTGTAATGGTTAAAGCTCTGGAGTATGATGCAGAAGCTGTGAGTTTAAATCCTGTCACAAACTTTTTCAGAAATAGAGACTAAACTTAATTTAAATATATATATACACACTCACCTAAAGAATTATTAGGAACACCATACTAATATGGTGTTGGACCCCCTTTTGCCTTCAGAACTGCTTTAATTCTACGTGGCATTATTCAACAAGGTGCTGATAGCATTATTTAGAAATGTTGGCCCATATTGATAGGATAGCATCTTGCAGTTGATGGAGATTTGAGGGATGCACATCCAGGGCACGAAGCTCCCTTTCCACCACATCCCAAAGATGCTCTATTGGGTTGAGATCTGGTGACTGTGGGGGCCATTTTAGTACAGTGAACTCATTGTCATGTTCAAGAAACCAATTTGAAATGATTCAAGCTTTGTGACATGGTGCATTATCCTGCTGGAAGTAGCAATCAGAGGATGGGTACATGGTGGTCATGAAGGGATGGACATGGTCAGAAACAATGCTCAGGTAGCTCGTGGCATTTAAACGATGCCCAGTTGGCACTAAGGGGCCTAAAGTGTGCCCAGAAAACATCCCCCACACCATTACACCACCACCACCAGCCAGCACAGTGGTAACAAGGCATGATGGATACATGTTCTCATTCTGTTTACGACAAATTCGGACTCTACCATTTGAATGTCTCAACAGAAATCAAGACTCATCAGACCAGGCAACATTTTTCCAGTCTTCAACAGTCTAATTTTGGTGAGCTCGTGCAAATTGTAGCCTCTTTTTCCTATTTGTAGTGGAGATGAGTGGTACACGGTGGGGTCTTCTGCTGTTGTAGCCCATCCGCCTCAAGGTTGTGCGTGTTGTGGCTTCACAAATGCTTTGCTGCATACCTCGGTTGTAACGAGTGGTTATTTCAGTCAACGTTGCTCTTCTATCAGCTTGAATCAGTCGGCCCATTCTCCTCTGACCTCTAGCATCCACAAGGCATTTTTGCCCACAGGACTGCCGCATACTGGATGTTTTTCCCTTTTCACACCATTCTTTGTAAACTCTAGAATCGGTTGTGCGTAAAAATCCCAGTAACTGAGCAGATTGTGAAATATTCAGACCGGCCCGTCTGGAACCAACAACCATGCCACGCTCAAAATTGCTTAAATCACCTTTCTTTCCCATTCTGACATTCAGTTTGTAGTTCAGGAGATTGTCTTGACCAGGAGCACACCCCTAAATGCATTGAAGAAACTGCCATGTGATTGGTTGACTAGATAATTGCATTAATGAGAAATAGAACAGGTGTTCCTAATAATTCTTTAGGTGAGTGTGTGTATATATATATATATAAGGGGACGCAAGGAAGATTCGGAGACCGTCAAGTGATAAAAGATATGGTTCTACGCTGGGTGACAGTAGAAATACTAATCGAGCCTCAAGGGATAAAGAGTCAATGCCTTCTTCCAACACTAGAGTCCCAGGTCCTCCTTTTCCGGAGCAGAGCACAGGTCCAGGAGACTCCGGCGGGGTGGACGGCGCCAGCACAAGTGGCGAAAGAGAAAAGACACCAAGGTCCCAGAGACCAAGGAATGTGAGAGAAAAGAGGAAAGCACAGTGGTAAACATCTCCTCAACCACACTAACTGATGCACAGATGCATGTTTTAAACAAGGGTCTGTCTTTTTGCCCAGTTGCTAAAACCAATTGGTTTAATGTAGAACTAGATTTACAAAGATTTTATCGCATGATTAGACTGAAAATATGGGCTTCTGAGCATTCAGACAGACCAGTGACTGAGAATATAAGACCTAGTGAATTGAGTTTACAGGGTACGGGATTGTTTCTAAAGAGTAACTTTAATCCGGTATCACACCATCCCGCTATTGAGGCTTTTACCCTGGCGGTGGGGCGTGATATTGAAAAACTCAAACAAAATGTGTTGGTGAACCCGTTGAGTCAAGGTAATCTTACCACTGAAGACATACAGGCCGTTGCTGATCTGTCTGCAGACCACAACCTCACCATCAAGTCTGCTGACAAGGGTGGTGGGGTTGTGGTAATGGACACAGATCAGTACGTACAAGAGATTTTATCTCAACTGGCTGATAATAATGTATACCAAAGGGTCTCTAATGACCCAAAATTTAAATTGCTAAGGGAACTTGGGGAGATGCTAGGACAGGCCAAACTTGGTGGGATTATAGATGAAAAATTGCAAAGTTATTTGTTATGTGAAAAACCAATTACCCCTATACTGTACACTCTCCCGAAAATACACAAAAATATACGGGCCCCCCCAGGTCGGCCGATTGTCTCTGGGAGGGGGTCTTTATTTTGTAATCCGGCCATTTTTCTGGATAAGATCTTGCGACCATTTGCGGTTTCTGCTAGATCTTATATCAGAGATACGAATGATTTTTTGGATAAGATCAAAGATCTGAGGGTCCCAGAAGGAGCTGTTCTTGCTTCGTTTGACGTGTGCAGTCTGTACACGTCAATCGAACACGAGTTGGGTCTACATGCTGTGGAATTATGCCTCCTTCAGACAGATTATACAGAGGAATGCAGAATATTTCTGCTTGGTTTATTGAGATTCATTTTATGTAGAAATTATTTTTTATTCCGGGATGATTACTATGTACAGTTGAGGGGGACCGCGATGGGGTCCAATGTGGCGCCCACCTATGCAAATATATATATGACATACTTGGAAGACACATTCATCTATGGGTGTCACCACTTCAGCCATGTGCTGGGATGGTGGCGCTACATAGATGATGTGTTCTTGATATGGGTGGGCGCCACAGAGGACCTCATGGCGTTTCATTCATTTTTGAACAATATTGACCCTAGTGTCAAATTCACTGTATTATATTCGAAAAAAACAATGCAATTTCTTGATACAGAGGTGATGGTTCAGGGTGATACCCTGGTCACCGACCTTTTTGTCAAATCTACAGACAAAAATACCTTGGTTAGATTTGATTTCACCATCCCAGGCCTATGATTGAATCTCTTCCCCTGAGTCAGATGTTACGTGTGGCTAGGATAGTTGGGGAAGGTCCAGTGAGGGACCAACGTTTATGTGAAATGGCCAGTAAATTTAAGGTGAGGGGTTACCCCAACAAGCTTGTGGCAGATAGCATCCAGAAGACAAAAGTGAGGATGAGAGATGGTGATCTGGCTAGATCTAATAAGTCCATATCTAGAATACCTCTGGTTACTGACTATTGCAATAGTAGTCCACAGGTGTCATCCATTGTCAGGAAACACTGGTCAATTCTGACCAGTGGTTTTGACAAGGTTGAGGAATTTAAGGTTCCCCCACTGTGTTCATTCCGAAGAAGTCGGAATTTGGGTGATAAACTAGTCAGATCTGATGTGGGTTCTAGCAAGATTGACTGTGCCACGTACTTTGGCTCGTCTCGGAAGGGCTGCTACCCGTGTCACGGGTGTGTAAACTGCCCATATATGCTAAAGGGAGAGTCTTTTATTAATCCAACAAATGTGAAGACAGTGCGTATTAAACAATACCTGACATGTGACTCAACCTACGCTGTTTATTTACTATCATGTCCTTGTGGATTATGGTACGTTGGAGAAACAACCTGGGATGTCAAAACCAGATTAAATCAGCACCGTTATACTATCAGAAAGAAGAGATTGGATTTACCTGTGCCTAAGCACTTCACAGAAGCAGGACATATGGAACGTGATTTAAAATTTAGGATTTTAGAACAAGTGCTCTTACCCAGACGGGGTGGGGACAGGACCACACGTCTGAAGAGAAGGAAGCTCTATTGGATTTTTGAGCTGCAGACTCTCAAACCAATGGGGCTCAATGTGGATTTTAGGGTGATTTGATTCTTTCAGTATTGTTTCATTTCCCTATCCTTTTGTGTATCGTATGTCATGAATGTGGGTGACCTTTTTCTTCTTTTCTTTTTTTCTTCTTTTTTTCTTTTTTTCTGTATTGTCCTATGGCCTACATGTATTGGGGTTCTGAGAAATTCTACTTACCTCGGGAGTAAGGCTGTATTTAAGTGCAAGCATTTAATAAATAGTGAACAATAACATTGTTTCTTTATTATTTTTTAGATCAATATGAAACTAAGCTTTACAATTGGATTATCTCTGGATATACTGGATGAAGGCAGGATCGATCGGCAACTTTATAGCGATTATGTTTATATATTTGTACAATGTTATATTTTGTATGATCAGATTTCTGAGACCTGGGACCAGGGAGGGGGCGTGGTCTGATGACGATCTTGGGCGTGATCTTTCCCGACTGACAGGTGTATGGATCAGGGGCGGTGACATGAGATATGTGTAGCGAATGGTTGTTTTGATGCATCTCTCTCTGGGACAACTGTGGCTTGGGGCCCCTGATAGGTGGCATCTATGCCTGCAGCTGCCGCACAAGCCCGGGGTCTCCGATCGAGGTACGGTTGCAGACCGCGGGCCTGAGAGATTGTCATCTGTTTGTATGAACCACCTGGACGTGAGCATAATGTCTTGTTGAATATCGGGATGAGGCGGTATTATATATAGGTGGTGTATGCCACTGCTTTTGAATACACCGTTGGACCCCTGTTTTGAGATGACTTAATATATTATTTGCAGCGTATGATCGCTGGATAGTCCATGACGTGGTGGATTGTTTACATCTTATGACAGGACACATGACTGTCACGCCGGCTATGCTGATTCCGCCCTGGGTCGGGAGTGGACATGCGCAGATCGCTTCGGCTCAGGGGCGGCCATCTTGGTTGTGGGTCTCTGAACTCTGTGTAACATTGACGGTCTCGCGGGACTGATGAAGTTCCGCGCATGCGCGTTTGCAATTTCCGGACGCCGTGCGATTCCTGCTCTCCTCCAGTATGTGAGTTTTCCTTATATGTTTTTAAATATCACATAATCACAGACACCTGAATGTAATTATTATGAATTATGTATACACATCACAATTAAGTGAGTTGGGGACACTGTTCAATTGTAATAATGAATATGAATTTTGGAGTCGATGTATTACAAGCATGTGACACTTATTTGAGAGACCAGGATGAATTTTTCATGGATTATTCCTGTATAATTATGTAATTTTCTGTACAATCATGTAATTTGCACAGTGATCATGTGTGCTATTTAAACATTTGAGTTTGCACTGATTGTTATGGCTTGACAAAGGCTCCATTGAGAGAGCTGAAACGTTGCTGTCTGCACATGTGGGAATAAACACCACTTTTTTCACCATTATTCGTGTGCTGCCTTGGATTCTTCTACATACACATATATATATATATATATATATATATATATATATATATATATATATAATGCGTTTTTAACCATAATATATTTACACACATTATTATATTTTAAGAATATATAATATATGTAAATATATTATGGCTAAAATATCAGTAGTAATTTCCCACATATTATACATTCATATATTTCAGAAATATGAATATATATATATATATATATATATATATATATTGTGGGGGTTTGCTCTGGTAGGCAGATGGTAGCGGTGGCAGTATAGAGGCTCAGGAGACAGGCTTTGTGTCCAAACCGTGCTCTTTTATTCACTTTAGTGCATCACATCAAAACTGTGCAATTCACACAACAGCAATGTCCATAAACCCCACCTCCCACAAAGGATCCCCAAACACTGCAGGCGTCTTGGTGCCTGTTCACACAGTCTCTCACATCAGTGGTCAGTACTACACCTTGTCATGGGGCTTGTTTGTCCAAGTTCGTGCAAGTTAGACAGGCCACGTGTCGGCCTGGACAAGGGATTGGCTCCGGCCACAGGATCCCTTTCTTTTGGTCCTTCGCTGAGCCTGCAGCAATTGGGCAGTTCTTGTTATACGAGCGGACCACAGCGCCCAGCCCGGACCACAGCGCAATCAGCCTCCCATACAGCTTCCTGCAGTGAGACAGGAGACCACACTTCATCAGCCGCCCCACAGTCAGTGAGCCTCAAACCTATATCCACAGCCCTGGGTGTAGCAGGCAGACCACACCCAGCAAGCATAGTGAAGGATTAACTCCTTCCCTACCCAACTAAGGCCAGAGATAACCAACCTGCCAGGATCAGTGTAGACTGACACCAACAACTGAAACCCGTCCACCCTGCTCTTACTCCACCAGGGCCACGACCCCCGGTGGTACATATCTTCCATCCACTACCACTCCAGACATTCTCTTACAATATATATATATATATATATATATATATGTCATATATATAGAAATGAGTTTCTGTCGGTCTGTCTATCTGTCTGTCTGTCTGTCTAGACATCTAGACGTTCTTTATGCGTGACCAAACGACTAGACCGATCTTCACCAAATTTGGCACACAGGTACATCAGGTGTCCGGGAAGGTTTTAGACCCGGTCTCAGCTCTCCAGGGTGTACCGTTCCTGAAATATTCCCAAAAAATGAGCCCCCCCAATACAAGCCTGCAAGTCTTTCTCTTCAAATCCCAACTGCTATAAACACAGTTTTACTCCAGGTTTCCATAACAACCCAGCCATTTTTCTTTACTGCTTAAAGGGGCGGGCAATGTGGAGGTCACTGTTTTTCAAAGGGGCGGGCACAGTGGAGGTCACTGTTATTAAATGGGCGGGAACTGTGGAGGACACTGTTATTAAATGGGCGGGCACTGTGGAGGTCACTGTTATTAAATGGGCGGGAACTGTGGAGGACACTGTTATTAAAGGGGCGGGCGCTATGAAGGTCCTTGTTAAAGGGGCGGTCACTGTGTAAGTAACTGTTAAAGAGGCGGTCACTGTGAAAGTTACTGTTAAAGGAGCGGTTACTGTGAAAGTCACTTTTAAAGGGGCGGGCACTGTAAAAGTCACTGTTAAAGGGGCGGTCACTGTTAAAGTCACTGTTAAAGGGGCAGTCACTGTGAAAGTCACTGTTAAAGGGGTGGTCACAGTGAAAGTCACTGTTGAAGGGGCGGTAACTGTGAAAGTCACTGTTAAAGGGGCGGCCACTGTGAAAGTCACTGTTAAAGGGGAGGTCACTGTGAAAATAACTGTTAAAGGTGCGGTGACTGTAAAAGTCAATGTTAAAAAGGGTGGTCACTGTTAAAGGGGCGGTCACTGTGAAAGTCACTATTAAAGGGGCGGTCACTGTGAAAGTCACTGTTAAAGGGGCGACCACTGTGAAAGTTACTGTTAAAGAGGCAGTCAATGTTAAAGGGGCCGCCACTGTGAAAGTCACTGTTAAAGGGGCGGTCACTGTGAAAGTCACTATTAAAGGGGCGGTCACAGTGAAAGTCACTGTTAAAGGGGCGGTCACTGTGAAAGTCACTGTTAAAGGGGCGGTCACTGTGAAAGTCATTGTTAATGGGATGGCCACTGTTAAAGGGGCGGTCACTTTGAAAGTCAATGTTAAAGCGGCGGTCACTGTGAAAGTCAGTGTGAAAGGGGCGGTCACTGTGAAAGTCACTGTTAAAGGGGTGGCCACTGTAAAAGTCACTGTTAAAGGGGCGGTCACTGTTAGACGGGCGGTCACTGTTAAAGTCACTGTTAAAGCGGAGGTCACTGTTAATGGGGCGGCCAATGCAAAAGTCACTGTAAAAGGGGCGGTCGCTGTTAAAGGGGTGGCCACTGTGAAAGTCACTGTTAAAATGGAGGTCACTGTGATAGTCACTGTTAAAGGGAAGGTCACTGTGAAGTCACTGTTAAACGGGCGGTCACTCTGAAAGTCAATGTTAAAGGGGTGGTCACTGTGAAAGTCATTGTTAATGGGATGGCCACTGTTAAAGGGGCGGTCACTGTGAAAGTCAATGTTAAAGGGGCGGTCACTGTAAAAGTCAGTGTGAAAGGGGCGGTCACTGTGAAAGTCACTGTTAAAGGGGTGGCCACTGTAAAAGTCACTGTTAAAAGAGCGGTCTTTGTTAAAGGGTCGGTCACTGTTAAAATCACTGTTAAAGGGGAGGTCACTGTTAATGGAGCGGCCACTGCAAAAGTCACTGTTAAAGGGGAGGTCACTGTTAATGGGGCGGCCAATGCGAAAGTCACTGTAAAAGGGGAGGTCGCTGTTAAAGGGGAGGTCGCTGTTAAAGGGGCGGTCGCTGTTAAAGAGGTGGCCACTGTGAAAGTCACAGTTAAAATGGAGGTCACTGTGATAGTCCCTGTTAAAGGGGAGGTCACTGTGAAAGTCACTGTTAAAGGGGCGGTCACTGTGAAAGTCAATGTTAAAGGGGCGGTCACTGTGAAAGTCAGTGTGAAAGGGGCGGTCACTGTGAAAGTCACTGTTAAAGGGGTGGCCACTGTAAAAGTCACTGTTAAAAGAGCGGTCTTTGTTAAAGGGTCGGTCACTGTTAAAATCACTGTTAAAGGGGAGGTCACTGTTAATGGAGCGGCCACTGCAAAAGTCACTGTTAAAGGGGAGGTCACTGTTAATGGGGCGGCCAATGCGAAAGTCACTGTAAAAGGGGAGGTCGCTGTTAAAGGGGAGGTCGCTGTTAAAGGGGCGGTCGCTGTTAAAGAGGTGGCCACTGTGAAAGTCACAGTTAAAATGGAGGTCACTGTGATAGTCCCTGTTAAAGGGGAGGTCACTGTGAAAGTCACTGTTAAAGGGGCGGTCACTGTGAAAGTCAATGTTAAAGGGGCGGTCACTGTGAAAGTCAGTGTGAAAGGGGCGGTCACTGTGAAAGTCACTGTTAAAGGGGTGGCCACTGTAAAAGTCACTGTTAAAAGAGCGGTCTTTGTTAAAGGGTCGGTCACTGTTAAAATCACTGTTAAAGGGGAGGTCACTGTTAATGGAGCGGCCACTGCAAAAGTCACTGTTAAAGGGGAGGTCACTGTTAATGGGGCGGCCAATGCGAAAGTCACTGTAAAAGGGGAGGTCGCTGTTAAAGGGGCGGTCGCTGTTAAAGGGGCGGTCGCTGTTAAAGAGGTGGCCACTGTGAAAGTCACAGTTAAAATGGAGGTCACTGTGATAGTCCCTGTTAAAGGGGAGGTCACTGTGAAAGTCACTGTTAAAGGGGCAGGTACTGTGGAGGTCACTGTTACAGGGGCGGGCACTGTTGAGGTCACTGTTAAAGGGGTGGGCACTATTAAAGGGACTGGCAATGTGGAGCTCACTGTTAAAGCGGTGGGCACTGTGGAGGTCAATGTTAAAGGGGTGGGCACTGTTAAAGGGACTGGCAATGTGGAGCTCACTGTTAAAGCGGTGGGCATTGTGGAGGTCTCTGTTAAAGGGGCGAACACTGCACAGGTCACTATTAAAGGGGCGGTCACTATGGAGGTCACTGTTAAAGGGGCGGTAACTGCTAAAGAGGTGGGAACTGTGGAAGTCACTGTAAAAGGGGCGGCCACTATGAAGGTCACTGTTAAAGAGGTGGTCAATGTTAAATGGGCAGGCACTGTGGAGGTCACTGTTAAAGGGGTGGTAACTGTGGAGGTCATTGTTAAAGGGGCAGACACTATGGAGGTCACTGTTAAAGGGATGGGCTATGTGGAGGTCACTGTTAAAGGAGCAGGCACTGCGGAGGTCACTGTTAAAGGGGCAGGCACTGTGGAAGTCACTGTTAAAGGGGTGGGTACTGTGGAGGTCACTGTCAAAGGGGCGGCCACTTTGAAGGTCACTGATAAAGGGGTGGTCAATGTTAATGGTGTGGGCACTGTGGAGATCACTGTTAAAGGGGTGGTCAATGTTAAAGGGGAGGGCACTGTGGAGGTCACTGTTAAAGGGAAAGGTACTGTGGATGTCACTGTTAAAGTGGCCGGCACTGTGGAGGTCACTGTTAAAGCGGCGGACACTGTGGAGGTCACTGTTAAAGCGGCGGACACTGTGGAGGTCATTGTTAAAGGGTCGGACACTGTTGAGGTCACTGTTAAAGGGGTGGGCACTAAAAAAGGGACTGGCAATGTGAATGTCACTGATAAATGGGGGGCACTGTGGAGGTCAATGTTAAAGAGGTGGGCATTGTTAAAGGGGCGGGTATTGTGGAGGTCACTGTTAAAGGGGCGAACACTGTGGAGGCCACTTTTAAAGTGGCGGTTACTGTGGAGGTCACTGTTAAAGGGGCGGTAACTGTATAAGTTACTGTTAAAGGGGGGGTCACTGTGAAAGTCACTGTAAAAGGTACGGTCACTGGGAAGGTCACTGTTAAAGGGGCTGTAGAAAAAGTGGAGGGCCATAGCAGCATATCCAAAATCCTTCTTTATTTCAATCGATCACCGCATAACACAGCATAAAAACAGCAGCAACGTTTCGGCTAGGAATAGCCTTTGTCAAGCATATTTTACAATTAAAACATCAATTATATATCCAACATGTCAATGCCGCCCACTATGATCACAATCCAATCAACTGTTGTTTCTCCATGTTACACCCACCTAGTTAATATGCACCAAGCTGCTATACAACATTCATTAGCTGTTTCAAACAAACATGAGCTGAATTCACATATTCACCTGTGTGGTATAGTGGCGTGCAGGCATCCTCATAGTAGCTGGCGTCTCAAGCTAGAAAGTGCGCATGCACGTGAGCGTCATCAGAAGGCGACTGTCACGACTGTGACTGATCCAGACAGGTCTGGGAGGAGAAGGTAGCAGCGACTTGCTACTCGCGATAGCTTGTGAGTTTGCTCCGTGGTTCAGGGTATGTCATCTGGGTTTTGCCTTGTGAACCTTTTTGTCCTGACTGGGAGTTTGTAGGCATCCTCCTCAGGTGAGTCCTGTCTGCCACTCCCAGCTACTATATTAGTTTCACTTTCACTTTCAGTCATTGCCAGATATAGTCCTTACTACCAGTGCTACTCTGACCTTGGAAGGAGATCGTTTGATGGTGTTGCTGTGGAGCTCTTGTCCGGCGTGGACTGTCGTGTTTGGGAGCGCCTTCTCTGCTCGTGACTGGATAAGTCTATCACTGCCATAGATTGTTTGTTGCTGTCTTCCCCTGTTGTTTTCCTAGACGTGAGTGATGGTGACTAGCGCTCCCATCGGCCTTTCCTCAGTCCAGTCTAGTTAGGGCGACTGAGGGTTTTAGGTATCCTGCTCGCCGCACGGGTTCACACCCTGTCTAGGGTATCAGGGCAGACAGGTGCCAGCTGAGGGTTAGTCAGGGGTGGCCATTCTATTTCCCATCCATAGATAAGGGTCCCCCTTCCCCTCTGTCTGGTGCGACACGACCGCTGCTGGGATAGCGGTCGTGACAGTATATCTGGCCTTTTAAAAAAAAAAAAAAAAAAAAAGTGACATTTCTTTTTTTTTTTTTTTTCTCTGCTTGCTGTTTTGCTTTGTATTTTGTCTGTTCCACTATGGATCCGGTTTCGGTTTTGGCGAAACAATTACAGGGGTTATCCCTTGAAGTGGCAGGATTAAAAGCAACAGTGCTGCAGCAGCAATCCTTGGGTTCCACCGTTGCTACGGGTAACCAAGGTACTCCTGAACCAAAAGTGGCTTTACCTGATAGGTTCTCAGGAGGGAGAGACCAATTTTTAACCTTCAGAGAAGCTTGCAAGTTATTCTTCAGGTTACGCCCTAGATCCTCCGGCGGTGAGGAACAACGGGTGGGCATTGTTCCGCAGGCTTGGACTTTCTCCCTACCATCAGACTCCCCGGCCTTACGATCAGTGGAGGAGTTTTTTGAAGCCCTGGGTCTCGTATATGATGACCCGGACAGGGTCTCACTGGCTGAGTCTAAGCTACGTGGACTTCGGCAGGAGAACCGGTCTGCTGAACTATATTGTTCCGAATTCCGTAGGTGGGCTACTGATACCTTATGGAACGACTCGGCCCTTAGGAGTCAGTTCTGCCAGGGGTTGTCTGAAAAATTAAAAGACGCGCTGGCGGTATACGAGGTCCCTGGGTCTCTTGAGGCTGCTATGTCTCTGTCCATAAGAATCGACAGACGACTCAGGGAGAGACTATTTAATTTTACGGAGGCCTCTATAGGGCAGGGATCGGTCTGTTATAGTCCAGTCGAACCAATGCAAATAGGGGGCGCCACTAGACGGGTGAATCCTCCTAAGTTCCGCCGTAGGTCAGAGGTTTGTTTTCGTTGTGGGGGGAGGGGTCATTTTGTAAAGGTTTGTCCCTCGGAACCCAAGAGACCACAAACTAAGGAGCCGCCGGAAAACTAGAGTCCCCAGATTGTGCGGAGGAGAACAGTCTGGGCGTATTCGTTTCCTCCATACGCATGTCTCAGTTTTTGTTGTCCGCTACCGTTGAGGCGGGCAATAAGACTGAGATCTGTTCCGTCTTTTTGGACAGTGGGGCGGGGGTCAACTTGGTGGATTCACGGTTTGCTCAGGCTCTGGGTTTAACTCCGGAACCGGTATGCAGAAATATTCCTGTGTTTGCCATCGACTCCTCCCCTCTTACTCAGAGAGAGTTAACTCAGATCATCCATAATATCCATCTGCAGGTAGGGGACCTCCATAAAGAGCATATCTCGTGTTATGTCCTGGACGGTCTTCCGGCTCCTATGGTATTGGGGCTTCCCTGGCTGGTGACTCACAATCCAGTGGTGGATTGGCAGGCCGGGGAGATTGTGGAGTGGAGTGAACATTGTAAGGACAACTGCTTGAGTAGTAGGTGCTCTACACTCTCTGTAACATCTTTACCTGCCTTTCTGTCAGATTTTATGGATGTGTTCTCTGAGAAGGGTTGTCAGGGGTTACCACCTCATCGTCCATATGATTGCCCGATTAATCTATTACCTGGGGCAAAACTACCTAAATCCCGGTTATATAATCTTTCCGGCCCGGAGAGGAAGGCTATGAAAGATTATATTTCGGAGAGTTTGGCTAAGGGACACATCAGACCCTCTTCTTCACCTGTGGCTGCAGGGTTCTTTTTCGTTAAAAAGAAAGATGGGGGCCTACGTCCTTGCCTGGATTTCCGGGAATTAAACCGGATAACTATCCGAGATCCCTATCCTCTTCCTCTCATTCCCAACCTCTTTAATCAGGTTGCTGGTGCTAAATGGTTCTCCAAAATGGATCTCAGAGGAGCCTATAACCTGGTTCGCATCAAAGAGGGGGATGAGTGGAAGACGGCTTTTAATACTCCGGAAGGGCATTATGAAAATCTGGTCATGCCATTTGGTCTTACTAATGCGCCTGCGGTATTCCAACATTTTGTCAACGATATTTTTAGTCACCTTATCGGGAGATTTGTTGTGATATATCTTGATGACATCCTGGTCTATTCCCCGGATCTGGATACACATAAGTTCCATGTGAGACAAGTGCTGCAGATATTAAGGGCCAACAAATTGTTTGCTAAGTTAGAAAAATGTGTGTTCGCCGTAAAAGAACTGCCATTTCTGGGGTATGTGTTGTCATATTCAGGTTTCCGCATGGATCCAGAGAAAGTCCGGGCGATTATAGACTGGGATCTGCCTGAGAACCTGAAGGCATTGCAACGTTTCCTGGGGTTTGCCAATTTTTATAGGAAGTTTATAAAGAACTATTCCTTGGTGGTCAAACCACTGACGGACATGACCCGAAAGGGATCCGATTTTTCCAAATGGTCACATGCAGCCAAAACTGCCTTTGCATCTCTGAAGGAGAGATTCACCTCGGCCCCTATTCTCGTACAGCCAGATGTCTCGCTTCCTTTTATTGTAGAGGTTGAGGCATCAGAGGTGGGGGTGGGAGCGGTACTATCTCAGGGCCGGTCCCCTGGTGAATGGCGTCCGTGTGCTTTCTTTTCGAAGAAATTGTCTACTGCTGAAAGGAACTATGATATTGGCAACAGGGAACTTTTGGCTATTAAGTTGGCTTTTGAGGAGTGGCGTCATTTTTTGGAGGGGGCGGTTCATCCCGTCACGGTGATTACTGATCACAAAAACTTATTGTATCTGGAGTCTGCTAAACGTCTCACCCCTAGACAGGCTCGGTGGTCGTTATTTTTTACTAGGTTTAATTTTGTAATAACCTATCGCCCGGGGGCAAAAAATACTAAGGCGGATGCATTGTCTCGAAGTTTTCCTGGAGGGGGTGATGTTGAGGTACCAGAGCCCATTTTGCAAAAGGGGGTGGTGGTCTCTGCATTACACTCAGGTTTGGAGGGGAGGGTGTTGGAAGCTCAGGGGGACGCCCCGGCCTCCTGCCCCTCGGGGAAACTGTTTGTGCCAGAAAATTTACGACTGGAGATACTAAAAGAACACCATAACTCCACACTGGCAGGACACCCAGGTAGTAGGGCAACCTCTGAGTTAGTGTCTCGTCGGTTCTGGTGGCCTAAATGGCGCCAGGAGGTGTTGAATTTTGTGTCTGCATGTGCTACCTGTGCTCGTTCTAAGGTAGATCATACTCGTCCGGCAGGGCGTCTGTTACCTCTGGCCATCCCCAACAGGCCTTGGACGCACCTGTCAATGGATTTCATTACGGATCTACCAGTATCAGCGGGGAAGACTGTTATTCTTGTAGTTGTTGACAGATTCAGCAAAATGGTGCACTTTATTGCTCTTGCCGCATTGCCTAATGCTAACACACTGGCTCAGGTTTTTATTGACCACATCGTGAAGCTTCACGGGGTCCCTTCCGATATTGTTTCGGATCGTGGCACCCAATTCGTTTCTAAATTTTGGAAAGCTTTTTGTTCTCGTTTAGGGGTTCATCTGTCGTTTTCTTCATCTTTCCATCCACAGTCCAACGGTCAGCCTGAACGTACCAATCAAAACCTAGAGACATATTTGAGATGCTTTGTTTCCGAAAATCAGGAGGAATGGTCATCTTATTTACCGTTAGCCGAGTTTGCCATTAATAATCGTCGTCAAGAATCCACCGATAAGTCACCATTTTTTGGTGCATATGGTTTCCATCCTCAGTTTTGTACGTTTAGTGAGGGGGGGCCGTCTGGGATTCCCGAGGAGGAACGATTTGCGTCTTCACTTTCTTCAGTGTGGCAGAGTGTGCAAGAAAGTTTGAAGAGAATTGGTGGTAGATACAAACGTGCGGCTGATAAGAAGCGCTCTGAAGGTCCGGACCTTGGGGTGAATGACTTGGTGTGGTTGTCTACCAGAAATATCAAGTTGAAGGTTCCCTCGTGGAAATTAGGTCCGAGATTTATTGGTCCTTATAGGGTAATTAAGATCATTAACCCGGTGGCTTTTCGTCTGGAGCTACCTCAGACTCTAAGGATCCATAACGTCTTCCACAGATCTCTGCTTAAGAGATATGTAGAACCTCCTGAACCATTGCCACTACCGCCTCCACCGGTGGTTGTTGATGGCAGTCTTGAGTTTCAGGTAGAAAAGATTGTTGACTCACGATATGTTCGCCGCTCTCTTCAGTAACTGGTGCACTGGAAAGGTTATGGTTCCGAAGAGACAATGTGGGTTCCAGCATCAGAGATAAAAGCGGACAGACTCATTCGGGCTTTTCATAGCTCCCATCCGGAGAGGCCTGGTCTTGAGGGTCCAGGGGCCCCTCGTAGAAAGGGGGGTACTGTCACGACTGTGACTGATCCAGACAGGTCTGGGAGGAGAAGGTCGCAGCGACTTGCTACTCGCGATAGCTTGTGAGTTTGCTCCGTGGTTCAGGGTATGTCATCTGGGTTTTGCCTTGTGAACCTTTTTGTCCTGACTGGGAGTTTGTAGGCATCCTCCTCAGGTGAGTCCTGTCTGCCACTCCCAGCTACTATATTAGTTTCACTTTCACTTTCAGTCATTGCCAGATATAGTCCTTACTACCAGTGCTACTCTGACCTTGGAAGGAGATCGTTTGATGGTGTTGCTGTGGAGCTCTTGTCCGGCGTGGACTGTCGTGTTTGGGATCGCCTTCTCTGCTCGTGACTGGATAAGTCTATCACTGCCATAGATTGTTTGTTGCTGTCTTCCCCTGTTGTTTTCCTAGACGTGAGTGATGGTGACTAGCGCTCCCATCGGCCTTTCCTCAGTCCAGTCTAGTTAGGGCGACTGAGGGTTTTAGGTATCCTGCTCGCCGCACGGGTTCACACCCCGTCTAGGGTATCAGGGCAGACAGGTGCCAGCTGAGGGTTAGTCAGGGGTGGCCATTCTATTTCCCATCCATAGATAAGGGTCCCCCTTCTCCTCTGTCTGGTGCGACACGACCGCTGCTGGGATAGCGGTCGTGACAGCGACACAAACCGAGCCGCGCCGCAACCACTATTGACAAAAAACTCAACGTGGTGGCTAGCGTCCCAATGTTCACACTACGCATGTCCGTAAACGTCATCAGAGGGCGGCCGGCTAGCGTCACGATGCCGCACCTATTAGTGATGTGACAGGCAGCGTGACAGGGGAGGCAACATAGCTGCAAATGAGGAATGTCAGCGTTGCTAAGATACAATGCAACGTGCAAACTGGTAGATACAATGACACATGGTAAGGATACAATGTGTAGCGTACCTCAGTTAAAACGGAGATCGCCAAGTAGATGAATAGACGCAACACCCACACAGATGTATACATATGATAATATACAAGAATACAGAAGTATAAAACATGTGTAGCCAGCGTATAGCATTAGAATGAAAGAAATCATCCTGACTGGTAACGTGTCAGTAGAAACTGATGATCGGGTGGTTATCAATCGCAGGGCTATGCATTGTGATATATTACAACAGTTTTCAAATACATAAAACATAACATAAAGAGATACATATAACAGAAAAGAGTCTAGCTGATTCCTGCCACATTGAACTCAAGATTGAGTCCAAACGGCTCGGTTTCTCAAGGGATCGCTCCATGACCTAATGGTGAGAATGGAATCTGGTCTAGGTTTTCCTGCTTAGGTTTGCGTTCCTTTTTATCCTATTTAGTAATCTGTAGCTTTTCCTTTCAGCTGTTCTCTGTCAGCCACTCTCACCTACTATATATTCTCCCTTTCTGCTTCCTTTGTTGCCAGATATAGACCTTCCTTCTAGATCTTCTATTCTGACCTCTGGTGGACAACAGTTGCTGTGGAGCAGTTGGAACTGGAGCTGTTGGATCTCCAGTTCACTCCTGTTGTTGTCTCCTGTTGTTGTCTCCCTTTGGGGATTGTTGATTGTGTTTGTGTTGTTTTTCCTTTCACTGTTGTTACCCTATGTGTCAATGGTGAGAATTAGTGCTCCCACCGCTCTATTCACTACCTAGGACTTATTTTAGGGTAAGCCAGGGGAGAGGCATGTTATCGGCGTATGGGTTAGCAGCGCATCTAGGGACGTCAGGGCAGCCAGGTGCCAGTGCCAGGTAAGCTAGGGGTCACCCCTCCTCCCTCTTCCTAGTGGAAGGGTACTTTCAAGGGTTAAACCATTGTAAGAAAAAATAATAATAATAATACTCACCTTATCTATTTGAGTACAAAGAGGCCACTCGGTGAATGATGACGTCATACGTCACCACTCAGGAGTTTTTGCGTGGGTTCCTCAATCACAATGGTCGTGGCGGCCTCTTACCGCCATTTCAGGGAAAATTGATTCGTTAACACGAAACACAAGGAAATTCAGCTTTGCAGCAAATTTTTATTTCCCTGAAATTCGGATCGAAGTCCACTTTGGATATTTCAATTTGCTCAACCTAATCATAACAACAAGAATGGTAAATATATTTTTTGCTTTTTTTTTGCAAACTAATGAACTTCATAATTTTTTTTTAAAGGGGTTCTCCTACTGTCATTGATGGCAGGGCACAAGTGACCATCATTTGTTCCGGATGTCAGTAAATGCAGTAGTGGACAAAAGGATCCAGAACTGAAAAGTGGGGAGTATGCTTTCCTCCACATATCCTCTGGCAGGAAGACAGGGAACCAAAAATATGTTAAAAAGATGGAGAACCCTTTAAGATGAGGGTGGATTTTTTCATTATACGGAATGTTTTCCCCACAGACAAGTTAAAAAGACAGTTAGATTCCATTGTACTTTCCAGCAATTTATAACCAACTACTTACCACTATCTATATTTGGCATATGCACAGGACATAGTATATGGAGTAAAAGCTTGAACGGTCACTTCCAGTTCCCAGCCAACACAGATCAATGGAGAGGTAGCATTTTGGTATGTATTAAAGTCTTTTGGATAATTATCCAAACAACCAAGCAAGCAGTGTTCTGCTGTTTCCATAACTCAAGCAGACTGTAATGAAGAGAGCTACACTTATATCTCAACCCAGTGAACTGTTTGGTTACTGCAGTAGCTGATACTTGAGGGATGGGGGTCATAAGACTACCAATCACCAGATTTTTTTTATCAAGCCCCCAAGTGAAAAGGGATCCTGTCAGGCATTTATGTCATACCCTGCAGATATGACAAAAATGGTAAAGATATGAATTCTCCTTTAAACCTTCCTCAAATATATCATTCAGCATATTTATGCTGGCAAATTTCAGACTGAAGGAATTGGAATATTAACAATGTTGACAGTTCTGTAAGAACTATATATATTAGAGATGAGTGAATTTCCTAAAATTTGTTTGGGCTCCAATTTGGTCAAATCAAGACTGAAATTCAGTTTGGTATGAATACATTTATTCTGAATCAAAGGTGCCCCAAATTGCCCTGAAAAATTGTGTATGAACTCTAAAGTCTTCTAGTACTGTATCCAATCCCTTTCCAGCTCATAGTAATGTCAAAGTGACAGTGACATACATATGGGTAAAGGAAAGTTAGCCACTTTTTAAAAATAAAAAAGGTCCAAAAGTGATGCCTTTTTATAGGAATAGTCTTCAACTCTGTATTTTAAACTGTAAAATAGCAACCATCATTTTGCATGATTTGTGTGAGACCATTCCCAAAAAATTCAGATTGCTTGGAAACCCAAGATTTTGGGAAGTTCATAGCAAATATTATGTTATGACAAATAAGTAAATGATTAAAGATGTGTTCCAATTGGACACTGGGTCTTGCCACAAGAGGATGTAAAAGTGCTTCACCTACTGCTCTATAAAAAGGATCTCAGAGGATACTTTTGGATAGTGTACTTATTGATGAGAGATCATTGACTGCTAGACATGTCTCTATGATGCACTTAGACAATTTGCCTAAGTTACAGACTTTAAGAGGGGTTGCATCATTGAACAGAGAGATGTAGGATGGTTACTTTGATGAATTGTTTGCCATCTAGGCCATTCTGACATAGCTGTTAGGAAAAGTTGGGAGCATTGGTTACATGAGGGCATGCACACACGGAGAACAGTCTTTGGATATCCAAGACATACCACCAGTAAAGCGGATCATTTGATCCACTGACAAGCACAAGCAGTTCCCACAGTTTCATTTTCCTCCATCCATACACAGAAGGCACCTTTATTATACACTCCTGTCTCTGGCAGGAACATTTCCAGTTGCATAGCAGAAGGAAGTTTGGTGTCACAGCCTCCATTACATGGTCTTCCATTGACAGCCTGCCACGATCAGCTTTGTTTGCAGTTGTGTCATGGACGAAAAACTGTATTGATACACACATTGGAACCATATTGTCTTTAGTGACAAATCCAGGTTCAGTTTGCGATATGGCAATGGTTGGGTTGAACTATGGAGGCCTCATAATGAAGCTTCAATCCTGCCTTTGCTGTTTACCAAGAATGTTTCTGCCAGATTCCTTAGCCTGTCTAGCTGCAAAATTTCTCTCCAATGGAGCATTTATGGGATCAACTTGAAGGTAAGCTTCGACAACCTACAAATTTGCAGGATCTAGAGGCCCAGTTGCAACATCTATGGGCAAATGTCCTGCACTATAAGGAACCTATTTACTTCCATGTCCAACCGTATCTCATTTTATATGCCAGGATAGAGGGGGCCCAAAAGGGTACTAGAGCCTCTTTTCATTTATACAGTTTTTTTATTCCAATAAATGGCTCTTTTTGCTTTAATACTGTAATCACTTAAATAGCACATGTGTTTGCTGCACACAGAAGACTGTCAAGTGAGAAATGAATAGCTGCTGGATTCACTCACCCTGACAGTTTGCTCTGTGTTGCTGTGGGCTACATAAAGTTTTTCAGCTTCTGATCTTGCTCTCCTTGGTATCCAGAGCCAGCACCAAGCCAGCTGAGTGCGCCACTCCTCCCTTCTAGATATCTAGCAGTGAGCAGAGAACTGGGGATTGGGCGGGACTACAAGTTCATACAGATTGAATGCAACTCTGCATGTATAGTATTCATATCAAGTAGGAGGCTGCACAATGCTGGGAATGTTAGTTCCTGCTACATTCAGTAAATAGCAATGGTTTTGAGGAGCGAGTGTCTCCTTGTTTTCAATTGGATGAGGTGAGTTTTTAATTTTTTATTTTAACTTTAGCAGTTTTTAATGGCCGTTAGACTGGTGCACTTGCGTCTATATGGCTGTCAAAAATGAGCCCATTTATTTCAGTGGTGTCCGTCTGGGCATGAAATTGGTCAAAAACATGTTCTATTTTTTTGATGGACCCCACGTGACTCCATAAACTATGGCTCCAAAAACGGTGTGACAAACGTTACAAAAACGATCATCACACAGCCTTTTTTACTGTCATTTGAATGTAGCCTATGTGTAATCTATATATGGTGTATGTCTAGTTCTACATTTGTTCATAATTGTTTTTCACTTTGGAAAGAAAAAATGTTGTAGGAGGAAATCTAGAAACTAGACAGTTAACAATGTTAGCCTACAAAGTGTAAGCAAATAAACAGTCACCACTAATAAATTTAAAAACCTCAGTCTTTCTGCAGCATAAATTGCATTGCAGGAATAAAGTTTTATTGCTAAGCCCCACTGCCTAAAACTTTTTATCAGAGACGCTGAGCTGCATATAGCTGATTACATCAATTACTTTTTCGAACATGATTGTGATCCCACCGCTGCTTCACTGGATCAGCAAATAGAAAGTAGTCTCCGAGCAAATGGCATTTTTATAACCTTGGCAAAATGATACTGCTGCTGATGAAAATCAGCCACCTAGAGAGTGAGATATAGGAAATATGATACATAACTAACAAGAAGAATAATCTCCTAAATTGAAAGCCATAATGTTTGCAGTTAAAACTAAATATTAAGTGGGTATTCAGTGCCTATGACACTCCTGAGGATGCGAACTTAGCTGGATATGAAGATCATATTAGGAAATCTGATTACATTTTTTGCAATTGAAACTAGAAAATGAATGGTTTTATTGAACAAAAAAATACAGAGTGAAGATGAGGAGCACAGATGGATTCTTGAAGCAGCATCATTGTGAATGTTCATTATGAATAGATGCAAGAATATGCTTGAATATGTTTTACTGGGGAATGTTTCCCATATTTCTGAACGCTTCGATTTCTGAACGGATCTGGCTTTCCAATTATAGAGTATAAATTGGAGAGTGTTAAGGACTTTCTCGAAATATGTGGGCAGTCAAATGTTTCAGTACTCCAGAAGAGGACAGTAGCATAAAACTTGATTTTAATATTTGGCATTGTATCCCTCTATGAGGGTGAGGAACAGACAGCAATGCAAAGCAAATTAATCTATCCTGAACACACAAGGGCACAGTTATAAAGAAGGAGAGTAAAAATACACTGTTGTAGGAAATGAAAATATATTTTAAGATCTTTATAAATATCATAAGGGAACATGAGTTATGTATCCAATGAGGAAATAATTAAAGGGGTTGTCCAAAATTTGGATATTGATGGCCTATCTTTAGGATAGGGCATCAATATCAGATCAGCAGGGCTCCACCTCAGGACACGGCATCATCAGACAGACATATCAGTTGTTTGAGGAGGCTATAGCACCCCAGTGAGCCAGTGACATCACGTTCATCAGTCATATGGCCTAAGTGCAGCTTAGTCCCATTCCACCACTATCCAATGGACAGTGTTTTGCTAGGTAAGCTACGAGAAAGTCAAAGAGCTCACCAGAGCAAGCAGTCTCCTCAAACAGCTGATCGACAGGAGTGTCAGACCCCCACTTAACTGATATTGATGATCTATTCTCAGAATGTGATTAATATTAAACACCTGGAAAACCCTTTAAAAAAACATAAGCAGACATAAATCTTACTTGGAACATTTAGGGGTTTTCTAAAGAGAACAAAATGATGTCTGCAGGCTCAGAGGGGCTTAAAAACATAACTGAAACGCACTTCCCCAATTATTTGCTATGGTCATTCACACATTGCCCAGATCCCCATTGCTTTCTACTTCCTCCTCCCATCTCAACATACAGTAAATGCCTGAAAATGCCTTCTCAGCCAATAGCTAGCCATGACTGTGATCCACTTCTGCCAGAGATTTTTATGCTACACATATCTATGCTAGTTTTCTTCCAACAGTCTTTATTTTTGCTTTTAAATATTTTATTTTGCTTACAAGATTTCATAGTCTTATAATGGAATCTTGAAGTCCTAGTTGAAATAAATTAAGAGAATATAGATGTAGCTAACATTATCTTGACTGACTTGAAGATTTGATGTAAAAATAACATTACAGTAATATAAAAAGTAAAGTGACCATTCTGGTGTACCTGGAGTCAAGAAAATGCTCTCTACATCTGTGTGACAGAGATATACTGTACATTTCTACTACTTTTAGCATTAGAGAGAGATCTACCAAATTTATGTGAACTGCTAGAAAAAATATCCAACCTTATTTCATGTCACAAACTGAAGTTTACCATTTATGCAAATTCTTGAAGGGTGATGATTCTTCTGGAGCTCCATCTAGTAGGCAACCTTCAGGTAATGCTTGTTTAAAAAGTACCGTATACCAAATAGTTCCTTTCTAGAATAGAAAATAAACTGCATCCTTAATGTTACTCATGCATGGCTAGCAGATCATAGCACCATTCCTTTAAAGACTCCTAAACATTTGTACAAATAAATATATACATATGATCGTGAACACAGTGTACAGAGGAATTCCTGGTGTGATGAGCCAAATGGTTCTGAAGCTACATCTTCTCTGCTTCTCAGTGGAGACCCACTGAGACAGTTTTACTGTATTTGTATTTGTTCAGCATCTCATCTGAGAAGCAGAGAAGATGCTGCAGCTTCAGAAAAAGCCATCTCATCACACAAAGATTCTCTCCACATACCCAAGATTTAGCATGTGTGTCCACCTCTACACATTTACTGAAGTGGATACAGAAAGGCTTTTAAATAGAAAAAATAGAAACAGCAGTTGACACTATATTAAAATGATTCCTGGAATATCTAAGGATAGAAGCAATATTTTTAAGTGTAATTAGATTTTTTTTTTTTCATAATTATGGGACAGATTTAACTATGCACAGTACTCTTCTTGGGATAACTCCTTGGAATACATTCTAAGTGTGACAATTTAAAAGAGCTATAGATATAAGCAAAACTTTGTGGCACTCTGCCATCTGTTTGCTGCTGGAAGTCGGGTTCCCACCCCGTCTTGTAATAAACATAGAAACTCCAGCGATTATGATGCAAGAAAAAAAAAATTTAATTGGTGATGCGGCTGTATACAATAAGACATTTCGGCCACACATTTGCCTTCATCAGACTTGTGCCACTTTGTTAGATAAATATCCAAGTTGCGGGCGTCAGGACAGAAGTGCAATAGCACTGAATAGGAAGCGCATTGCATTTCTGTCCTGACGCCCGCAACTTGGATATTCATCTAACAAAGCGGCACAAGTCTGATGAAGGCCAATGTGCGGCCGAAACGTCATATTGTATACAGCCGCAACACCAATTAAATAATCTCTGGAGTTTCTATGTTTATTAATTTAAAAGAGCTATTTATAATTCCATTAAGTAATTTATGGTGTGCTGGCAAAATGATAAGTTAATGGCTATGGACACCTTTGAGGCAATTTTTTAAATATGATTGCATTTTACATATTTTGGGCTAAAAATTTTTTTTTTAAGTTGGTATCTATTTAAATGTTCAACCATTTCTGAGCTAAAAGGGCTAAAAATCTGTCTGTTTGCAAGCTATCACAGTCTGTTTTCTTTGAATCTTGTCATCTGATGGTTCATATGTAGCTCTTATCTTTGATCTCCTAACCTCATAAACACTCATTGTAGCTTGATATTTATCAAACTGATAAGAGTATGGCTTTTATGAGGTCAGGAGACAAGAGCTACACATGAGCTGTCAGATGATGGGATTCAAAGAAAGTAGGCTGTGACAGATTGCGCATAAATTGATTTTTAACCTTGTATCGCAGAATCGGCTGAACATTTTTCATAAAAAAACTATTGAAAAAAATTATTTTTAGACCAAAATGAGTAAAATGCAATCATAAAAAAGTGCCAGATGGTGTACATAGCCTTTAAGAAACATAGAAGTTCTAAATGGCAAGATGGCCTTAGCTTGTAAGGTATCAGTGACATCATGGAAAACAACATCTTTTGTCTAATTAGTGAATGAGTTAGAGTGATAAGTGCCCACCAACGCAAAAGCATTTCACATCTACACAGCTTGCAATAGATTTGTATAACAATAGAAGATTTTGTAAGACAGAATGCCCATTACATTGAGTAATTACCTCCTGACTGCACTTATTCCCATTTCTTCACTACTATAATTTGCCTACATTATAATCTTTGCCAGAATTGTATCCCCTGTTGAAAATTGGATTGTATATAAATACACATATCACATCTAATTAAATAGAATTTTGGTATGATTCTTTTCTACAGTAAATATTGTAATGTACTGTACTCTCCTAAATGTGCTGTTTTTTGTCTTTGTCTTGTGAAAGTTGTTGGACTGCAATAGCTATATATTTTTTTTACCGTCACACTGAGAGAATAAAAGCAAACCAGGCTCTTTAGCTAATCAGACTGCAAGTACAGCATGGAATTCAGTGCAGCTGACAAAACTAGGAAATAAATAATGCAGGGCAATAAAATGTTACATTAGGCAAATAAACATCTCAAGATGAATTATATGCGACATTCAGAGGAAACAAACAAACCCTACCTTCTGGAAATCTGGCAGACCTGCCATTGTGCTAAATGCCAGAAAATAATCAGGTAGTGGGTGCGACTAGCTATTTGAGGGAGGTGTTTTTTTTTTAAAAAACAGCACCACCAAGAAAAATATTTTTTTCCCTTTCTCCTTTTTAACAGAGAAACACTTAAAGCTCATTTTCACTAATGAGTTGATTTTACAGTTATATTTTAGTCAAACGTCTCTTTATGATGTGGCTGTAAAGGTTTGGCTCACAGGGATAAAGTGGCTTTTATGACTAGAGCATATTGTTCAAAGCTGCGTTTTCTGTGTCTGGCTTGTGGAGCTATTAAAATGATCAATACGCAAAAAGATTTTGATTGCATGCAGAGTTCAGACTTGCTGTGAGGTGGCATATATTCAAGTTCATTTCCTTGATGTCTTTCCGTTGACCAAGTTCAAAGGACCTTCTTCAGATGCCTGGAAGCCTGGTCGGAGTGGATTTTATCCCCAGTGGAAAAAAAACAGAGCTGATTTTTCCTTATTGACATGTATGGTGGAAGACAATTGTTACAATAACTTTTTTAAAAGCCAACTCTCTTAATGGCGTAAAGCAGTTTTGATTAAATCACTAGAGATGAGCAAATTTTTCAACTATTCGATTTGGCCAGTTCGCCAAATTTTCCGAACCGATTCAAATTTATTTGTAGCGAATCGCATTAAAAACAGCTATTTCCTGGCTGCAGAGAGCCTATATAGTGGTGTAGAACACTGTGCCTTGCAGCAACCTGTATAGTGAGTCTGCTATGGTAGTGAAACAATACTGTGAGTCAGTATGACATGCAGATGACAGGCGTCACTCTTAGAATGACTGCACACTTCTTGTCTTTGGTCAGTTACGGGGCCAAAACTGACCAAATAACTCAAGTGTGAACTCAACCTTACAGGTCGATGTTAGCATCAGGTATAAAGAACCATGCAGAGGTTCAAGATCCTACCATAGCGTGAAAGAATGCACTTCTTTTACACCGCCGTCATCTGATTCCACATAGATCTCTACAAAACCTGTTCTATTAAACGCTTATACAAGTGGAGCCCCCCGACAGAGTGGAGAGGGTGTCAGCAGTAAGTTTGTGTTGACGTCACTGATTATTTTGCCCCTCCTCTGATACATCAGAACAATAACCCCCAAAAATGGATCCTGTCTGTTGAGCATCTGCCTTCACTCGGTGAGCATTTGGTTAGTAATCCATCAGTATTGCTAATGTTAAAAAAACAGGAGTGGATCCAAAACAGAGATGACACGTGAAAGGAATATTTTCATGTCTTCTGTGTTTTGTACTCACTCCTGCTTTTGGCTACCAAATCATAAGCCAATTCTGAAGGGACCATACAGGCATTAAAGCTGCTACACAGACAGGATCTGTTGTGTGTCTAATTGTTCCTTCCTACTGACAGATCAGAAGAAGGGTCAAATAAATGATGATGTCAACCACACCAAAAAGGCAAAATAGTGGCAGCAGCAGCATTAGGAGGACACCGAGTAGCAAGGTGACATAGTGTTGAGGTAGAAGCATCAGGAGACCACAGAGTGGCAAGGTGACATAGTGTGGAGGTGGCAGCAGCATCAGGAGACCACAGAGAGGCAAGATGACATAGTGTGGAGGTGGAAGCAGAATCAGAAGACCACAGAGTGGCAAGGTGACATAGTGTGAAGGTTCCAGCAGCATGAGGAGGCCACAGTGTGGCACAATGACAGAGTGTGAAGGTGGCAGCAGCAGCATCAGGAGACCACAGAGAGGCAAGGTGACATAGTGTGGAGGTGGAAGCAGCATCAGCAGACCACAGAGTGGCAAGGTGACATAGTGTGGAGGTGGAAGGAGCATCAGGAGACCACAGAGTGCCAAGGTGACATAGTGTGGAGGTGGCAGCAGCATCAGGAGACCACAGAGTGACCCAGTGACCGAGTGGGCAGATAGCTGGCACTAACAGTACCCACTGATGATAGTGGGTGTAAGAAGGAGCTCTTTGCATCAGATGTGTGGCATCAGGTGGGTGGAAGCATCAGAATAGTTGTTGAGGCGGGTAGCCAGAAGAAACCAGTCTCTTTTCTCACGGTTTGGGTGAGGCAGCATGGATGATCTAATCTGATGGATCAGGCATTGGTAGGTGGAAATCCTGGCTGATCCACGCCTGATTCATCTTGACAAAGGTCAGTCTCTCCACATTTTTGGTGGACAGGTGAGTTCTCCTTGGAGTAACTATGGCCCCCGCCGCACTAAACACCCACTCTGATGCCACACTAATAGCCAGACAGGACAACTTTTCCAGGGCAAACTCGGCCAGTTGCAGCCACAAATCCAGTTTGGCTACCCAGTAGTCCAGCAGATATTCGATGACGGGTAGCAGGATGCACTCCAAGTATGCACCCCCTGCTGATTCAGGTTCTGCTCTATGTCTAACTGCTGGTGAGTAGTTTCTTCACTATGAGGGTGAAGAAAGCTGCTTATCAGCGACTCTAGACTCAGGCTGCTGCTGATGGAGCTGGTACTGCTCCTGCCACCCCCCCAGCAGCTATGGTAGTGGAACATGAGCTCAGAGGGCCCTCCTGGACAGACCTGCAAGAGGATGAACGTTGGTGCAGATAGGCAGCTGCCAACTCACTACATAGGATGTCTCTATAGTAGTTCAGTTTGTCCTCCCTCTCAGCGGGTGTAAAAAAGGCCCCCATTTTGGACAGATAGCAAAGGTCTAACATGGTGGAGAGCCAGTAGTCATCCCTCTAGCGAATGGTGACAATTCGGCTGTCACTACGCAAGCAAGTGAGCATGTATCAGGCCATTTGCGCAAGTGACTCGGAGGGACTCCCTGCCTCCATCTCCACTGCATACTCCCACAGTGTGTCTGGGTCATCCGCTTCGTCTTTCTCATCTCCCTCTTGCTCCTCTGGCTGCTCCTGCTCCTCTTCTCCTGTCACCTCTTTAGAAAAACCACCCATTTCACTACACATTTCTTGTGCTCCAATGTCCTCCCCCTCCTCCAGTTCAGCCCCCACAGGGCTCATGTGGCCGTGAGATATAGGCACCACGTCTCCAGTCCCCTGACTGGCCATCTTTTCCAGGATATAAATCATTCGAATGACGTTGTTCATCCCGTAGTCCTGGCGACTGACAAATAAAGTGGCCTCCTCAAAGGGCACAAGCAAACGGTAGGTGTCACGCATGAGCTGCCACTGGCTAACATCAAAGTTACACAGGGGAGTACCTCTGTCCGCCTATATCATCAAAAAATTGTTTATGGCCTCTCTCTGTTCGTATAGTCGGTCCAACATAGGGTAGAATTCCAACAGGTGGAAACGTCGCATTTCAGCTTATGTTGGGGGGACGCTGTTCTGCGGCTGCAGCTCAAGGAGGGTGTGCTTGGGCTTGGCAGTGTACGAGTGGCTGAAGTGCATGCAAAGTTTCCTGGCCATTTTTTAGGATGTCTTGCAGATGGGTGGAAGATTTCAGGAAATGCTTGACAACCAGATTTAACACATGCACCATGAAGGGGGCATGGCTCAGCCCTCCTTGACTCAGTGCTGAATCCATGTTCTTCCCGTTGTCGGTTACCATGGTTCCGATTTTCAGTTGTCGTTGAGAAAGCCAGGATTCGATTTTTTGATGAAGGAAGCGGAGCTGTTTCGCCCCTGTGTGACTCAGTTCGCCCAGGCAAACTAGGTGCAGAACAGCGTGACACCGCCGTGCCCTGCAAATCTGGTATGCTGGAGGGGCACTGTGAATTGTCCCTGCAGTGGAGGCCAAGGATACGGTGGAGGATGAGGAGGCAGAGGCGGACATTGTCGCAGGACCAACTGAGTGGCATTGTGGAGGCGGAAGTGGCGCCACCTGGCCAAGTTGCTGGTTTGGCTGGGCAGGAACCACATTTACCCAGTGGGCTATAAAGAACATATATTGTCCTTGACCCTAGTTATAGCTCCACACATCGGCGCTGCCGTGCACTTTGGCAGACATCGACAGGCTCAAGGACTGGCCCACCTTCTGCTCTACATATGTGTGCAGGGCTGGTACTGCCATTTTGGCAAAGAAATTATGGCTTGGGACTCTCCACCTCGGCTTGGCACAAGCCATCAGTTCTCTGAAAAGTGCAGAGTCCACCACTTGGAAAGGGAGGGACTGCAGTACCAGCAACTTGGCCAGGAGCACGTTCATCTTCTGCGCCGTTGGATGAGTGCACACATACTGTTGTCTCTTGGCAATCGATTCAGTGATCGATTGCTGACGGAATGACTGACGAGGTCTAGGAGGGCGAGGAGCTGGAGCATCGGGACTGGTAGTTGATGTGAAGGACAGACAGTTCTATAGGAAGACAGTATAATCCCCATAGACTCCAATGCTTATGCATTCGAGCGTATGAGAATAGCAATTTGATTATTGCTTGTTATATTTCCGTATGGTAACTATAAAAAAGTGTAAAAACATTTTTTTAAAATAAATAAAATACACATCATGGGTAGAGCGAATCGAAGCTGACGAAGTGGAATTTGTTACAAATTTCAGGAAAAATTTGATTCGCACTGAATGCGAATTTCCTCGCACTTAGTAACGAATCACATTTTTTATAAAATGGCTGCTGCATGTGTGAGGACATGGAGAAAGGAACTCTGGGAAAGCGGGATAACCCATACTGACATACATGCAGCCAATCAGCAGCCAGCCAGCTCTGTGTTGTCACAGCCCTATAACGGCAACCAATTTAGATTCTGCCATTCACCAGCGTACTTAGTGCAGGGAGAGACGTGTCTGCAAGCGTCAGTGATAGAAAAAACGTCATTGTGCTAAAAAATCGATTTACAAGTCCAGGGAAAGATTATTCAAAATGTAGGGAAAAGATAGGGAGAAATCATTCCACAGCATTTCTGTTGAACAGGGTTCAGTCGGGTAGGTGACAGCCTGGGTAATAGGAACAATCTGATTACACCTTGATGCACTGACTGGGGATCTAAATTGCCATTATACAACTCTGTAATTCCAGCAAACCGTTCTTATTCGAGTGCAAGTGCTGTTTGATACAGACATTAGCAGGGTTTATTACAAGGAAATAATTCTACTTTTTATTTGCCCTTGTGCAGTGCAGTTATATGTTCTAAAGTATTTTTTGGCTTGTATTAGTGGGGAAAAAAGGGCTTATTAGCGGTTGTGTGGTGAAGTGCGAAAATTTTAGCCCTTTTTGCCGTGTATTAGTGGCACAAGTAAAATATATTTGCCGCTCAGCTGTGCAGTTATCTGTTTTAATGCCCTTTTTACATGTATTAGTGAAAAAGGGAAAAATATCTTTGCCACTCAGCGGTGCAGTGAGATATTTTACAGCCCATGGCCATGTATTACTGGCGATATTCAAATATATTTGCCGTTCATGGTTGTACTTATCTGTTGAAAAGCTTTTTGTGTAAAAATAGGAAAAAAATAGGGCCTAATTGCCGTTTAGCGGTGCAGTGAGATATTTTACAGCCCAGTTTGCTGTGTATTATTGCAAAATACAAATATATTCGCCTTTCATCATTGCACTTATCTGTTGAAAAAGCCTTTTGTGTAAAAATAGAAAAAAACAAAAACAAAACTAGTGCCTAATTGCCCTTGTTCGGTGCAGTGAGATATTTTACAGCTCAGTTTGCTGTGTATTACTGGCAAAATAAATTATATTTGCCGTTCATCGTTGCACTTTTCTGTTGAAAAGCCTTTTGTGTAAAAATAGAAAACAATTAGGGCCTAATTGGCATTCAGCAGTGCAGTGAGATATTTTACCGTTCTGCTTTGCACTTATTTGTTGAAAAGTCTGCTGTGTTCTGTAAAAGTGTAAAAAAAACTAGGGCCTAATTGCCCTTGTGCGGTGCAGTGCTATACTCTAAAGCCCAGTTTGCCGTGTATCACTGGCAAAATAAAAATATATTCACCGTCCAGCTTTGCACTTATCTGTTAAAAAGCCTTTTGTGTACAAATACAAAAAATTAAGGCATAATTGCCCTTGTGCTGTGCAGTGAGATATTTTACAGATCAGTTTGCCCTGTATTACTGGTGAAATTAAAATATATCTGCCATTCATTGTTATATTCACCGTCCAGCTTTGCACTTATCTGTTGAAAAGCCTTTTGTGTAAAGATAGAAAGAAATTAGGGCCTAATTGCCGTTCAGCGGTGCAGTGTATTACTGGAGAAGTAAAAATATATTCGCCGTCCTGCTTTGCACTTATCTGTTGAAAAGCCTGCTGTGTTCTGTAAAAGTGTAAAAAAAAAAATAGGGCCTAATTGCCCTTGTGCGGTGCAGTGCATTCCATAGCCCAGTTTGCCATGTATTACTGGCGAAATAAAAAAATATTTGCCGTTCATCGTTGCAGTAATCTGTTGAAAAGCTTTTTGTGTAAAAATAGAAAAAAATTAGGGCCTAATTGCCGTTCAGCGGTGCAGTTATATTTAGTGAAGTACTTTTCGCGGGATGGACCGAATTATGTAGTGGTGAAATTTTTTATGTGAAACAGGCTTTTTTGGGGAAAATTGATGAGTGATAGTAGACTTTTTTCTATATGAACCAAATTCCATTATCCTTTCATTGGTGAAATTTTTTATTTCAACCAATTTTTCTTCGGGAAAATTTATGGGTGATTGTATACCTCCTTTTTCGGTATGACCTGAATTATGTCGTCGTGGGTCCTGCAGTAAACATAATGAAACCGCTGATGACAGCACACCAGCAGACTTTGCCTTTACCATCCATTCACAATTAAATCAAGCAGCTTTACTAAGTTGAAAACATTCAAATGTTTTTATCTGCTCCGTCTGCATTTGATCTCCACAGCACACAAGACATGACAGGAGAGCCTCTTCTTTGGAGTCCAAGTCCAGTTTCTTAAGATCAGGAGTTCCATCAGAATTGTGCGTAACAATCTTGCCCCCTTTGCAAAGCCGTAACAAAAGGACTCCATAGGCATACACGTCAGAGGAAGCTGAAGCTGGTTGCCCCAATTTTAATTCAGGAGCAGTAAACAGCGGGAAGCAAATAGAGGGGGCTGAACTCTGCTACTCTGCATCTCTTGTGAAGTCAATGTCTCCAGCAATGCCCCTCTCATGATTTACAGCAAATACATTATTTTCATGTAGATATTCAAGAACTATGTTTGAGGCATGTAGTGTATGCAAGCCATGTGTGACCTCTGTCAATTAAGGGCCTACTTGCCGTTCAGCGGTAAAGTTATATGTGGTAAAGCCCCTTTTGAGGTGACATTTTTTTATGTGACACTGGTTCTTTTTTGGAAAATGTATGGGTAAATGTACACCCCTTTTTGCGGTATGGACTGACGTACTTAGTGGTAAAATTCTTTCTGTGACACTGTCTTTTTTTCAGAAAATATATGGGTGAATGTACACCTCCTTTTGCGGTATGGAACGACTTACTTAGTGGTGAAATTCTTTATATGACACTTACTTTTTTTCTGAAAATATATGGGTGAATGTACACCTCCTTTTGCGGTATGGATTGAAGTACTTAGTGCTGAAATTCTTTACGTGACACTGGCTGTTTTTCAGAAAATGTATGGGTGAATATACCCCTCCTTTTGCGGTATGGACCGACTTACTTAGTGGTGAAATTATTTATTTGACGCAGGTTTATTTTTTTTTATTTTTGGGTGATTGTACACCAACTATTGCAGTATGGGCCGAATTACGTAGTGGTGAAATGTGTTATGTGAAACTGGCTTTTTTGGGGAAAATTAATGTGTGACTGTACACCTCCTTTTGATGTATGGGCTGAATTACGCAGTGTTTACATTTTTAATTAAAGTAAACTCTGCTGCTCTGTATCTCTTGCGAAGTCAATGTCTCCAGCAATCCCCCTCTCGAGATTTACACCAAATACATTATTTTCATGTAGAGATCCAAGAATTATGTAAGAGGCATATAGTGTATGCAAGCCATGTGCAACCCCTCTCATCACTCTCACTCTGTTCTGCACCTGGTTTGCCTGGGTAAACGGAGTTACACAGGGGAGGAACTGCTCCGTGTCCTTCAGCAAGAAATCGAATCCTGGATTTCTCCGTGACAACTCAAAATCAGAACCATGGTGACCGACAACGGGAAGAACATGGTGTTGGCGTTGTGTCAAGGATGGCTGAGCCATGCGCCCTGCATGGCACGTGTTCAATCTGATTGTCAAGCGGTTCTTGAAGTCTTCCACCCATCTGCAAGATATTCTAAACATGGCCAGGAAACTTTGCATGCACTTCAGCCACTCATAGACCGCAAAGTACACCCTCCTTCAGCTGCAGCGGCAGAGTGTCATCCTCCAACATAGGCTGATATGCGACGTTTCCAACCATTGGAATTCCACCCTCCATATGTTGGACCGACTGTACGAACAGAGACAGGCCATAAACGGATTCTTGATGATCCAAGCGGACAGGAGTAGTCCCCTGTGTAACTTCTATGTCAGCCAATGGGGTCATCAGCACTAATAAGCAGTCATTTTCACAGCTCAAGGTATCCTCCCGGATGCTTGACCTCTGCACGTCGATGGTCTGCATTGTGAAGCTTGTCAGAAAAGACAAATCCCGCAGTGCACTCCCTTGGAGGAAACTCTGGATTCGGCACAGGCTGCTTTGTTCCTTCAAAAACATTGGACCCTGTACAGCGTGACACCGATGTATAATTTCTCATACACCAGACTGAAAGAGTACTCCAAGCACCTGTCTACCCACATAGCTGCCGAGAAGCAGAAGGGTCTTGCCATTGAGGTGGGCTCAGAGCTGAACCTAAAAGCCACATTTTCCTGTTTACCCGGTCTCAAAGAGAAATGACAGAGATCCACTGGCTGTGCTCATACAGATTTCATCCAAGCCTTCACTCACCAAGGCAAGCACAGAGGACCGGATTGTGTAGACAGGTTGGTTCTGCAGGACGTACTCAGAGGACGATCTATTGGAGTAGTTACCAAAGATAATTACTTGCCTCCCGCTCTTCCTTTGACTGTTGTTTCGGTAATCTGGTGATCAGTTCTCAGGACCTTACGTGGCTAGCAGCGATGTTGACAGGGTATGACGTGTCTGGATCGTGTCGGCCACAGAGCTTGTTTTCTATGTGCCCATTGAACCTCGCATGGACATTTCTTATGCCATCTACGCAGAGGACTTCAAGACTTTATGGAATGATATTCATAAATCAAAGGACGAGGTCACGTTGGAGGAAGTGGACAATTTATTCCAATGTCTTTACTCGCATTTATTTAGACACTCTAGAATCCACTTATCAGCAACCCAGCTCGTCAATCTGGAGTCTGCTTTTCTGCTGGACTGTTCTCCAGTTATCAGCCATAACCCTATACATTTCTTGATCAATATGCATTACCCTCGTGGTCACTGGTCGTCAATCCATTCTTGTTGATAAATCACTTTGTTTTTCCAGTTTGTCTTTTAAATCTTGTGGTTTTGCCACTTCTGTGTTGTATTTTATGTGTGTTAATATCCTGTTTGTTAAATAAACATTGTTTTTTCTCCCCCATTCAAAAATAAAAAAATTAATTGGTTTGTGATTTCGTAGCCAAAAGCAGGAGTGGGTACAAAACAAAGAAGACATGCAAATATTCCATTCACGTGTCATCTCTGGTTTGGATCCACTCCTATTTTTTTTTACATTAGCAATACTGATGGATTACTGACCAAATGCTGACAGAGTAAAGGCGGATGCTCAACAGACAGGATCCGTTTTTTGACGGTTATTGTTCTGATGGATCAGAGGAAGGGCCAAATAATCAGTGACATCAGCACAAACTTACTGCTGACACTCTCTCCACTCTGTCGGGGGGCTCTACTTGTATAAGCGTTTAATAGAACAGGGTCTGTAGACATCTATGTGGAATCAGCTGATGATGGTGTTAAAGGAGTGTGCTTCTTCTTGGTGCTAACATCGACCTATAAGGCTGAGTTCATACTTGAGTTATTTGGTCATTTTGGCCCTGTGACCACCCAAATAAGTGAAGTGTGCAGTGATTCTAAGTGCAACGTCTGTCATCTGCATGTCATTCTGACTGACAGTATTATTTCACTACCACAGCAGACTCCCTATGATTGTTATTGCAAGGCACAGTGTTGCACACCACTATAAAGGCTTTCTGCAGCCAGGAAATAGCCTAGTTTAATGTAATTTGCCACAAATTTATTCGGATCAAACCAAATTTTTCAGAAAAATTTGGCGAACCGGCAAATCAATTTTTTTATTTTATTTGCTCATCTCTAATCATGGGCATCACCACATGTGAAAATGCCTGTAGTATTAAAATATAAAAATATTTATCATATAGAGAAAATGAAACAAAAAAAAAAAATTGCCATATTTTGGTTGCTTCTTCTCCCACAAAAAATGAAAAAAAAAGTGCTCGAAAAGTTGTACACATCCCAAGATGGCATCAGTGAAAAGTACAGATTGCCCTGCAAAAAATTAGCCATCACGCAGATTTATACACATAATTACAAAAAAAGTCATAGGGGTCAGAATATGGCGTTGAATTTTTTTTTAAAGGTTTCATAGGAAAACTATACATATGTGGTATTACCATAATTGTAAAGTATAGGGGATACCATAAAAACAAAACCTATCAAACTGTTGCAGAATTGTGTTTTTTTTCCAATTTCACACAACTTGCAATTTTATTCTATCTCCCTACTATATTGTATGCAATATTAAATGGTGGAATTAGAAAGTGCAACTTGTCCCACAAAAATCAACCCCTCATACGGCTATGTGCATGGAAAAATAAAAAAAAAGTTATGGCCCCAGAAAGGCAGGGGGTGAAAAACAAAAAACTAAAAACCTATGTTACAACATAGACAGAGCTATTTCATTCAGGACTAATCATTACCATAGTATGAGCTCTAGCATTTTGCTATCTTGATTGTTGGCACTACACATTTACATTTCACAATAACGCCATTTTATCAGGACAACTCCACCAGGCTAGAAATCTGACAAAAGGACTTGTGGGGGAGGTAGCATATTTAAAGTCTCTGAGCTCTTCAACTAGACCAAATGTAGATTTAGTTCATTTCAGGCACAAAGTAGTAAAGGGTGTGGTAATGAATGTTGATGCACCAAATTATTAAAGTGGCAATAGTCAAAAAGTACAGTACATAGCTGTAGAAATATAATAATATAATACTACATGAACAAATGTTCAAATTTAATTACAAACTTTGTAATTTGATGTTGTGTTTCAAGTGTCTTCTTTAAAAAGTACAAAATAAAGGAAGAAGTAGGCCTTTTGTAACTCCATTATTATCTGTAGTACATTTTCAAAACAGTCAACAATTTGGCCATATCTATATTTGAGCTTCTTTCACAATATATAAATATAAGGCCTCGTCGACACTTCCGTTTTTCACAGACGTGTAGTATCAGCATTTTCCATGGATAGCTCACGTACCCATTGATTTAAATGTGTTTGTTCACACATCATGGAGATATGCTCTACTTTAGTCGGTGATGCAGAGGAAACACACCTATTGAAGTCTCTGGGTCTGTGAAAATCATGGACACAACACTGATGACATCTGTGGTGTGTCTGTTTTTCAGCTGAGTCATGTCTGTGGGTTATGGAAGACCCACAGAGGATACAATTAGACACACGGACCATCCAAGGACGCTTTTTTCACATACGTAATATTGACACGAAAATGTGAATAAGGCTAAAGGTACTAAATCACAGCAACAAATTTACTTTAAAAAAACTTATTTTCAGAGATATTTCATTTACCACTGGTGCTCTAATACCTGGTATTAACCCTTCACAAACCATTCTCAAGACATTTTTCATAAGTGTCTAGTAGTCTCTCACATCAGCTAGGATGTTTTTTGTGCTCTTCAATGGAGATTTTTTTCAGCTGTGCAATGATTGAGCTGTTTCTTGCATTCAGAGCCAGTTGCTTATTCTCTCACAGCATATCAATAAGATTTAGATCCAACCCTTGATTTGACCATGTAGTAAAATACTACTGCTTCTCTTATCAGCCAGTCCTTGGTGGATATACTTGCATGATTATAGTCATGGTCATTTAGAACGTTACACTTTTGGACAAACGTTAATCTTCTGACATGCTAACATTATCCTGAAGCACGCTATGGTACAATGAAGACTTGCATTATTGCATTATTTTTTTGGTTTATTAAATTATTGAAAAGTCAACTTGTTATAGCTAGTTTTGTTCAAGTACATCACCTTTACCTCTATATCCTCTTAGAATGAAGATTACAAATTATTACAGTATGTCCAAACAATTTGTTTAACAAATAAACTTTATAGGGGTATCCTTACTTTTTCAAATGGCTATGCAGATGTGTCCACCCTATCTTAGCTCAAATTTGGTTAAGGCTGGGTTCACACGGGCGTTGCGGGAAAATGTGCGGGTGCGTTACGGGAACACCCACGATTTTTCCGCGCGAGTGCAAAACATTGTAATGCGTTTTGCACTCGCGTGAGAAAAATCATGCATGTTTGGTACCCAAACCCAAACTTCTTCACAGAAGTTCGGGTTTGGGATCAGTGTTCTGTAGATTGTATTATTTTCCCTTATAACATGGTTATAAGGGAAAATAATAGCATTCTGAATACAGAATGCATAGTAAAACAGCGCTGGAGGGGTTAAAAAAAATAAAAAAATATTTTAACTCACCTTAGTCCACTTGATCGCGCTGCCCGGCATCTCCTTCTGTCTCCTTTGCTGAACAGGACCTGTGGTGAGCATTCATTACATGAATGTGACGTCACTCCGGTCATCACATGATCCATCATCATGGTAAAAGATCATGTGATGGATCATGTGATGACCAGAGTGACGTCACCAAAGGTCCTGTTCATGTAATGAATGCTCACCACAGGTCCTGTTCAGCAAAGGAGACAGAAGGAGATGCCGGTCTGCGCGAACAAGTGGACTAAGGTGAGTTAAATTATTATTATTTTTTTTAACCCCTCCAGCGCTGTTTTACTATGCATTCTGTATTCAGAATGCTATTATTTTCCCTTATAACCATGTTATAAGGGAAAATAATAATGATCGGGTCTCAATCCCGATCGTCTCCTAGCAAACGTGCGTGAAAATCGCACCGCATCCGCACTTGCTTGCGGATGCTTGCGATTTTCACGCAACCCCATTCACTTCTATGGGGCCTGCGTTGCGTGAAAAATGCAGAATATAGAGCATGCTGCGATTTTCACGCAACGCACAAGTGATGTGTGAAAATCACCGCTCATCTGAACAGCCCCATTGAAATGAATGGGTCGGGATTCAGTGTGGGTGCAATACGTTCACCTACCGCATTGCATCCCCGCGGAAATCTCGCCCGTGTGAACGCAGCCTAAAGGTTCCAGTATTCATCAAATTCAATAAACTATCACAACATGCTAGAAATACTCTTGACAGACTATCACACACAACACAACCACCTGGTGGCTACACATAGAGATGTATCAGATAAACATCTTGTGAGTATTGGAAAAATATGTTTCATGACCATTTCACATCAGATATTTCATTCAGGATTGTCATGTGTCACAGAATATCAAATATATTGGTCATAATACAATTATAGAAAATTCACTTTTTTCTATAATTGGCAGAACAAATGCCTCACTATTAAAACATAACCTTATGTATGTACCTTATTAATACAATATTCATACATAAAAAAATTAAATACAGAAAAATCATACTCAAAAATAAAACCTCCCTGTATTCATTTGAGGCCAGTTGGCACAAAAAGAGGTATCATTATAGAGTAGAGACCCATCTAAAAGATGTCACCTTGCCATGGTAGATGAGCAAAAATGATTTTTATCAAAATATTTACCAAGTACCTCATATTCATTTATATAATGAATATATCGTTAGTAAATAGTATAATCCATATAATAAATGTGTTTGGTTTTTGTATTTTTTAGCCATGGTGACTTTCACTGTGCATTTATTTAATTTTAAAGATATGCTTAGTGTTGAGAGAATTGAAGTATCTGAAGTGGACTTCGATTCGGATTTCAGGGAAAATTTGACTGGCTGCAAAACCGAATTTCCTTGTGCTTCATGGTCACAAATCAATTTTCCAATTTTCCCTGAAATAAGGGTAAAAATAAAAAAAAATCATACTCATCTCATCTATTTGAGTGCAAAGAGGCCTCAGCGGCCATCTTGCTTGAAGATCCTGCAAGAAATTGCGTGTGTGCTCAAGTGGATGAGGTAAGTACAATTTACTCCTGAAAGGCCATAATATTAGGGAACAGCAGATTTTTCACATAACCCAAAAATAAAGGACTTTTATCATAAGAAGTTTAAATTAAAAATACAAGGACAATCTTAAAGGGGTTGTCCAGCCTGTTTGTATTGATGACTTAACCTGAGGATAGGTCATCAATACAAATCGGAGGCACAAATCCTTTAAAGCACTTTTTTATTTATTTCAAATAACAGAAACAAATCCCAGAAGATTGAAGAAAGTGTCTTACCACAGACAACACTTTTTTATGGAAGTCGTTGGGTTTGGTGGCAGACCAACCATGTCACACAGTCTGTCAGACATTTAATAATAATAAAGAAAAATGTCTATTCAAGGTCATGGAAAAGAGAAGGTCCAAATGAGGTACAAACAGGGGCGAACATAGAAATCACTGGGCTCCATAGCAAGAATCTGAATTGGGGCCCCCCAACCCAGCCCACTACTCACCCCTGGCCCATCCCAACTCATGGCTCCTCCCCTGCCACACCCCCATTTGCCAATAAAGAAATATATACATCTTCTACTGAAATCGTTAGAAACCTATAAGAAATAGGTGCTCAATTCAGGTGAATCTAGCGCTTTATAATCCGTACTCTCATACACCGCTTATATGACAGTGCTGTATCGGAGTAAGGATCTCACTGGGGCTGCAGTGAGTGATGTACAGCACACATTACTGCTCCTGCCTGTCTGCTTTGGTAAAGCCGGGCATAGATGGGCTATGTCAGGCTTTAGCAAAGTGGGCACAGGACAGTGGACACAGGGTGCAATATATATGCGAGCACAGCTGAACGAGTGCAGGGCAGGAGCCGGCATACATATTGCTCCTCCTGCCTGTGTCCACTGTGCTAAAGCCTGACTTAGTCCATTCCCCACATCCTAACCCCTTTGCTATCAGCTCCATTTTTTCATCACTTCTCTTACCCAAAAAAATGTAATCAAAAAGTCACACACTCCAAAATGATATAAATAAAAACTGCAGCTCACAAAAAATGAGCCCCCACACAGCTCAGTAGATGTAACCATAAAAAAGTTATGGGGGTCAGAATATGCTGATCTAAAAAAGTAAATAAAACATTTGTTTCAAAGTTTTAATTTATTTTTACACTATTTAGACATTAAAAAAAAACTATACATATGTGGTATCATTGTAATCATATTGACCCAGAGAATGAAGGGCACAGGTCAGTTTTGCCGCAAAGGGAATACCGTAGGAACAAAACCCATAAAACTGTGGAAAAAAAAATAAGCCCTCATACATCTATGTGAAAGGAAAAATAAAAAAGTTATGGCTCAAGGTAGATAGGGAAGAAAAAAGAAAATGCAAAAACGATAAAACCTCCAGTATCCTAAGGGTTAAATGTATTATTTAACCCCTATTATTCCCCTGAAAATGTCCAGGCACCGCATACAGATAATACTTATGCCCAATAGGGGGTGCAGCCAATAGCAGGCTGCGTCGGAAATGAGCCTCTCTAGCATCACCCGCGATGCTAGGGAGGCTCGTTCCCATCGTGGCCTGCTATTGACTGCCCCCCATGTCGCTGGATGTTTTCATCTGCGTAAAGGGAGGGATGCAGTGGTGGCTGTGCGGGCATCAGGAGCAATGCGGGTGGTGGAGAATGAGGTAAGTAAGGTGTCCGGGCATTTTTGTGGCATTATAGGGGTTGGATAACTCCTTTAGTGTTGAGCGCGAATATTCGAATAGCAAATTTTAATTGCAAATATTGGCACTTCGAGAATTTGCGAATATTTAGAATATAGCAATATATATTCGTAAAATCTAATATTCGTTTTTTTTTCGTTTTTTTTTAACACAGTACACATCAGGTGATCATACCTCCTTTCTAGCTTGTGGGCCAATGAGAAGGCTTTGTCACAGCTTAGTAACATTCCTAGCAACCAATAGAAAAGTTGACTACCCTTTACTATTGCCGAAAATTCGCAAGCGCAAATATATTGGAGCACTCTATCTGCATATAAAGCTATTCTAATGTTCTGCCGTGCCAACCATTTTCTCCAGTCTCAGGAAACTTATACCAGCTTGAAAAATGTAGTATAAGTGACCCACGCCTGTATTGTGCGCGCATTACGCGAATATTACATTGCCAATTTCTGCAATCAAGAATATAATCTCAAATTCTTGAATATATGACAAATATTCTACAAAATATTCGCGAAATATCACAAATTCAAATATTGCCCCTTCTGCTCATCACTAAATTCCTTGATGCTGATTGTGCACATAGCCACCAATCATATTTCCCCCCCCCCCCCCCCCCCCCCCCCCCGCAATGTGACTGATGTGCTGGGTGAGGGGGGCCCTGTAAGCTCATAAACTAGTACATGGATTGCAGGATAAAACTTACCAGTAAAGATTAAAGGACCTTAACATGTATAGCTTGGAAGAAAGACGAGACAGAGGGGAAATTATAGAAACTTTTAAATACATAAAGAGAATAAACAAGGTAAAAGAGGAGAGAATATTTAAAAGAAGAAAAACTGCTACAAGAGGACATAGTTTTAAATTAGAGGGGCAAAGGTTTAAAAGTAATATCAGGAAGTATTACTTTACTGAGAGAGTAGTGGATGCATGGAATAGCCTTCCTGCAGAAGTGGTAGCTGCAAATACAGTGAAGGAGTTTAAGCATGCATGGGATAGGCATAAGGCCATCCTTCATATAAGATAGGGCCAGGGGCTATTCATAGTATTCAGTATATTGGGCAGACTAGATGGGCCAAATGGTTCTTATCTGCCGACACATTCTATGTTTCTATTTTTATATAGGGGACTCAGGAGTACAGTATGCTTCACCCCCCCCCCCCAACAACCCTATATGAACTTTTTATTAAGTTGCTGACTGTGGCACACTACAGCCCCCCCCCCCTCTCAAATAAAAAATAAAAAAAAGCACTGCTTGCTGCTGCCCTCCCTCCATCAAGAATATCATATCAAACAACCCTATGTGAACTTTTTATTAAGTTGCTGACAGCTTACTGTGGCACACTAAGGGGGGCTGCACTCACTGGCTGACTGTCTTGAGGGCGGCAAATGGCAGGAAACACATGAGCGCAGGCGGGTGCGCGCCTCTGTGCTGCACTTGAGCCTGCTCCAGCCTCCTGTCCGGCTCCTGCCAGCGATACACTGGCAAATCAGCAGCAGGATCTTTGCGCTGCTAAAAACTGATTGGCCAGTGAGAAATGCAGCAGTCAGGACTCAGAGGCAGACACAGAGTGACCCTGCAGCCGCCCCGGATCATATAAATCAGAGAGGGAGGGGTCAGACTCGCGTCAACCTGGGAGAGCCAGAGGAGAACAGAAGTGGGTGTGCCACGGGCCGCCTCAATGCCCCATCTATGTAAACGGTCTGTGTCTTGTGCAGAGAAGACGTAGGGGGCGACGCCTTGCATGCGCTCCGGGCCCCCCTGTGCTGTGGGCCCCATAGCAACGGCGTGGTCTGCCTAGATTGGCAGTACGCCACTGGGTACAAAGATATCACAAACTAAAAAAGTAGTCAAGCAATCTGGATCAAACATAAAGTAAATGATCCGCAGATATCGGCAAGGCACAATATATGAATCAAACTATCATCTTCATATAGATATCTTTCTTGCTAATGAAAAATTGGCAATCAGTTAAAAATGTTTCATCTCTTAATGACTTGTTTTGTTTGTGCTTTAACCTTAAGCATTTTTGATTTTTCCTCCCCATATTCCAATAGCCATAACTTTTTTAATTTTCCGTTCACATTTTTTTGGTCGGACAAGATGCATTTTTAATGCCACCATTTTAGCATGTCTGATTTTGGAAAACAAGAAAAAAAATATTTGTACTTTTCTTTGCATCGCCACATTCTGACAGCCATAACTTTTTTATATTTTGGTCTATATTATGGTGCTTGCTATTTGCATAACAAACCCCATATATGTGTTTTTTATAATTGTTTATATATTTTTATATGTAAGATTGTGAAAGGGGGGATGATTTAAACTTTTAAAATGTTGGTGATTTTATTTTTTACATTTTTTACTTTCTATTTTATAGCTAGGGGGCTAGTATATGAGATCTTTTGATCTCTTGTCCTATTCATCCTAATAGAGATCTATTGGGGTGAATAGAATTTTTATACTGTCCCTGCTATGCTGTGCCTCATACCCAGAGCAGCAGGTAACTTACCATGGCAGGTCTGAAAGGCTTCAGCATCATTCAGACTGCCATGGTAACCAATCAGAGCTCGTTGTTTTCACTGTGAAGGCTCCGATCGGAAGGCAGAGGGAGCCGCATACCTCTGCCTTTACTCACAGATCTCACGATCGGCGCAGAACATGGCATCTGAAGGGTTAAATGACGGCTGTAACGGATCTTATAGCACCCCGATCGGGTACCTCCGTTGATAGATGCTCCTAGTGCTTCCCGAGGTACCCAAGCACTCCACTTGACACCGTAAGCGCTGCAGACCCCATGAACTGCCGAAGCTTGGTTGAGGTCTCACCGTCTCCTACCCACCCTGGACCTACGACAAGGCTCCAGGCTCCAGTGGGGGAACCTCTCCCAAATCCCAAGAGCAGGAACAGCTCTTACAAGAGCTAGTAGTTATGCCAGGGGAGTATAGCAAATCTTCAGCATATAGCAATCCCCAGTGTCGATCAGTTACCCAAACACCAGCCTCAACATGATGAAGGGTAAAACAGGAACTCTTTATTTGAACACACAAGCATTGATTTATACACATTTTCGAACAAGGTTACCACCCACAGGGTTTTGTAAAAACAGCCAATAACCATGTACAATACACTCAGACACTCCCACACAAAATCCTCCCCTCTGCCCGTGATCCAATTACCTCACTCTGGGTTGATGCAATCATCACAGGCAGGAGAATACACAATGTCTTCTGTCCTGGAGACAACCGAGACGTAATTCAATTATCTCTCAGGACAAAGGACATCGCCAATACACACAGAGAGACAATGGAGCAGACCTCACTACTCAGCATATACAATGTCCCACCCTTTCCAATACACATAGTCATTTAACATCCCAAAATGGCACAAATTAAACCAGGGGTTCAAGTTAGTACAAGTCCTTTGTGAACAAAGGAAGCCTGGCTGATGAAAGGGCCCATAATCCTGGGGCAAGAGGCTGGTAGCCAGGCCCCTCCAAAACCCAGTGGCGAGGTTGGTTTCACCACAACGGCGTTTGCTGCGATTGCCGTTCACAATACGGCAGCAGCCCACTTCAAACAAATGTGGGCACATAATGCCGTACATGTACGGTATTATACGTTAAGGGATTAATAAAATAGCAACTTTTTTTTCATTCTCACATCCCAAATACAAAACTTTTTATTTTTCTGTCGATGTAGCTATACTGTATGAGCGCTTGTTTGCCGTTCCCCATCATTGTGACTGCTAATTACAAAGAAATGCAAAGTAATTTGCCACAAAGTGAATTACTTTGTCAAATTCGGCAAAGCAGCCAAATCGAAGTTTTGATAACTTCGCTCATCACTAATTGAGGACATGGTAATACCTATTATGTGAATTTTTATTTTTACTTTTTTACAATGGAGAACAACAGTCTATACACTGATTTAGTATTTTAAATGCATTCATCATACAAGATAAATAACAGAATAACTTTATTCTATAGACACTGATGAGCTTAGACAGTATGTTCAAATAGGGGGTTCACTTGTTCTGCAAACCACTTTGATGTAGGTGTTGGAACAGGGGTTAGAACAGGAACTGACTATTAATAAACTGTCGAGCATCTGCTTGAACTGGGACAGGACACAGTAGCCTAAAGCCCTTTATAGACCATTGAAAATACCAGTCACCAGTAGAGTGCCTTCAATGGATGTAAACCAGACGACTTTTTCTGTCATGAAATATTCCTTCCTGTCATGCATATTCATGCAGCTGCCACTAGGTGATGCTCAATGAAAATAGATTATTACAATCACTTACAATAAATTCCTATGCATTGAGCTCTCCCTAGTGTTGGCTTTTCAGACAGCAAGTTTTGTAATATATTATATGAGGGGAAGCAGTTATATAATTAAAATGTATCCCGATGAATTAAAAAAAATGTAATGTAAATGAATCAGAAATCTGGGGTGTTGTACTTTGCATTCTGCATCACATGTAATATATTATATGAGGGGAAGCAATAATTTAATAAAAATTTATCCCGATCAATTTTTTTTATTTTTATGCAAATGAATCAGAAATCTTGGGTGTTGCACTTTGCATTCTGCATTACATGGAAGTGATTGACACATGCATATTAAGAAACTGGGTGGGATGGGGGGCCCATACTAAATTATGCTATGGGGCACTAAGAGATTTGTGGCAGCCATAAATGGCAGCCACTAAGGGGTTAATATGTGTTTGTTAGTCAAAACTAGGACTAGAATATGAGAGTGAGTCTTTATACTTTGCCTTCCCATAAGATCAGGGATGCTCAGCCTGTGGCCTTCCAGCTGTTGCAAAACTACAACTCCCAGCATGCCCTAATAGCTGTAGGCAGTCCAGGCATGCTGGGAGTTGTAGTTTGATGGAGGGCTGCAGGTTGGGCATTTCTGACTTAAGATATAATCCCGGCCTAAACTGCACCAATACTAGCATGTGTTAATACAACCTTATTTCACCAAATTTGTATTCCTTGACATTCAGGTCAACAGACTGATCAAAAATCACATGCAGAACATTTATATTTAAAGAATGAACTATAGTTTTCATGAACTACGCAAGACCTGAAGAAAATTTGTATGTGACACACTATTGTTAGTGGTGGTGACAAATCTTTGTAAATGTGAAGCTAAAGTTTATATCTCTTTGAAAAAAAAGAATGTACTGCGTTACGAGGCAATTGTGAAAAAATATATAAAGATAGGTTCACTTGGTGTATAGCCAGTGATTTATATTTTTGAAAAATGCATTGTCCATTATTTTTCAGGTTACATTTATTGATTTGTAATATTAGAAAAGAAACACAGTGGCTCTACCAGCCTAGGAAACAATGGCACAGTGCACAACCCCACAGCACACCCACTGTGCAGATAAACTTGAAATAAAAGTAAAAATATTTGGGGGGCACTCAGATATCTGGCATATGCAAGAGTAGACAGGTGTAGAGAAATAGATATATTTAATCGAATCCCTATAAAATATGAAACCACATCAATGACAAACATTCAATTATAAATTCCAATACATTATTGATCCCAAAACATATTAGTTGATCAACTAAATATAAAGATAAAAATATAAAAAATATATAAATATAAACAAAATGGATTGTATATGTCCGTAGTGTAAAAGACAGCAATCCTATGATCCAGTACCTATATGTTCTTAATGCAAAGTTCTTATAATAGAATCTTTCTAATATATTGAACTGATCAGTCTTGTCTGCACAGCATATATGTTAAAATGCAGTGTAATCAGCTTGACACAATGCCAAATGTTCTCTCGTTGGCAGTAATCAATATGACTGCACTGTAAAATGTTTCCAATCTAATAGTGGATATAGCAAAGTAATTGTTACTTTTCTTGTTAGCAACAAACAATGTAGCCACAAGCCATTACATTACCAATCCTGTAGATGGTGACGATTCGATGGGATGGCTGATTGTCAATCACGTTGTATATATGGGTAAGTGAGCCTGCTTGTTGTATGGCTTCTTATGTAGTCAGGAGATATTTAGCATTTGTACATAAGCTGGTGTCTCAGGGCCATAACTCAGCTCTCCGTTGCACTGTACCTGTATCGGTATGCACGCTGACTCCCCGTGTGGCGTCCCACATGGTCAGGAGATATCACGCTCAATAGCCGCAGAGAGATTGGTATGCAATTATAGAAGTGAGAACAGCTCTAGAATCTCTGAGCTGTCACGGGCGTATTGTACACCTAAAGAACATGGTCAATGTTAATTCACTGCAGTTAGCTTGTACCAAACACATTTTGGAACTACGTGTTCCTTCTTCAGTGGCCTGCAGTGAATAGATCAATGCCTCCAAAACCAGAACTGGATGTTGCTTTCTATATCTGTAATTCAAGGGCACATAGTTGCGATTCGCACTATAACTTCATATATTAGGAATAACCATAAAAATAAGGATGAAAATAAGAATGATGATGATGAAGATATAATAAAAAACAATTGGTCGTATTTACCGGTATATTGTAACATTTGCACAATAAAACATTATAACTTTTCTATATCCATTCATATAATACACCTAAAAATGAAAATATAGAAATGAAATAAAATAAAATATATAATACATAAGGCCTAAAGGATGATTATTTTGACATTGAAATTTATATTTAATAGTTTTATGATATTTAGTGGGTTTTTTGTGTATATATTGTCATGCTTTCATTTTATTTGCTTGAACACACATTATTGATATTCATATATGGTCTTTATATTTGTAAAAATGGCAGCTGGCAGCCACCAGTGTGCAGCGCATCCTGCTATGTACCCCAGTCGAACTGCACACAAGGCTCCTCCTCTCTGCTGCAGGCTCCGGACCCGCTTTCCTGCACTGTCGCGGGCGGCGACAGCTTCAGTTGCACCTTGTAGGAGCCGCATGAGTCCTGTTTCTTTAAGGGTTCGTGCATGTCCCTGAATCCGCCTTCTCTCCAATCCCGGCCAGGCACCACCTTAATAAGGGAGCTTCCCCCTTCCTGTGATGCCAGACCAATATTGTAGTTTTCTGCAGCGAAGGTTCCAGCTTGTTGTTCCTGTGTTGATATCCTGCTTCCGACCTTAGCCTGTATCCTGACCTCGTCTCTGCCTGATCCTCCTGTACCTCGCTGCTCTCAAGTGTATGATTTGGATTGTCGACCACGCCTCTGTCTACTGTTCAGCTTGTTTCACCTGCTGCACCTGAGCTATTCAGCTTTGCTGTTCTAACAGCTCCAGCTCTGCTAAATCACTAACTCAGCACTGCTTCATCTGACTCTGCTGCTGCGCTCCTTCCATCCAGTGACCGCTTGCTCCACCCGCCTGTATCCCCAGTGCGTGCACTGGGGCGTTCTGGCCTGCTTGGCCAGCTGCCACTTAACCGGGACCACTCTTGCGGTAGCGACCTGGTGTCTCCCCTGCAGCTAAGACCAGCTTATGCATCTTGGAGAACACTAAGGCTGGGTTCACACTTGAGCGCATTTTATATGAGTGTTTAACGCGCGTTTTTGTCGCACGTTTTTATGCGCGTTTTTTGCAATAGTAAACGCGCGTTTGACGCGCGTTTGTGTGATTGACTGCAGTGTCCTATGGCCACAAACGGGCGTCAAAACGCCCCAAAGAAGCTCAAGAACTTGTTTGAGCGTAGGGCGTTTTTCAGCGCGTTCAAACGCGCTGTAAAACGCTCAAGTGAGAACCAGGGCCATAGGGAAGCATTGGTTTTCATGTGTTGAGCGTTTTACAGCGCGTTTGAACGCGCTGTAAAACGCTCAAGTGTGAACCCAGCCTTAGATTCCACTCCCAAATTTGGCCCAAAGCCAAACCGGTAAGTGGCACATCGGGTCCACACCCGTTGGAGCGTTACAGTTTGCTCAGGCCATGGACCCCGCTGGCAAGCCCATGCCTGTGGTGCAAGATTTATACCAAGAGCTACAACACCAGAGCAAACGCCAAGATGTTTTGCTGCAGTGTCTGAACACAATATCTGCCCGTCTGGATGCGCTATCTACACCTGCTCCTGCCGTACCACTAGTCCCAGCAACTCCTGCAAATCCTGTTGCGTTGTATTCACACCATGGCACAACTGCTATCCAGCTGCCTTTGCCTCTACGCTATAGTAGCGATCCGAAAGCCTGCAGAGGGTTCCTGAATCAGTGCTTGATCTACTTTGAGCTACATGGAGACAATTTCCAGTCTGACTGAGCGAAAATAGCTTTCATAGTCTCTCTGCTCTCTGGAGAGGCTCTAGCCTGGGCTAATCCTATATGGGAGTGAAGCGGACCTGAGACTGCAAACCTCCAGACCTTCCTAACTGTTTTCCGTATGGTGTTTGAGCAATCAGGACGTGCCTCGTCTGCAGCCTCTGCACTCCTTCGTCTGCGTCAAGGCGCAATGACAGTGGGACAATACACAATTTAGTTCCGTACTTTGTCCGCAGAACTGTCCTGGAATGATGAAGCCCAAAAAGGCGTATTCTAGGAGGGTCTTAGTGACCGTATTAAAGATGAACTTGCGGCAAGGGATCTTCCTGTCTATCTGGACGCTCTGGTCACATTTGCCACACAAATTAACGTGCAATTTCGAGAAGGTTTCTATCAAGCCGCAAGGGTGAGACGGACATCTAGACTCGCACCTGTCTTCCAGAGGACTGTTCAGACTCCGGGTGAAGCCCTCGGGCCAGGAGCGCCAGCAGCGACGAGCAGAAGACTTGTGCCTCTACTGTGGCGGAAAGGGTCACGTTGTTCGTACCTGTCCCCAGAAGGCGGAAAACTTCTGCGCCTAGGCTCTATGGGAGAAGTGACCCTAGGCTAAAGAGACAATTCTCCCAAACTTCTTGTTCCTGTTCTCTTGTCCTCTGGGAAATCCAGTATATCTGTACATGCCTTCCTGTATTCGAGCGCAGCCGGAAATTTTGTTATTCAATCCCTGGTGACCCAGTGCCAGTTTTCCACCACTCATCTGGCGAAGCCTCTGGTTGCAACTACTGTTAATGGACAACCCCTGCCCAGACCTATTCAGTTCATCACGGCTCCTGTTAAATTCCAAGTCGGGGTGCTACATTCTGAAGAAATATCTTTTTATGTCCTGCCGGATTCCACAGACCCAGTGATTCTGGGATTGCCCTGGCTACAGTAGCATTCTCCCATCTTAGACTGGCGTATGCGTGATATTCTCCGCTGGGGTCCTCAGTGCCATTCTTCCTGTCTGTCGGTGGTTCGCCCAAGGTCTCCTCGTCCGGTCCCTATGAAAATGTCTGGTCTGCCTCCGCAATATGTGGCATATGAGGAAGTTTTCTGTAAGAAGAGGGCTGAGACCTTACCAACTCATCGGTCTTATGACTGCCCGATTGAACTTCTTCCTGGGACTTCTACACCTCACTGAAGGGTTTATCCATTATCTCTGCCCGAAACTCAGGCTATGGCCGAGTATGTTAAGGAAAACCTCCAGAAGGGGTTTATCCGCAAGCCTACCTCTCCGGCAGGAGTCGGTTTCTTCTTCGTGGCCAAGAAAGACGGGTCACTCCGTCAGTACATAGATTATCGTGGGCTGAACAAGATCACGGTCAAGAACAAGTACCCTCTGATTTCTGAACTGTTCGACCGTATCCGAGACACCCAGATATTTTCTAAGTTGGATCCGCGTGGTGCAAATAACCTGATACGAATCCGTGAAGGCGACGAGTGGAAGACAGCGTTCAATACCCGTGATGGCTACTATGAGTACCTGGTCATGCCGTTCGGCCTATGCAACGCTCCTGCAGTTTTTCAAGAATTTGTGAACGATATCTTCCGGGACCTGTTGTACAACTGTGTAGTGGTGTATCTCGATGATATTCTCATCTATTTACCCGACTTGACCACTCACCAGAAGAAAGTGCGCCTGGTTTTGCAGCGATTAAGAGAGAATGGTCTGTACGCTAAGCTCGAAAAATGTGTCTTTGAGCAGTCCACCTTACCCTTCCTGGGATACATTGTTTCCTGCTCTGGTCTGCAAATGGACCCCGACAAGGTCTCAGCCGTCCTGAATTGGCCTCGTCCTCAAGGTCTCTGTGCCATTCAAAGGTTCCTGGGGTTTGCCAACTTCTATAGACAGTTCATCCCAAAGTTCTCTTCCCTCACAGCTACTATGTCTGCTCTGACGAAGAAAGGGGTGGGTGCAAAGAAGTGGAACCCTGAAGCTGAGTCTGCTTTCCTGTATCTCAAAGACTGCTTTGACTCTTCTCCTGTTCTCCGTCATCCGGATACCTCAAAACAGTTCTTCCTTGAAGTGGATGCTTCCTCTATTGGAGCAGGTGCCGTCCTGCTACAGAAGAACTCCAAAGGGAGATTTGTCACTTGTGGCCTTCTTCTCCAAGCTCTTCTCTTCTGCGGAAAGAAACTATTCCATCGGCGATAGCTGCTGGCTATCAAGATGGCCTTGAAAGAATGGAGATGCCTTCTGGAGTGGGCTCTGCATCCTGTGGTGATATACACTGACCACAAGAATCTGACATATCTTCAGTCTGCACAGCGTCTAAATCCACGTCAGGCTCGATGGGCAATTTTCTTTGCCTGTTTCTTTAAGGGTTTGTGCACGTCCATGATTCCGCCTTTTCTCTAATCCCGGCCAGGCACCACCTTAATAAGGGTGCTTTCCCCTTCCTGTGATGCCTGAGCAATATTGTAGTTTTCTACAGCGAAGGTTCCAGCTTGTTGTTCCTGTGTTGATATCCTGCTTCCGACCTTAGCCTGTATCCTGACCTCGTCTCTGCCTGATCCTCCTGTAACTCACTGCTCTTAAGTGTATGATTTGGATTGTCGACCACGCCTCTGTCTGCTGTTCAGCTAGTTTCACCTGCTGCACCTGAGCTATTCAGCTTTGCTGTTCTAACAGCTCCCGCTCTGCTAAATCACGAACTCAGTTTTGCTTCCTCTGACTCTGGTGCTGTGCTCCGTGTAATGTGGACTAATATACAATGGGAATATATTTTATTTTATTTCTATATTTTAATTTTTAGGTGTATTATATTAATGGATATAGAATAATGATAATGTTTTATTGTGCAAATGTTACTATATAAATATGACCAATTGTTATCTTCATCATCATCATTCTTATTTTCATCCTTATTTTTATGGTTATTCCTAATATATGAAGTTATAGTGCGAATCGCAACTATGTGCCCTTGAATTACAGATATAGGAAACAACATCCAGTTCAGGTTTTACAAAACCTTGGATTTCAGAAGGACGCCTCCCCTCAATGGTTGAACACTGTTTAAAATGGAGGCATTGCTCTATTCACTGCAGACCACTGAAGAAAGAACACATAGTTCAAAAATGCATTCGGTACAAGCTAACTGCAGTTAATTGACATTGACCATGTTCTTTAGGTGTACCATACCCCAGTGACAGCTCAGAGATTCTAGAGCTGTTCTCACTTCTATAATTTTTGTACCAATCTCTCTGCGGCTATTGAGCGCGATATCTCCTGACCATGTGGGACGCCACACAGGGATTCAGCGTGCATACCGATACAGGTACAGTGCAACGGAGAGCTGAGTTACGGCCCTGAGACACCAGCTTATGTACGAATGCTAAGTATCTCCTGACTACATAAGAAGCCATACAACAAACAGGCTCACTTACCTATATATACAACGTGATTGACATTCAGCCATCCCATCGAAACACCACCATCTACAGGATTGGTAATGTAATGGCTTGTGGCTACATTGTTTGTTGCTAACAAGAAAAGTAACAGTTACTTTGCTATATCCACTATTAGAGTGGAAACATTTTACAGTGCAGTCATATAGATTAATGCCAATGAGAGAACATTTGGCATTGTGTCACGCCGATTACACTGCATTTTAACATATATGCTGTGCAGACAAGACTGATCAGTTCAATATATTAGAAAGATCCTATTATAAGAACTTTGTATTAAGATCGTATAGGTACTGGATCATAGGATTGCTGTCTTTTCCACTACGGACATATACAATCCATTTTGTTTTAATTTTTATTTATTTTTATATATTTTTTATCTTTATTTTTAGTTGATCAACTAAAATTTTTTGGGATCAATAATTGTTAATTTCTAACGATACTTTTTTTCCCTTAGTCCTAACAGTGGCACAAATGGGGTATTCTGGCCCTGTGGACTGGTTAGGACAGGTGGAAGTTTTAATGAAATAAAAAAAAAAACTAAACATATGCACGCCCTCCCTGCCCCCAATAAAGAGGGGCGTAACCCTCCAAACATTGTGTAATTACAAGTAGACAAAAATAACCACAATACGATAAAAAAAAGGGGGGGAAATTTGTGTGCCACTGTTAGGACTAAGGGAAAACAAATTATCGTTAGAAATTAATGATTCCCTTATGTCCTAACCAGTGGCACAAATGGGGATTTATCAAGTAGAAACCCCCATGGGAGGGTCCTCATGCCTGGCGGAAGATAACACTGTCCGGCCAAATGAGGAATAACTATGTATTCTAGCATCCACTCTATAGTGTGAGATAAAAGTGGAGTGTGAACTCCAAGAAGCTGACTTACAGATCACGTCCAATGGGATCGAGCTTCTCTCTGCAAAAGAAGTGGCCACTGCTCGAGTAGAGTGGGCCCTTACAAATTCAGGGGGCTCCGAGCCCTGAGACATATAAGACTCCCAAATTGCCTCTTTGATCCAAAGACTGATGGAGGGCTTAGAGGCTTTCCTCCCCTTATGGGTACTGGAAAAAAGGATAAGGAGGTTTTCATCCTTCCTAAATACCTTGGAGCGTTCCAGGTAAATCCTAAGACATCTCGAAATGTCGAGGGTATGGAGCCCTCTTTCCTCAGAGGAGGGGGGTGGAGCAAAAGTTGGCAGGGAGATCGCCTGGTTGATATTGTCAAAGGAAGGGACCTTTGGAATGAAAGTAGGCAAAAATCTGAGAAGTACCCGATTCTGCAAGAACTTTGTATAAGGTTCAAAAGCAGAAAGAGCCTGGAGTTCCCCAACTCGCTTTGCAGAGGTAACAGCCAACAAGAAGGTGATCTTCCAGGTCAGGAACTTGAATCCTGCCTCTTCTAGGGGCTCAAAGGGGGGAGATGATAACCCCCTGAGCACGACCGATAAATCCCATACAGGGATAGGTCTGATTACTGTAGACTTTAATCTTGAGGCTCCCTTCAGGAATCTCCTGATAAGGGGGTCTTGAGAAACAGCTCTGTTGAGACAAGCAGAGATTGCTGAAATTTGCACTTTAAGGGTAGCGGGTGATAGCCCCCTGTCCAGACCGTCTTGAAGAAATTGAAGAATTATCGGGTTGGAAGCTTCAGCGGATGTTTGCTGATGCCTTGTATACCAGGATGAGAAAATATTTCAGATTCTGGAGTAGGCTTTATTGGTAGCTTCTGATCTGGAGTGCTCTAAGATTCTCAAGACAGACCCTGATAGCCCTTCTATCCTTGGAAGGGACTGGTCAACCTCCAGGCCGTCAGGTTGAACATTTGAAGATTTGAGGAGATCTGGGTGCCCCCCGACACCAGTACTCTCTCTGGGGGAAGCCTCAGAAATTGACCCCGACTCATCTGTAAGAGTTGGGTAAACCAAGCTCTTTTCGGCCAGTATGGGATAATGGCGATAACTGACGCTTGGTCCTGCCTGATTTTCATCATGACCCTTGGTATCAAGGAAATTGGAGGGAAGATGTAGGCCAGCCTGAACCTCCATGGGATTGACAGAGCATCTATAGCCACCGGGTGTTCCTCCCTGTAAAGGGAGCAATACCTCTCCACCTTGGTGTTGAACCTCGTTGCCATGAGATCGATCTCTGGCATGCCCCACCTGAGCGTTATCTCCTTGAAGACCTCTGGATGAAGTGACCATTCTTCGGTTGGAAGACCTCAGCTCATGCGGTCCGCAATCACATTGAGAACTCCGCGAATGTGAACGGCTGATAAGTGGGTGAGGTTCTGTTCTGCCCAATCCAATATCACCCCTATCTCTCTCAGGAGACTTTTTGACCTCGTGCCTCCCTGCTTGTTGATATACAGCACAGCGGTCATGCTGTCTGACTGTACCTTCACTGCCTTCACTCGAATGAAGGGAGAACAATGAAAAAGAGCTAGTTTGATTGCTCTGATCTCCAGGAGATTCGATGACAATAACCTCTCCTGAGGTGTCCAAGTTCCCTGGACGGTCATGTCCTGAAGATGCGCACCCCAGCCTACTAGGGATGCGTCTGAAGTAAGTATGATCCAAGAGGGCTGCATCAGGGACTTGCCATCCTCGAGGTGGGACCACCACCTTAGAGAGGATCGGACTTTGTAAGGCAGGGAGAGCACAGAATTGAGTCCCACTGGACTGTGATTCCACTTGGCTAGTATTTCCGACTGGAGCGGACGTAGATGCCATAATGCCCAAGGTACCACCTGAGCGGTTGAAGACATTAGTCCCAACATCTTCATCCATGTTCGAATCGTTACCTGTTTTGGTACAGAGAGAAAGCGGGCTGTCTGTTGCACGGATTGCCTTCTTTCGGGAGTAAGATGAATCATCATCCTGACTGAATCCACCATGAACCCCAGGAACCTTACCGAGGTGGCTGGTTGAAGTTGGGATTTGTCCCAATTGATTATCCACCCCAACTGATGCAGGAATGTGACAGTCTGTTGGATGTGTTGGGACAGGATCGCTTGGGAAGGAGCTCTGAGGAGCCAGTCGTCCAGGTATGGAACTATACTCAGGCCCTGAAGCCTTAGCGCGGCCACCACAGAGACCACCACTTTGGTGAAAGTGTGTGGGGCTGAAGAAATCCCAAACGGGAGGGCCACAAACTGAAAATGTCTTAGGACCCCCCCGATGTTTACCGCGATCCTTAAGAATCTTCTGGACCCAGGATGGATGGGAATATGGAGATAAGCATCCTTGAGGTCTAAGGTTGCCAAGAAATCTCCCGGCAAAAGAAGATTGGTCACTGACTGGATAGTTTCCATACGGAACTTCTTTTGTTTTATGAAACGGTTGAAGAACCTCAAATCTATAATCATCCTCCAACCTCCGGTATTCTTGGGTACCAGGAAAACTGGGGAGTAGATACCTGTTCCCCTCTCTTGGAGAGGAACCTCTTCTAAGGCCCCCTTCTGGAAGTATTCTAGCACGTAGTTCTCTAGAATCTTTTGCTTGTTGCTGGGAAGAAGCCTTGTTTGGACGAACTTGTCCGGAGGCGGATTGCTCAAGTCCACAAGGTATCCCTGAGAAATTATACGCAGGACCCAACTGTCCTGGATATGATACTGCCAATAAGGTAGAAAGTGCTGTAGGCGACCGCCTACGGGGATGTGGGCAGAAGGGAGCCTGAGATTTCCAGTCAGACCGGCTAAATACCAAGAGCCTCGAGGAGGCCCGCAATAAGAGCGCCGAGGACTTCTTGGGGGGGTCTAGAACCCGACAGGATCTTCCTCCTCTACGGGAGCCCCAATTCCTCTGGGCTCTGGGTTGAGGTTCCGCCCAGGAACCAAACCCCTTGCCCCAACCACAAAAGGACTGCTGGGGAAGGGACTTGCCCTTCTTGTCCGACAGCCCTTCCATTATTTGGTCAAGCTCTGCACCAAAGAGTTTGCCGGGTTCATATGCCATGGCACAAAGATTATGCTTTGAGGTCGTATCGGCCTTCCAAGGTTTCAACCAAAGTGGACGCGTGCCCGCAGTTGAGAGAGCCATGGACTTAGATGCCAGCTTCAATTGTTGTGGAGCTGCGTCACACAGGAAGTCTATGGCAAGGCTGGCCGTCTTACATGAGGCCAGAATGTCGTCCCTAGAGACCCCCTGGTCTAGGTCAGACTGAATCTGGGTGAATCTTGTTTTCAGAAAATTCGCCACTTCAGACGAAGCAATCGCAACCGAGGCGGAGGCCGAGGCTGAGGAATAAGCGCGCCTAAGGGCGCAATCCGCCTTCCGATCCATTGGGTCTTGCAAACTTGACCCGTCGTCTGATGGGATTAGGGTCCTTCTCGATAGTTTTGCAATCGCCATTTCCACTTTGGGGACAGGCTCCCAAGAAGATACTTGATCTTCTTTGACCGGAAATACTGCCTTGAATCTTTTGGTCAACACTGGACCCTTCTCCGGCTTTCTCCATTCCGTCTTCATTAGAGACAGGAGAGAACCATCTGCTCTAAAGGCCCTAGGCCACCTAGAGGCAGAGGATGAGGCTTCCCCCGGATCAACGTCCTGGTCCCCCGACCAGACGGATTTTAGTAGCCGCTGGGCTTTCTCCAGCGGAAAAAAATATGAAAACCCGTCCTCCTCATCCGAGGAGGAAGAGGCTGAACCGTCTCTCGCCTCCTGAAACCCCGATACCTCCATCGCCCGATGGGGGGGAGGAGGGACGATGGCGTTTAGAAACCAGGGTATTCTTCAGCTCTTGTATGGAGGCGTTCACCTGGTTCATATTGGTCTCCATATAGCCCTTTACCCAATCGACAACGTCGTGGACCGATGGCTCCAGCTGGGGGAGTGTCTTGGCCCTACAGGGTGGGCACCGGGAAAAATCGTAGGAGTCCTCCAGCGCGATCTGGCAGTCATGGCACTGCAGGTGACGTCTCTTGCCAGCGGACTTACTACTGGGTTCTCGCTCACCGTCCCCGGTAGAAGACATGGCTGAAAAATAGAAGAGATATGAATTTAAGCATAATTCAAGAAAAAAAGACCTTTAACCGCAAGCTTCAGGATCTTTACCCAGAAGATCCTAGCAAGCTCTATTATAAAGGAAAAGGTTTTTCAGCAATATAGACGTTTGCAAGCAAACAACTCTAGCACCAACACACACAACTCAAGGTTAACAGAAAACTGCGCTCCAGGAGACTGAACCTGGAGCCTCACCATGTTTAAATAGGGTGTTTGGGCGCCAAAACGGAAGCCCCGCTCACTAAAGGGGCGTGGTAAACCTCTAAAGCGTATTCCTTAGATCTGAGTAAAAAATCCCATCCTCTGGAACCCAGAGAGGGACCCCTGAATCATATAAAGGCACCCAACAGCCCTAAACAGAGAAAATACTCCCCGGCGACGCTACTGCGATCGGCCGGAGAAAACCGGAAATGACGTCACCTGACGTCACTTCCGCAAGAACATGCGGGACGCCGCTACCGCCGATTCAGACCCCGAATGAGGTAAGACCGAACTCCAGCTAAGGAATCCTAGATCTCAGGCGGCATAGGAGGAGCGGAACCCGCTCCCAGAGGGAAAAAAAACCAAAACACTCTCTCCACCGAAGGGATGGAGGAGGGAACCACCCGTCCTGTCTTGTCCGCAGGAGAGAAAAAAACACGATGTTCGGAGGGTTAAGCCCCTCTTTATTGGGGTCAGGGAGGGCGTGCATATGTTTAGTTTTTTTTTTATTTCATTAAAACTTCCACCTGTCCTAACCAGTCCACAGGGGCAGAATACCCCATTTGTGCCACTGGTTAGGACGTAAGGGAATGTATTGGGATTTATAATTGATTGTTTGTTATTGATGTGGTTTCATATTTTATAGGGATTCAATTAAATATATCTATTTCTCTACATCTGTCTATTCATGTATATGCCAGATATCTGAGTGCTCCCCAAATATTTTTAGTTTTATTTTTAATATTCTTTATTAAAACAAATGCTTCTATCTAATAGCTGATATCTAATATTCTCTCCAATTATATTATCATTCTAATATGTTTTACCTGTATATTGGGTTCTGGAAACACATCCCATAGTTAATGTTCTAAATATAATGTCCTTCTAGCTTAGAAAGATGTTTCAGGAAAAAAAAAAAAACACATCTCAGAATTTCCTTCTTTCACAACATTTAAATCGAATTTAAGAAAGGTTAGGTTAATGTACATTTAATTAAATAATGTGTACAGTTATATAATGTCTATTATAGGCACTGTCCAGCAATAGGCGTAAGCACGATTTTCCTTTAATAAGTGAATTTTCAATTCTCCTCGTCTTTTGAGATTAGTCTGATATTCAGGTCAAGGAAAGACAGTGAAGCACTCCATAAAACACAATAGATTGTTCTCCTAAAATATAACACTACATTTCTGATGTTTATGATACTTCCTCCTGCTAGATAATTCCCCAGAATGTCCTTCCAATAGTACATATCTGACATCACGACCAAAAAGACTCCCTATTAAATGTGAATAATGCCATTTTCTGTTATATGACCCAATTAAGGAAGGAGAAAAGTCCTTTAAACTCTGTTATAATGAGTGACTGTATTTAGTAATGGATTGGTTTAGCAGCTGTGAGAAGCACAATTTACTATATCAAATTCTAGCACAATTATAGAACATTCACTTTTTTTACTGACGATAGAATTAAATTGTAATTTTAGGCTAAAACAGCACAACTCCCCTCTGTTTTATTGGCAATCAATTTTTTGCATATCCCTTTTTATATCTTTCTATAGATGGCTGCTTTCTGAAAATGAGCATCCAGGAAGAAAAGATTTGCCCAGAAAATAACCTTATTTTGATGCGTTATTTGTGCATTCATTATGCCACAGCTTTGTGTAGCATGGAAGAAAATGAATTAGGCTTTTGAAACAAGCTGTCACTTGCTCCTAGAGGTGTGAAAAAATTATGAGGTCTGTTGTACCGAAAAACACAAATAGCCTACCTTTCATGAAGGAAACTCATGTTTGAGAAAGAGTTAGACTTGAATCGGCTGAATTTTTATTTATTTGAATCATGCAGATTTTAAGGCTGGTGGGTTCATTTACTTTCAAAGAAAAAAAGATCTTTGATAGATACTGTGTATGTTCAGTTTAAACTAAAGTTTTTGATTTCCAAATATTACAGATTCTGAGTCCTATTCCAACAAGCCTCCTAGAGGTTCAACTGTAATGAGTGAACTGAGTATTTCTACATGATACATAAGATCATGATGGACATAGATATGAGTTCACCATGTGGGGAGTCAGCTTGCTCAATTTAGTTTTGATGTTGCCTATTTGGAATAGTGGTTGCTTTAACCTAGAGATGCGTGACCCAAGCAAGAATTGTTTTGTTTGAAGTTCGCAGATTTTTTGAATATGCATGCATTGTCTAAGGGGTACTCTTTCTTATTATGAAGAGCCTATGGTATGCCAAGTACGCATGTGCACTATTGTAGGCCAGGCTATGCATCTGATATGCCGAGTACGTGCGTGCAGTGTTGTAGTTCAGGCAATGTCCCTCTGGGTTTCTGGGAAAGATATACAAGTTAGCTTTCCTGAAACTATCTGATGCTGGCAGATGTTAGACATGTTAATTTGGATATATTTTATCCAGAAATCCAGAGGAGTATTGTCTAGCCTACAATACTTGTCACTTATACCAACTAGTATCTATAATAGAAATAGTACTTACCCAGAGATTCCCCCTAAGTCCTTGCAACTAAAAAATTTTGTTCTCATCTGCTTTTCTCTTATATAGGGTTTTTTTTCTCCCTGAAATATCTACTTGCAGATGTGAGACTAGCTTAACTATTTTTTTCCTGCTTTGTTACTTATGTATGTTTACAAGGCAGAAAAGCATCTCTGCCAACCCGCTGTGTGAAAATAATACAACACTCATATTGCTATTATGTTCTCCTTAGTGTTCACCGGAGCATAAATCTACTTAGCAAAAACAGACATCTTCTCCAATAATATTTCACCATTTTGGATACACATAAAATGACCCAGACAGGCCTCTATAGTATCATCCCACAACACTTATACATATCTCAATAAAACATACAAGCTAGTTCTCTATCTAGAAACACAAGAGAACCAGAATGTCTCAAGAGAATACTTGCCATGTGGGTTCTATTTGGCATGCTCTTTATCATTAGAAAGACCAAAAATATGCATGAGTATTGTATGCCAGGCGACACTACTCTTGGTTTCCAGGAAGAGTATATCACAAATCTCATATCTTAATTCTTTTGGCATCAGATAGGATATTCCTTCTTTTTTTTTTTTTGTCAGTCAATTTAATTTGCTTATCTTTGACTTCTTGGAAAGATATTCAAATTAGCTTTTCTTTCAAAACAGAAAAGAATGCTAATCTTTTCTCAAGCCAGCCAAATTAAGATACATTTGCAGTGTTGGTCCTTCTTTTTCAGGACCTCTGCAATTCGACTGGGCATGCTCTCAATCAACTTCTGGGCCAATTCCTGAATTCCGGACTCAGAATCTGATAGCAACCCATTCTTTCATAATCACTTCTTGGAGTTTGTCAGAATTAGTGGGTTTTTGTTTGTCCACCCACCTCTTGAGGATTGACCACAAGTTATTAATGGGATTAAGATCTGGGGAGTTTCCAGGCCATGGATCCAAAATGTCAAAGTTTTGGTCCCTGAGCCACTTAGTTATCACTTTTGCCTTATGGCACGGTGCTCCATCGTACTGGAAAATGCATTGTTCTTCACCAAACTGTTGTTGGATTGTTGGCAGAAGTTGCTGTTGGAGGGTGTTTTGGTACCATTCTTTATTCATGGCTGTGTTTTTGAGCCCACTCCCTTGGATGAGAAGCAACCCCACAAATGAATGGTCTCAGGATGCTTTAATGTTGGCATGACACAGGACTGATGGTAGCGCTCACCTTTTCTTCTCCGGACAAGTCTTTTTCCAGATGTATATTGTCACTTCGAGAATTTACGAATATTTAGAAAATAGTGATATATATTTGTATTTTAAAATATTCTAGATTTTTTTTTCATCTGAACCAATGATCCTTCCCTGCTTCTTGCTTTTGGGCCAATGAGAAGGCTGCAATGTCTTTGTCTGAGTTTAGCAACATTCCTAGCAACTAGAGTTGAACGAACACCTGGATGTTCGGGTTCGAGAAGTTCGGCCGAACTTCCCGTAAATGTTCGGGTTCGGGATCCGAACCCGAACCGAACTTCGTCCCGAACCCGAACCCCATTGAAGTCAATGGGGACCCGAACTTTTGGGCACTAAAAAGGCTGTAAAACAGCCCAGGAAAGAGCTAGAGGGCTGCAAAAGGCAGCACCATGTAGGTAAATCCCCTGCAAACAAATGTGGATAGGGAAATGAATTAAAATTAAAATTAAAAAAATAAAAATGAACCAATATCAATTGGACAGAGGTCCCATAGCAGAGAATCTGGCTTCACGTCAGCAGAGAATCAGTCTCTTCATGCCATAGCAAAGAATCTGGCTTCATGTCAGCAGAGAATCAGTCTCTTCATGCCATAGCAGAGAATCTGGCTTCATGTCAGCGCAGAATCAGTCTTCATGTCATAGCAGAGAATCAGGCTTCACGTCACCCACCACTGGAACAGGCCACTGTCACACATTTAGGCCCAGGCACCCAGGCAGAGGAGAGGTCCCGTAACAGAGAATCTGGCCTTATGTCAGCGCAGAATCTGTCTTCATGTCATAGCAGAGAATCAGGCTTCACGTCACCCACCACTGGAACAGGCCACTGTCACACATTTAGGCCCAGGCACCCAGGCAGAGGAGAGAGGTCCCGTAACAGAGAATCTGGCCTTATGTCAGCGCAGAATCTGTCTTCATGTCATAGCAGAGAATCAGGCTTCACGTCAGCCACCACTGGAACAGGCCACTGTCACACATTTAGGCCCCGGCACCCAGGCAGAGGAGAGAGGTCCCGTAACAGAGAATCTGGCCTTATGTCAGCACAGAATCTGTCTTCATGTCATAGCAGAGAAACAGGCATCACGTCACCCACCACTGGAACAGGCCACTGTCACACATTTAGGCCCAGGCACCCAGGCTGAGGAGAGAGGTCCCGTAACAGAGAATCTGGCCTTATGTCAGCGCAGAATCAGTCTTCATGTCATAGCAGAGAATCAGGCATCACGTCATCCACCACTGGAACAGGCCACTGTCACATATTTAGGCCCAGGCACCAAGTCAGTGGTGTAGTACAGTCGATATGAACCACATGAAGTTTCACCAAATATCCAGTCTGCAGGTTTGCAATAGGGTTATACCAATATACAGGAGCTGCAGCAATGATCACTTGTTAAATATAGTTCCATAAATTCATAAGCTGTTAGCAGAGAGTCAGGACATGCTAAATAAACCTCTTCAAATGTGCTATTAGATAACTGAGGAAAGTTTTAACAGACAGAGTCTTTACAGTGGACTCTTCCAGAAAGCCCCCTGTGTATTCTGCTACTTGGTTTGGTCTCCTCAGTGCAGACATTTACTGTGAAGTAGGTAGGATCTCTGTCTAAGTTCTCTAAAGCTAAAGTTCATTTATCTATTGTAAAAAGTTATAATATATACCCATAATAGTTCTGTAGAATGTAAAGAGGTGACTGTATGTTTTTTAGCAGCCTTTAAACCCTGCAGCACATGCTAGGCTGAGTAGATGATGTACAGTTAAAGAGACATGTGTTCTTCCTAAAATGGCTGCAAGACATGCTGTATTCCAGGTCACCCTGCTGCAATATCTTTGTAAATGATTTTCTCTTGTTCATTTTTCTGTATGCTTTGTTATATCCTGTAACATGTATGTGGGAATGTAATATAATGAATGCCTGTTATGATATAGGTGGGCTGGTGACCTGGCTGTATACCACATAGTGGCAGTTTTTCCCTGTTGTATTACAGGCTCCAGCCAAGTGCACTACACCTCAATAAAGCTTTAAACCACAGAAGACCTGAGTGTCGTCCCTTAGAGTCCACTTAGAGTTTATGCCTGGAGGAGCTGGTGACCGAGTGAGTGTGAAAGCTGGAGGTGTCGCAGATGGTGCAAGGAAAAGAGGGTTACATTTGGTGCCGTGACTCGGATGTCATCATTCTGCTCAAAGTGACCAGTGAAGATATCTAAAGTCACCTGTGTGCGAGTTCTGAGGTGATTGTGCCACGGCGGAGCTGCTAGGCGGCAGATTGACCTTATTAGCGGTTTATATCCTCTCAGGAATAGAAGATGAGTGGACGAGCCATAGCCCGCGGAAGAGCACGTGCCAGGGGGCAGCCCAGCCAAGGACAGCCTGGACAGGAGCAAGAGGCTCAAGAACCTAGACGCATTGAAAGACCCCAGCAGCCACCAGCCGAGCCTTTGCTTGTGGGAAGAGGGCGCCAGAGAGGCCCGCCAGTAGAGGAGAGACCTCCGACTGATGTTCTGCAGCTTTCAGCTGGATTTCAGGACATATCCCTCGGAGAACGGGGTGGCCGCAGGCGTGACTTCCATGACCTTGGAGTGAACACCCGGCAGACCATTGAATAGAAATGTGAGACCTGTTTTTTTTTTGCACTGTGTGACAGGTTAAGGTTTAATCACAGAATCAGACTTCTATCTGCACTGTAGCGTGTGTCTTAAGTTTTTCTGAATGACACTATCAGTACCTTTAATGTAAGATATCCTTTTTGGGATAGATTTCAAGTAGGCCTCAAATACCAGAAACTAGTTATTTTGAGAATGGCAAATTTGGGAATAGTTTTTCAACCCAGAAAAAAAATAGGGCTTTTACGGTCACTACAAATAACTTGACCAGATTAAACAGTACAGATTTGCTTGAATAGAAATGGGAGACCTGTTTTTTTTTTTGCACTGTGTGACAGGTTAAGGTTTAATCTCAAAATCAGACTTCTATCTGCACGGTAGCGTGTGTCTTAGGTTTTTCTGAATGACACTATCAGTACCTTCAATGTAAGATATCCTTTTTGGGATAGATTTCAAGTAGGCCTCAAATACCAGAAACTAGTTATTTTGAGAATGGCAAATTTGGGAATGGTTTTTCAACCCAGAACAAAAAGTGTGCTTTTACGGTCACTACAAATAACTTGACCAGCTAAAACAGTACAGATTTGGTTAAATAGAGATGTGAGGCCTGTTTTTTTTTGCGCTGTGTGACAGGTATAGGTTTAATCACAGAATGACACTTCTATCAGCACGCTAGCGTGTGTCTTAGGTTTTTCTGAATGACACTATCAATACCTTCAATGTAAGATTTTCTTTTTGGGATAGATTTCAAGTAGGCCTCAAATACCACAAACTAGTTATTTTCAGAATGGCAAATTTGGGAATGCTTTTTCAACCCAGAACAAAAAGTCTGCTTTTACGGTCACTACAAATAACTTGACCAGCAAAAACAGTGCAGATTTGGTTGAATAGAGATGTGAGACCAGTTTTTTTTTTTGCGCTGTGTGACAGGTATAGGTTTAATCACAGAATGACACTTCTATCAGCACGGTAGCGTGTGTCTTAGGTTTTTCTGAATGACACTATCAATACCTTCAATGTAAGATTTTCTTTTTGGGATAGATTTCAAGTAGGCCTCAAATACCAGAAACTAGTTATTTTCAGAATGGCAAATTTGGGAATGCTTTTTCAACCCAGAACAAAAAGTCTGCTTTTACGGTCACTACAAATAACTTGACCAGCTAAAACTGTGCAGATTTGGTTGAATAGAGATGTGAGACCTGTTTTTTTTGCGCTGTGTGACAGTTATAGGTTTAATCACAGAATGACACTTCTATCAGCACGCTAGCGTGTGTCTTAGGTTTTTCTGAATGACACTATCAATACCTTCAATGTAAGATTTTCTTTTTGGGATAGATTTCAAGTAGGCCTCAAATACCACAAACTAGTTATTTTCAGAATGGCAAATTTGGGAATGCTTTTTCAACCCAGAACAAAAAGTCTGCTTTTACGGTCACTACAAATAACTTGACCAGCTAAAACTGTGCAGATTTGGTTGAATAGAGATGTGAGACCTGTTTTTTTTTGCGCTGTGTGACAGTTATAGGTTTAATCACAGAATGACACTTCTATCAGCACGCTAGCGTGTGTCTTAGGTTTTTCTGAATGACACTATCAATACCTTCAATGTAAGATTTTCTTTTTGGGATAGATTTCAAGTAGGCCTCAAATACCACAAACTAGTTATTTTCAGAATGGCAAATTTGGGAATGCTTTTTCAACCCAGAACAAAAAGTCTGCTTTTACGGTCACTACAAATAACTTGACCAGCTAAAACTGTGCAGATTTGGTTGAATAGAGATGTGAGACCTGTTTTTTTTTGCGCTGTGTGACAGTTATAGGTTTAATCACAGAATGACACTTCTATCATCACGCTAGCGTGTGTCTTAGGTTTTTCTGAATGACTCTATCAATACCTTCAATGTAAGATTTTCTTTTTGGGATAGATTTCAAGTAGGCCTCAAATACCACAAACTAGTTATTTTGAGAATGGCAAATTTGGGAATGCTTTTTCAACCCAGAACAAAAAGTTTGCTTTTACGGTCACTACAAATAACTTGTCCAGCTAAAACTGTGCAGATTTGGTTGAATAGAGATGGAGACCTGTTTTTTTTTGCGTTGTGTGACAGTTATAGGTTTAATCACAGAATGACACTTCTATCAGCACGCTAGCGTGTGTCTTAGGTTTTTCTGAATGACACTATCAATACCTTCAATGTAAGATTTTCTTTTTGGGATAGATTTCAAGTAGGCCTCAAATACCACAAACTAGTTATTTTCAGAATGGCAAATTTGGGAATGCTTTTTCAACCCAGAACAAAAAGTCTGCTTTTACGGTCACTACAAATAACTTGACCAGCAAAAACAGTGCAGATTTGGTTGATTAGAGAAGTGAGACCAGTTTTTTTTTTTGCGCTGTGTGACAGGTATAGGTTTAATCACAGAATGACACTTCTATCAGCACGCTAGCGTGTGTCTTAGGTTTTTCTGAATGACACTATCAATACCTTCAATGTAAGATTTTCTTTTTGGGATAGATTTCAAGTAGGCCTCAAACACCACAAACTAGTTATTTTCAGAATGGCAAATTTGGGAATGCTTTTTCAACCCAGAACAAAAAGTCTGCTTTGACGGTCACTACAAATAACTTGACCAGCTAAAACTGTGCAGATTTGGTTGAATAGAAATGTCAGGTCTATTTTTTAGGCGCTGGGTGACAGGCTCAACTTGCCCCTGATGTAATATATGGCCAAAAAATAACCACACTGTTGATGGTTAAATGCACTTGGGTGACACAGGCTCAGCCTGCACCAGATGTAGTATACGGCCAAAAAATAACCAGACTGTTGATGGTTAAATGCACTTCGGTGACACAGGCTCAGCCTGCAGCTAATGTAGTATATGGCCAAAAAATAACCAGACTGTTGATGGTTAAATGCACTTCGGTGACACAGGCTCAGCCTGCAGCTGATGTAGGATATAGCACAAAATAACCACACTATCGATGGTTAAATACACTTGGTGATAGCTCGTGCTGGCGCACCACAAGTCACAAAATGGCCGCCGATCACCCCAGAAAAAAGTGATCTAAAAACGCTCTGGGCAGCCTCAAAAAAGTGAGCAAGTCAATAATAGCACTTCAATGATCCACAGCTGCAGATCGATCACAGAATGAAGTCTTTTGGAGGAGTTAATCTGCCTAATCTCGCCCTAACATCGCAGCTGCAACCTCTCCCTATACTGATCATAGCAGAGTGACGTGCGGCGCTACGTGACTCCAGCTTAAATAGAGGCTGGGTCACATGGTGCACTGGCCAATCACAGCCATGCCAATAGTAGGCATGGCTGTGATGGCCTCTTGGGACAAGTAGTATGACGCTTGTTGATTGGCTGCTTTGCAGCCTTTCAAAAAGCGCCAAGAAAGCGGCGAACACCTACCCGAACCCGGACTTTTACGAAAATGTTCGGGTCCGTGTCACGGACACCCCAAAATTCGGTACGAACCCGAACTATACAGTTCGGGTTCGCTCATCCCTACTAGCAACCAATAGGAAAGTTGCCTACCCCTTACTATTTAAGAACCTCCCCAGCAGCCATTTTCTACAGTTTTTTTTTAAGTTTTGAGAGAGACAGCAGTGTCATTGCTGTGCTCTGTGCTTTCCACTAATTACATTAGATAGATAGTTAGATAGCTTTTATATATACAGTCGTGGCCAAAAGTTTTGAGAATTACATAAATATTGGAAATTGGAAAAGTTGCTGCTTAAGTTTTTATAATAGCAATTTGCATATACTGCAGAATGTTATGAAGAGTGATCAAATGAATTGCATAGTCCTTCTTTGCCATGAAAATTAACTTAATCCCCCAAAAAACTTTCCACTGCATTTCATTGCTGTCATTAAAGGACCTGCTGAGATCATTTCAGTAATAGTCTTGTTAACTCAGGTGAGAATGTTGACGAGCACAAGGCTGGAGATCATTATGTCAGGCTGATTGGGTTAAAATGGCAGACTTGACATGTTAAAAGGAGGGTGATGCTTGAAATCATTGTTCTCCCATTGTTAACCATGGTGACCTGCAAAGAAACACATGCAGCCATCATTGCATTGCATAAAAATGGCTTCACAGGCAAAGATATTGTGGCTACTAAGATTGCACCTCAATCAACAATTTATAGGATCATCAAGAACTTCAAGGAAAGAGGTTCAATTCTTGTTAAGAAGGCTTTAGGGTGTCCAAGAAAGTCCAGCAAGCGCCAGGATCGTCTCCTAAAGAGGATTCAGCTGCGGGATCGGAGTGCCACTAGTGCAGAGCTTGCTCAGGAATGGCAGCAGGCAGGTGTGAGCGCATCTGCGTGCACAGTGAGGCGAAGACTTTTGGAAGATGGCCTGGTGTCAAGAAGGGCAGCAAAGAAGCCACTTCTCGCCAAAAAAAAAACATCAGGGACAGATTGATCTTCTGCAGAAAGTTTGGTGAATGGACTGCTGAGGACTGGGGCAAAGTCATATTCTCCGATGAAGCCTCTTTCCGATTGTTTGGGGCATCTGGAAAAAGGCTTGTCCGGAGAAGAAAAGGTGAGCGCTACCATCAGTCCTGTGTCATGCCAACAGTAAAGGATCCTGAGACCATTCATGTGTGGGGTTGATTCTCATCCAAGGGAGTGGGCTCACTCACAATTTTGCCCAAAAACACAGCCATGAATAAAGAATGGTACCAAAACACCCTCCAATAGCAACTTCTTCCAACAATCCAACAACAGTTTGGTGAAGAACAATGCATTTTCCAGCACGATAGAGCACTGTGCCATAAGACAAAAGTGATAACTAAGTGGCTCGGGGACCAAAACGTTGACATTTTGGATCCATGGCCTGGAAACTCCCCAGATCTTAATCCCATTGAGAACTTGTGGTCAATCCTCAAGAGGCGGGTGGACAAACAAAAACCCACTAATTCTGACAAACTCCAAGAAGTGATTATGAAAGAATGGGTTGCTATCAGTCAGGAATTGGGCCAGAAGTTGATTGAGAGCATGCCCAGTCGAATTGCAGAGGTCCTGAAAAAGAAGGGCCAACACTGCAAATACTGACTCTTTGCATAAATGTCATGTAATTGTCGATAAAAGCCTTTGAAACGAATGAAGTGCGTGTAATTATATTTCACTACATCACAGAAACAACTGAAACAAAGATATAAAAGGAGTTTAGCAGCAAACTTTGTGAAAACTAATATTTTTGTCATTCTCAAAACTTTTGGCCATGACTGTATATATATATTGCAGAGAAGACTGGCAGTCGCTGTAGATCAATCTTGTATTTGTTAGTCAGTCACATATACAGAGAATAAGTGACGGGTTTCGGTGCTACCACACCTTCATCAGACTTATCATCATACAAGAAAATTTCATATTTAAATAGACAGCCAAAACACAGGGAAATGACATCACACAGAGAACCACTCCCACCAATCAGTGTTAAATCAAAACATATGAATAAAATGAAAACAAGCTTTGTTGTAGCATTTCTTTGGATTCAATAAATCAATCTACAGTATGTTAGTATTTCCTTCCTTATTGTGTTCTCCTTTTCCTTAGGTCCGCTATAAAAAAATAAGAATTTTTTTATTTTATTTTTGAAATGTTTTATTTTTTTTAAAAAATCACTTTTTTTTTTGCGAATTTTTATCAAAAAAAGGGTTATATTTTTAGTGTTTTTTAGTAAGGTGATCTATCAGAGGAAGCTTTGTACGTTGTAATCATGATTGAGTCCACGTGGCTCAATCATTTGTAATCAATGTATCCAGTAAGCCTCCCTTTTAAGCACTAATTTATTTCTGTCTCCACCTCGCCGTGGGAGGGGTACACTTTCAATAATCTGATAAAGTAACTGTGCCACTGTGTGTCTATGTTCGTGGAAGTGAAATGGTACGGGAAATAATAAATTTTGCTTTCTAATGGTAGATTTGTGATTGCTTAATCTATCTTTATCCTTGTGGAAGTTTCCCCCACGTACACTAGACCACAAGGGCACTTCAAAATGTACACAACGAAACGGCTATCGCATGTAAAAAAGCCTTTGATAGGTATACGTTCACCCGATTGTGGGTGTGTGAAATGTGTACCCCTGATTTACACTGGAACAATGTACACAATTTAGACAGGGAAAAGTTCCCATTTTGGGGGTAGCCAATACTCTCTATATAGGTCCAGTTCTATTGCTGCCAATATCTGCCCGCACTATCCTGTCACGTATGTTGCTAGCTCTTTTAAAGCACATCATGGGTGGTTGTCTAAATTCCACCACTTGAGGGTAGGATTTTGATATCACATGCCAGTGTTTGTTTATTATCCCTCTCAATCTCTGAGTCCATGGATGATACTTGACTACAAGTGGAATCCGTGATTGTTTCAGGGGTTTATCCTGCTGTGTTTCCTCAACTCTGTTCCTTTGTTCCTGTAATAAATGTTCAGGATAACCTCACTCCCTAAATTTCATCTAGTCTGACCTTGCATAACTCGGTATCGCCCACTATACGTTTAACCCTTTGGAACTGGGAATAGGGGAGAGATTTTTTTGTGGCTACTGGGTGGTTACTAGTATAAGTAAGCAAACTATTCCTATCAGTGCTTTTTGTGAATAGGTCGGTGTATATTACACCCATGTCACCCTTAATTACCCACGTGTCCAGGAATTAAATTCTATGTATGTCAAAATGCAGAGTGAACTTTAATTCAGGCCAGACGGAATTGAGGTGCAATGTAAATTGTTGAAGGGATCGAACGTCGCCACGGCACACGCAAAAAATGTTGTCGATAAAACGACGCCAAAATTTGCAGTGTTTCTTGTAAAAATCATTAGTATAGACAAATTCTGTCCCAAATTGCGCCATCGGGTGAAAGTATACCTATCAAAGGCTTTTTTACATGCGATAGCTGTTTCGTTGTGTACATTTTGAAGCTCCCTTGTGGTCTAGTGTTCGTGGGGGAAACTTCCACAACGATGAAAGATAGATTAAGCAATCACAAATCTACCATTAGAAAGCAAAATTTATTATTTCCCGTACCATTTAACTTCCACGAACATAGACACACAGTGGCACAGTTACGTTATCAGATTATTGAAAGTGTACCCCTCCCACGGCGAGGTGGAGACAGAAATAAATTACTGCTTAAAAGGGAGGCTTACTGGAAACATCGATTACAAACGATTGAGCCCCGCGGACTCAATCGTGATTACAACGTACAAAGCTTCCTCTGATAGATCACCTTACTAAAAAACACTAAAAATATAACCCTTTTTTTGATAAAAATTCTCCAAAATTATTTTGGAAAAATGTTTTTTTGAAAATAAATATTTTTTTTTCTTATTTTTTTTATAGCGGACCTAAGGAAAAGGAGAACACAATAAGGAAGGAAATACTAACAGAGATTGATTTATTGAATCCAAAGAAATGCTACAACAAAGCTTGTTTTCATTTTGTTCATATGTTTTGATTTAACACTGATTGGTAGGAGTGGTTCTCTGTGTGATGTCATTTCACTGTGTTTTAGCAGTCTATTTAAACATGAAATTTTCTTGTATGATGATAAGTCTGATGAAGGTGCGGTAGCACCGAAACACGTCACTTATTCTCTGTATATGTGACTGACTAATAAATACAAGATTGATCAACAGCGAGTGCTGGTCTTCTCTGCAATATTTCGGAGGACGCCATCCCACAGACACGTGGACCGCGACTACAAACAGCAGTGCCGACCTGTGATCATTGTGTATATATATATATATATATATATATATATATATATATAAAATACAGATAGTAAGTGGGAGATAGTCAGTGTAGGATATATCCTGATATAGTGTAGCTGTTGCAGTGCAGTGTGCTAGGTGGTGTGGTAGGTTCTTCTGTCCATACATACATGCTACAGACATAGTGCTATGATGTCACAAGTTCCCAACAATACTTAGTGCACCAATCAGTAATAAGTATTCAGACCTGCTAAAATGTGAAGTTTCACGTATTGCCCCAAAATATGCACATCATTAATTGCCGATTAGCGCAATTGCAAATATATTGGAGCACTCTATCTGCATATAAAGCCATTTTTAACCACCTCAGCTCCCCCAGCTTAAACCCCCTTAATGACCAGACCACTTTTTACAATTCTGCACTACACTACTTTCATGGTTTATTGCTCGGTCATACAACTTACCACCCAATTGAATTTTACCTCCTTTTCTTCTCACTAATAGAGCTTTCATTTGGTGGTATTTTATTGCTGCTGACATTTTTACCTTTTTTGTTATTAATCAAAATTGACCAAAATTTTTGCAAATAAATGACATTTTTCACTTTCAGTTGTAAAATTTTTCAAATAAAACTACATTTCTATATAAATTTTTCTCTAAATTTATTCTTCTACATGTCTTTGATAAAAAAAAAATGCAATAAGTGTATATTTATTGGTTTGCGCAAATGTTATAGCGTTTACAAACTATGGTACAAAAATGTGAATTTCCGCATTTTTAAGCAGCTCTGACTTTCTGAGCACCTGTCATGTTTCCTGAGGTTCTACAATGCCCAGACAGTAGAAACACCCAACAAATGACTCAATTTAGTAGACACGCTAAGGTATTCGCTGATGGGCATAGTGAGTTCATGAAAGTTTTTATTTTTTGTCACAAGTTAGTGGAAAATGATTATTATTATTTTTTTCTTACAAAGTCTCATATTCCACTAACTTGTGACAAAAAATAAAAACTTCCATGAACTCACTATGCCCATCACGAAATATCTTTGGGTGTCTTCTTTCCAAAATGTGGTCCTAAAGGTGCCCCTTTGCACACCTAGGCTGCAAAAAAGTGTCACACATGTGGTATCGCCGTACTCAGGAGAAGTTGGGCAATGTGTTTTCGGGTGTCTTTTTACATATACCCATGCTGGGTGAGAGAAATATCTCTCTAAAATGACAACTTTGTATAAAAAAAATGGGAAAAGTTGACTTTTACAGAGATATTTCTCTCACCCAGCATGGGTATATGTAAAAATACACCCCAAAACACATTGCCCTACTTCTTACAGCCTAGGGGCGCAAAGGGGCCCAAATTCTAAAGAGCACCTTTAGGATTTCACAGGGCATTTTTTACGCATTTGGATTTCAAACTACTTCTCACGCTTTAGGGCCCTAAAATGCCAGGGCAGTATAAATACCCCACAAGTGACCACATTTTGGAAAGAAGACACCCCAAGGTATTCCGTGAGGGGCATGGCAAGTTCCTAGAATTTTTATTTTTTTTGGCACAAGTTAGCGGAAATTTTTATTTTTTATTTTTTTCTTACAAAGACTCATATTCCACTAACTTGTGACAAAAAATTAAATTTTACATGAACTCGCCATGCCCCTCACAAAATACCTTGGGGTGTCTTCTTTCCAAAATGGGGTCACTTGTGGGGTATTTATACTGCCCTGGCATTTTAGGGGCCCTAAAGCGTGAGAAGTAGTTTGAAATCCAAATGCGTAAAAAATGCCCTGTGAAATCCTAAAGGTGATCTTTTGAATTTGGGCCCCTTTGCGCACCTAGGCTGCAAAAAAGTGTCACACATGTGGTATCGCCGTACTCAGAAGAAGTAGGGAAATGTGTTTTGGGGTGTATTTTTACATATACCCATGCTGGGTGAGAGAAATATCTCTGTAAAAGTCAACTTTTCCCATTTTTTTATACAAAGTTGTCATTTTACAGAGATATTTCTCTCATCCAGCATGGGTATATGTAAAAAGACACCCCAAAACACATTGAACAACTTCTCCTGAGTATGGCGATACCACATGTGTGACACTTTTTTGCAGCCTAGGTGCGCAAAGGGGCCCAAATTCTAAAGAGCACCTTTTAGGAGGGCATTTTTAGACATTTGGATTCCAGACTTCTTCTCACGCTTTAGGGCCCCTAAAATGCCAGGGCAGTATAAATACCCCACATGTGACCACATTTTGGAAAGAAGACACCCCAAGGTATTCCGTGAGGGGCATGGCGAGTTCATAGAAGATTTTTTTTTGGCACAAGTTAGCGGAAATTGATATTTTTTTAGTTTTTTCTCACAAAGTCTCCCTTTCCGCTAACTTGGGACAAAAAGTTCAATCTTTTATGGACTCAATATGCCCCTCGGCGAATACCTTGGGGTGTCTTCTTTCCAAAATGGGGTCATTTGTGGGGTGTTTGTATTGCCCTGGCATTTGAGGGTCTCCGCAATCATTACATGTATGGCCAGCATTAGGATTTTCTGCTATTCTCCTTATATTGAGCATACGGGTAATGAGATTTTTTTTTTCCGTTTAGCCTCTGGGCTGAAAGAAAAAATGAACAGCACAGATTTCTTCATTCGCATCGATCATTGTGGATGAAAAAATCTCTGCCAAAAAATGTGCAAAAAAAAAAAAAGAAGGAGAAAGGCGTCTGCCAGGACATAGGAGCTCTGCCCAACATCCAAACCCACTTAGCCCCTATGCCCTGGCAAACCCGATTTCTCCATTCACATCAATCGATGTGGATGAATAAATCATTGCCGGGATTTATTTATTTTTTATAAAAAATGTTTGCCAAAGCATATGAACACTGCCCCTCAGCTCATAAGCCTCGGCAAAGGTATATTTTTTTTACTGCAGGGTAGAAATCTCGTCTTGCAGCGTCGCATACACCGACTTTTGTGTAATCTGACAGCAGCGCAATGCTTCTGTCAGAATGCACATCAGTGCTGCAGCTGGTTCATTGGTTGGTCCACCTAGAAGGTAAAAAAAAAAAACAGGCCGCAATGCACTAAATTTATTAACATTAACTTTATATAACATTTGAACAGAACATTAACTTTTATAAACTTTATTGAACTTTTGGAACAGAACATTAACTTTTTTGCTTACCGGTGTCACGCCCAGGGCTTTTTTTCTGGCGGAACGCACCGGAACGGCGTTCCGCCACCTTTTGACATCGCAGCCTGCGATGTATCAGCGGGGAGGGACTGGGAGGAGGAGCTGGGGGCCAGTACGTTCGCTGTGCTCCGGCCTCGCAGCTCCAGTAGAGACTTATAAAATGTGTAATTAAATGAATAATGATTCATGCTGCCCCTCAGTAGTATAACTTTCAATATATTGTACTCACAGCCGATTACTGTTATCGTAATGCAGGCCGGCCGGGCAGACGAGCGGCAGCGTCACTGACTGACGTCACGTGCCTGCGCCACCTACTTTATGAATGAAGTAGGCGGCGCAGGCACGTGACGTCAGTCAGTGACGCTGGCGCTCGTCTGCCCGGCCGGCCTGCATTATGATAACAGTAGCCGGCTGTGAGTACAATATATTGAAAGTTATACTACTGAGGGGCAGCATGAATCATTATTCATTTAATTACACATTTTATAACTGTACTGGAGCGGCAATGGGGGGTCTGTGGATGACACTGTTATGGGGTGGGGGGGTCTGTGGATGGCACTGTTATGGGGTGGGGGGGTCTGTGGATGGCACTGTTATGGGGTGGGGGGGTCTGTGGATGGCACTGTTATGGGGTGGGGGGGTCTGTGGATGGCACTGTTATGGGGTGGGGGGGGTCTGGATGGCACTGTTATGGGGTGGAGGGGGGTCTGTGGATGGCACTGTTATGGGGTGGAGGGGGGTCTGTGGATGGCACTGTTATGGGGTGGAGGGGAGTCTGTGGATGGCACTGTTATGGGGTGGAGGGGGGTCTGTGGATGGCACTGTTATGGGGTGGGGGGTCTGTGGATGACACTGTTATAGGATGGGGGGTCTGTGGATGGCACTGTTATGGGGTGGAGGGGGGGTCTGTGGATGGCACTATTACGGGTGGGGGGGTTTTGTGGATGGCACTGTTATGGGGTGGGGGGGTCTGTGGATGGCACTGTTGTGGGGGGGTCTGTGGATGGCACTGTTGTGGGGGGGTCTGTGGATGGCACTGTTATGGGGTGGGGGGGGGTCTGTGGATGGCTCTGTTATGGGGTGGAGGGGGGTCTGTGGATGGCACTGTTATGGGGTGGGGGGTCTGTGGATGGCACTGTTATGGGGTGGAGGGGGGTCTGTGGATGGCACTGTTATGGGGTGGAGGGGGGTCTGTGGATGGCACTGTTATGGGGTGGGGGGGTCTGTGGATGACACTGTTATAGGATGGGGGGTCTGTGGATGGCACTGTTATGGGGTGGAGGGGGGTCTGTGGATGGCACTGTTATGGGGTGGGGGGGTTTGTGGATGGCACTGTTATGGGGTGGGGGGGTCTGTGGATGGCACTGTTATGGGGTGGAGGGGGGTCTGTGGATGGCACTGTTATGGGGTGGGGGGGTCTGTGGATGGCACTGTTATAGGATGGGGGATCTGTGGATGCCATCCCCAGATCCCCCATTAACAGTGCCATCCCCAGATCCCCCATTAACAGTGCCATCCCCATCTGGGGGGTTTCTTTGCTGGGATGGACTTTTATAGCCCCCCCCCAAATTTAACTTGCATCCCTGTTCTCTAAAGGGGCGGTTTTAGGGGCGGTCCTAGGGATGGGTAGGAGGGGCAGGTAGGGGGCGGTCCTAGGGTTGGGTAGGGGCGTAGCCAGGGGAGGGGGGGTGAGTTCCACCACCTTTTCTCTGAGAAAAAAAGCCCTGGTCACGCCTTATTCCACTCCTGCTACAGACACAACATTTTTTTTGGGGTTGCGGTTGGTTTGAGGTACCAGCAACGACATTGGGGAAATGTCACTCGTGTAGACGGCTCACTACACTGGTGGTTGGGGCCACGGAACCTCCTGGATACAGGAGGTTCTCGATGATCTCTTCCTGAAATTTGAGGAAGGATCTTGTTCTCCCAGCCTTACTGTAGAGAACAAAACTATTATAGACAGCCAATTGAATTAAATATACAGACACCTTTTTATACCAGCATCTGGTCCTGCGGGAAAGTAAATAAGGAGCCAACATCTGGTAATTGAAGTCCACCCCTCCCATGAGCAAATTATAGTTGTGGACACAGAGGGGCTTTTCAATGACACTAGTTGCTCGTTCAATTTCGATTGTCGTGTCTGCGTGAATAGAGGAGAGCATGTAAACGTCACGCTTGTCTCTCCATTTCACCGCAAGCAGTTCTTTGTTACACAAGGCAGCCCTCTCCCCCCTTGCAAGACGGGTGGTAACGAGCCGTTGGGGGAAGCCCCGGCGACTAGGTCGCGCGGTGCCACAGCAGCCAATCTGTTCTAAAAACAAATGCCTGATGAGGGGTACACTTGTGTAGAAATTGTCCACATAAAGATGGTACCCCTTGCCAAAAAGGGGGGACACCAAGTCCCAGACTGTCTTCCCACTGCTCCCCAGGTAGTCAGGGCAACCGACCGGCTCCAGGGTCTGATCTTTACCCTCATAGACTTGAAATTTGTGCGTATAGCCTGTGGCCCTTTCACAGAGCTTATACAATTTGACCCCATACTGGGCGCGCTTGCTTGGGATGTATTGTTTGAAGCCAAGGTGCCCGGTAAAATGTATCAGGGACTCGTTTATGCAGATGTTTTGCTCAGGGGTATACAAATCTGCAAATTTGGTGTTAAGGTGGTCTATGAGGGGCCGAATTTTGTGGAGCCGGTCAAAAGCTCGGTGGCCTCTGGGACGAGAGGTGCTGTTGTCAATAAAGTGCAGGAAACACAGGATGGTCTCAAATCGTGTCCTGGACATGGCAGCAGAGAACATGGGCATGTGATGAATTGGGTTCGTGGACCAATATGACCGCAATTCATGCTTTTTTGTCAGGCCCATGTTGAGGAGAAGGCCCAGAAAAGTTTTAAATTCGGAAACTTGGACGGGTTTCCACCGGAAAGACTGGACATAAAAGCTTCCCGGGTTGGCGGCTTTAAATTGAGTGGCATACCAATTTGTTTCTGCCACGACTAAGTTCAAGAGCTCCGCAGTCAAGAACAGCTCAAAAAACCCCAGTGCCGATCCGATCTGAGCTGTCTCAACCCAAACTCCAGACTGGGCGGTGAAAGGGGGAACTACTGGTGTGGCTGAAGTTGGGGGCTGCCAATCAGGGTTTGCCAGCACCTCAGGGACTCTAGGGGCTCTACGGGCCTGTCTGTGTGGTGGCTGCGACGGGGGAACTAATGCACGTGCCACCGTACCAGCTTCAACTGCCCTTCTGGTGCTCGCCACTTCACCATGTTCTACGGCAGTGCTGGTACTAGGTCCAGGATGGGCTGCACTGCTGGTGTATGCCTCACCACGTAATCCGACAGCGCCAGCCCCACTCTGCTGCCCTTGAAGCGGATCCTGCGCAACCTGTGGTCTAGCAACTCGGGGCCAGGTACGCCTGGTGGTATCAGGGACCTCAACCTCATCGTCCGAACTTTGGGTCAGACTGCCACTGCTTTTTACAGGTTCGTATTCTGACCCGCTGGATTTGTCAGATGAGGGTTCCCATTCCTCATCCGACTGAGTCAGAAGCCTGTAGGCCTCTTCAGAAGAACACCACTTACTTGCCTTTTGGTCAACTAAATTTAGGGGGTATTCCCTGAGACTACCCAAGAAAAAAAGCAAGCCTGTCTTACAAATGGGAGGCTAGCGAAGTACAGGAAGCCGCTGCGATTGATAAAAAATATCAAAACAGATTTTTTTATCGCCGCAGCACTTGTGAAGTGATTGTGCAGTGATAAAAAAAAAAATAATAATTTTGTCACTGCGGCGGGGCGGACGTGGGTGAAAGCACGTGTGGGCGACCGATCAGTCCTGATCGGGCAAACACTGCGTTTTGGGTGGAGGGCGAGCTAAGGTGACACTAATACTATTATAGATCTGACTGTGATCAGTTCTGATCACTTACAGATACTATAAAAGTACCAATGCTGATTAGCGATACGCTAATCAGCGAATCAGTGACTGTGGTGCGGTGTGCTGGGCGCTAACTGATGCTAACTACCTACCAAAGGTGCCTAAACTAACCTAAAACCTAACAGTCAATACTGGTGAAAAAAAAAGTGATTGACAGGGGTGATCAAGGGGTTAATTGGGGTGATGGGGGGGTGATCTGAGGCTAAATGTGTTGTGTTTTGTGTACTTACAGTGATGTGTGCTCTCTGCTGGAGCCAACAAACGAAAAGGAACCAGCAGCGAGCACAGAAGCCATTTAACACATATTTATAAATATAATGTCTTAAATGGCTTCTGATTAGATTTTTTTAAAGTCACCAATCTGCCAGCGATGATCATTGGCTGGCAGGCTGGTGACGAACTTCTCCTCTAACTGTTCCCTGCCCGCACTGCGCATGCGCGGGCCGGCTATGCTCGAAATCTCGCGTCTCGCGAGAGGACGCATTGGCGCGTCCAGCAGGAATAAACCTGCCGCCGCCAGGACGCAATCCTGCGTTCGGCGGTCCTGAGCAGGTTAATGTTCTGCCGTGCCAACCATTTTCTCCAGTCTCAGGAAACTTCTAGCAGCTTGGAAAATGTAGCAAAAGTGACCCACGCCTGTATTGCGCATGTTTTACATGAATATTACATTGCCTTTTTTCGCAATCAAGAAAATAATAGCTAATTCTTGAATTTGCGAATATATGACAAATATTCTACGAAATATTTGCAAAATATTGCGAATTCAAATATTGTCCCGCCGTTCAACACTACTGATGATATATTTTCTGGTGAATAGGATTGAGCTATCCCATTGTATATTTGTGTAGTTCAGGTGGTTATAGACATGGAGATACCAAGCATGTTCAGTGATTTTTTTGCAATGCTTTTTTGCTGCCTTTACACATATCAGCACCCCGCAATCATATTTGCGAGGTGGCGATGGGAGACAGAGGGATTCTGCTCCATCTATCACCGTCTGCATGCGGCACGTGCCATTGCTCACGGCATGTAAGGGGTTAAACAGCCTGGATTGGCACTCTTGCTGGTCTGGGCTGTTAGAGCAGGAGCACAGCTCTCATGTGACAGCCGAGCTTCTGCTCTCCGCTGCACAGAGGACTCATGCAGCACTTAAACTGGACCACCATGAAAAGGTGGTGGCCCAGCCTAAGGCCCCTTAGTGACCACCATAAAAAGGTGTATGGATGGTCACTAAGGAGTTAATTCTATATCCGTACAGCATTAAAAACAAAAAGAATGTGTGGATACCAGTACTACCGCTGTAGACACTACACCAAGTTAGGTGAGTTCCGTTGCTGCTGGGTTTGTGAGGGTTAACTGCCAATACCCTTAATATTGCAAAAGGCTAATAAATAAAGGAAGCCGAACCCGCGCTGACTAAATTAAAATTAAACCAATATATAATAAACACAACCAATACATGCCGTAGGTAATGTGAAGTAAATCGTATCCAGCTTACTCTCACTTTCAGTTTCACTGTTAGAGATAGCACTGTCCGGCTGCTAGCTCGCGCGCACGAGAGTAAGCCTCACTGTAGTCTTCCAGGAGAATGGGCCTTCAGTGTGACGTCACAAGCTCGTATCTACGGATGCCTCCTGAGTACATAGTACATACTTCTTCCAACGCATTTCGGAATGCTCGGATAACTTCATCAGCAATGGGTGTGGTTCTTAATACCTGAGGTTTTATAGGTGTCCATCTCCATGGTCACCAGGTCATTCAAATGGGAAATGATAATCGCTTTGTTTCTCTCACTTTAGGACATAAAATATTCCTCCCTATGTGGTAATAAGGTAAAGTAAAGAATATATGTGCATATTAATACCTCCACTATATCTATATGTTTATATATTTATGAGAAAGCAAACAGCTATATCTCCTGATTTAGCCCGGCAGGTGCGAGGCTGTTTAGATTATAAATCCACTTGCTCTCATTTCTGGACATAGGTTTGATGTAATCCCCCCCTCTTGGGTCCGGTTTTATTTGTTCACTACCCCCAAAGGTAGAGCCCCCAAAGTTACCTCCATGCTTTTCTCTAAAGTGGCGTGAGAGTCGGTGACCATTACATTTTTTATTGATATTCCTTATATGTTCACTTATTCTAATCTTTAAAGGTCGTTTCGTTCTTACCACATATAATTTCTCACAAGGGCATTTAATATAATAAGTATTCCAACTTGAATGACATGTGAGGTGGCTCTTAATTTTATGTTTTCTGTCCGTTATTGAGTTCCATGATGGGTTTATTTCATTTCAAAAGTTGGCAAGCTTTACACATTTTACAGGGAAATTTTTTTTCCCCCTATAACCTTGTCTTGCTTCAAAATGTCCCAATGGCGTTTTACAATTTTTTTAAAGAGTTTTTCCTTTTCATTATGTTGGATAATTATAGGGACTTTGAAGTCCATTTCCTAATCCTCTTTACTGATTTTTTTTTTCTAGCCTTCTTCTCTAAAAGAGGATTTCTTTCAATCTGCTTTACTCCTTGTTTTATTTTTTCTAATTAATTTTTCTTATATCCTTTCTCTTCAAATTTCATATGAAGATTGCTTTCTTCCTTTTCAAATTGTTCCACTGTTATATATTTCCTCCTCAATCTAATATATTGGCTCTGGGGGATGATAGTAAGCCATATAGGTAAGTGGCAACTGTCCAGTGAAATAAAGCTATTGTTATCGGTTGGTTTGGAGAATGTGTAAATATTTGGTTATTCTGAATCATTATACTGTAGTCAAATGAAGAAAGTGTACCTCCTTCTTACTGAAAGTAGGCGTGAACTGTAAATAAAAATCATTCTTATTTATGTCGATTAAGAATTCCTAGGAATTCTCAATAGCAAGTTTTTGTATCGCAAATTTGTATTGCAAATTTTCAGATTGCTGATTTTTGCAATCCAGAAAATAATGACTGGAGATCACAAATTCTCGAATTTGTGAATATATGACGAATATTCGCTCAAATATTCTTGAAATATCGCAAATTCGAATATTGCCCCTGCCGCTCATCACTGGAAATGGCCTTGCGGTTTGCCCGGCAGTCGTTTTGCGGTGAACTTTGCACATTCGCGATTCGTCGACCATGCGAACATATGGAGATGTCCGCCGGTGACATATTCTTTTCCATTGCGCCGAACTTTGACCCATGACACACACATCAGGTGGGACAGGACAGCCAATTGAGACGTTTCAGCACATGGACACACCCCCACCCAATAAGAGAACCCGATCTGGCAGCCATTTTACATTCTGTGTTTTGCCAGTGTCGGGAGAGGTTGCTTGGTGGAGCAGGGACAGACTGTTAGGGACACCAAACGCTAGCTAATAGGGCCACAAAAGTCCTTTTAAGGACTGGTATAAGTATAGGTGTGCTATCGATAGGTGTGATATACTGAGGGGTGTGATATACTTATAATATACTTTCTAACAAAGAAAGTATATTATAGTGCAATTGTATTGTGCAGCAGTTGTGTGCGATTCTGTTGCAATACCACAGATATATAGAGGGACAAGGGCTATTGGAACAACTATTTTCAATGGGTTTGATATACCTGTTGTCCATAAAAAAAACTGATTGAGGGGTGCAATATACCTGCTTCCACAAAATATTGATTAAGGGGTTTGATATACCTGCTTTCACAAAATACTGATTGAGGCGTGCAATGTACCTGCTTCCACCAAATATTTATTGAAGCCTGTGATATACCTGCTTCCAAAAAATACTGATTGAGCGGTTTGATATACCTGCTTCCACCAAATATTGATTAAGGGGTTCAATATAACTGCTTCCACAAAATATAGATTGAGGGGTGCGATATACCTGCTTCCACAAAATACTGATTGAGGGGTACGATATACCTGCTTACACCAAATATTGATTAAGGGGTTCAATATGCTTGCTTGCACAAAATAGAGATTGACGGGTGTGATATACCTGCTTTCACAAAATACTGTTTATGGGATTTTTATATACCTGCATCCACAAAATACTGATTAAGGGGATTGATATACCTGCTTCCACCAAATATTGATTGAGGTCTGCAATACACCTGCTTCCACAAAATACTGATTAAGGGGTTTGATATACCTGCTTCACAAAATACTGATTGAGGGGTGTTAAATACCTACTTCCACCAAATATTGATTAAGGGGTTCTATATAACTGCCTCCAAAAAATATAGATTGAGGGGTGCGATACACCTGCTTCCACAAAATACTGATTATGAATTTTTATATTCCTGCTTCTACAAAATACTGGATGAGGAGTGTGATATACCTGCTTCTACCAAATATTGATAAAGGGGTTCTATATACCTGCTTCCACAAAATACAGATTGAGGGGTCCGATATACCTGCTTCCACAAAATTGTGATTGATTAAGGGGTTTGATATACCTGCTTCCACAAAATATTGATTAAGTGGTTTGATAAATCTGCTTCCACCAAATACTGATTTAGCGGTGCAATAAACCTGCTTCCACCAAATATAGATTAACGGGTTCTATATACCTGCTTCCACAAAATACTGATTGAGGGGTGTGATATTCCTGCTTCCACAAAATAATGATTAAGGGGTTTGATATAACTGTTTCCACTAAATATTGATTGAGGCCTACAATACACCTGCTTATACCTGCTTCCACCAAATACTGATTGAGCCCTGCAAGATACCTGCTTCCACAAAATACTGATTGAGGGGTGTGATATACCTGCTTCCACAAAATACAGATTGAGAGGTGCGATAAACCTGTTTCCACCAAATATTGATAAAGGGGTTTGATATACCTGCTTCCACCAAATATTGATTGAGAACTGCAATACAACTGCTTCCACAAAATGCTGACTAAGGTGATTCATATATCTGCTTTCATCAAATATTGATTGAGGCCCTACGATACACCTGCTTACACAAAATACTGATTAAGGGGATTGATATATCTGCTTCCACCAAATATTGATTGAGGCCTACGATACAATGTTTCCACAAAATACTGATTAAGGGGTTTGGTATACCTGCTTTAACAAAATACTGATTAAGGGGTTGTATATACCTGCTTCTACAAATTACTGATTAAAGGGTTTGATATACCTGCTTCCACCAAATACTGATTAAGGGGTTTGATATACCTGCTTCCACCAAATACCGATTGAGGGGTGCGATATACCTGCTTTCACAAAATACTGATTAAGGAGATTGATATTCCTGCTTACACTAGATACTGATTGAGGCCTGCGATACATCTGCTTCCACAAAATACTGATTAAGGGGTTCTATATACCTGCTTCCACCAAATACTGATTGAGGCCTGCAAGATACCTGCTTCCACAAAATACTGATTGAGGGGTGCAATATACCTGCTTCCACAAAATACTGATTAAGGGGTTTGATATACCTGCTTCCACAAAATTCTGATTGAGGGGTGCAATATATACCTGCTTCCACCAAATATTGATTAAGGGGTTCTATATACCTGCTTCCACAAAATACTGATTGAGGGTTTCGATATACCTGCTTCCACAAAATACAGATTGAGAACTGCAATACAACTGCTTCCACAAAATGCTGACTAAGGTGATTCATATATCTACTTTCATCAAATATTGATTGAGGCCCTACGATACACCTGCTTACACAAAATACTGATTAAGGGGATTGATATATCTGCTTCCACCAAATATTGATTGAGGCCTACGATAGACTGTTTCCACAAAATACTGATTAAGGGGTTTGATATACTAGCTTCCACAAAATACTGATTAAGGGGTTTGGTATACCTGCTTTAACAAAATACTGATTAAGGGGTTGTATATACCTGCTTCTACAAATTACTGATTAAAGGGTTTGATATACCTGCTTCCACCAAATACTGATTAAGGGGTTTGATATACCTGCTTCCACCAAATACCGATTGAGGGATGCGATATACCTGCTTCCACAAAATACTGATTAAGGAGATTGATATTCCTGCTTACACTAGATACTGATTGAGGCCTGCAATACATCTGCTTCCACAAAATACTGATTAAGGGGTTCTATATACCTGCTTCCACCAAATACTGATTGAGGCCTGCAAGATACCTGCTTCCACAAAATACTGATTGACGGGTGCGATATACCTGCTTCCACAAAATACTGATTAAGGGGTTTGATATACCTGCTTCCACAAAATACTGATTGAGGGGTGCAATATACCTGCTTCCACAAAATACAGATTGAGGAGTGTGATATACCTGCTTCCAACAAATATTGATTGAGGCTTACGATACACCTGCTTCCACAAAATACTGATTAAGGCATTAATATACCTGGTTCCACCAAATACTGATTGAGGCCTGCGATATACCTGCTTCCACAAATACTGTTCTTCTGAAGGGACTTTGGCACAGAGTCATTTTGAAAATGACAGGCAGAGGAAGAGTTAGGCCTTTCCGCAGAGGTGGTAGGGGTCTGGCAGGAGAAGCAGGCCAGAGCCTAAGTGGGAAGTTGGAGAAGGTGCATGCAATTACATCAAAGGAAGCACCAGAGTTGGTTGAGTGGCTCAGTCAGCCTTCCGCTTCTGCACCCTCCTCATCCTCTGTATCTGCACCCTTCTCACTCTCTGCTTTGTGGAAAACCTCCCAGTATCCAGAGCCTTCATAAGGGACATATTAGGTGAAGCCCTGGCTCCTCTGAAACAAGATCTACAGGACATAAAGAAAGAACTCAAACAGGTCGGTGAAAGAGTGGAAACACTCGAGGCGGGCCACGAGGCGGTCGTTTTATTTAATACAGCAGTTCTTCACAGTTTAGACTATGTACAAGCCCACAAGAATCTTCTATATAACCTGATCGAAGATCAAGATAATTGCGGGCAGAGAAATAATCTGCGCATCAAAGGCCTCCCTGAGTCCATACTACTAGACTCCATTATGTCGTCGGTGCTGGAGTTATTTGCCACACTTCTAGGCCCTGAGGCGCCCGATCATCTTACCATGGACCAGGCCCACAGAGCGCTATGCCCACTGCCTAAACCGCAGGAAGCTGCCTAGAGATGTTATCTGTAGAATGGTCAGCTTCCAGACCAAAGAGAAACTTCTGAAAGTGGCTAGAGACAAACAGCCCATCACCTTTTCTGGGACTACCATCTCTCTGTACCTAGATTTAGCACCTATGACTGCAAAAACACAGGGCTCTGAAACCTCTCTTGGAAGTATTGAGACTTAAGGCCATAACCTACCTCTGGCTATACCATTTTGGACTGCTGATAAATGCTCCTGGACGCAAGATGGTGGTCTGGTCCCCAAGTTTATGATACTCTGGATGTTGCAGCACTGGACATTCCTGACTGGAACAATGAAGAACCTCACTGACTTGCCGGCTATAACTGTGATTCCTGCCTGGACACCCAGTGCCGCATCAAAATTGCAGCGCCAGAAAAGGAAACTGGATAGGATGACTCCTTGGAGACTACACATTGATCCTAAGTGATTTGTTCCTAGCGCCTCTTAGTTATCTATCTTTTTGTTTTATTCCTCCATTTCAGTCTATTTTTTATTTTAATTTCCTATCTAAAAATGAAAAACGATGCCTGTTACGAGCCCTGAAGTTTTGAAGCGGCTTCTATAAGGCCACTATCTGTAATTGAGTTGCACCATTAGTTTAATTATACACTAATCCTACTATGTTAATTGACAATGTCAGGCTCTTAGGACCTAGAGATGTAAGATTCTAACTCCATTTTATATCTATATGCTTGCTTCCCACTAGATAAGCCCTACTCTTGGTCAAACTCGACACCCAGTTTTTACCTCTCTTGCTAAAGACATGGGAGAGATGCTGTTATTCTCATATGCAGATGTTCAGCTTTATCTGTTATCTGTTTGACACCTTACATGTTCCCTTTACACCCCCTTATATACCCTAATGTTTCCCAATTTTGCAGAGATACAAAGTTACATACGTTTTGATCTGTTCTCCCAGGGCTGCTATCAAGACATGTTATTTTAATGTAAGAGGGCTGAAAGCACCAGCAAAGCAAAGCCAAATATGCCACCAATTGCGCAAACATCAGGTGATTGTTGCACTATTACAAGAAACCCACTTTAGAGCTGGTCATGTACCGCGTCTGAACCATCTCCTGTATAACCAATGGTTCCACAGTAAGTCACCCTCCTCTGCATCTAGAGAAGTATCCATAGCTTTACATAAGAACTTCCTGCTGGGGGTGCGTTCGACTCTTACGGACCCAGAAGGGAGGTATCTCTTTATTAAAGGAACAATAGGGAGGCAGACATTCACATATGGGAATGTATATGCTCCCAATACTTCCCAATCCACCTGCAACTTTACAACACTTTGCTTGTTCCAGGAGTTTGCTGAAGGGGTGATGATTCTAGGGGGGATCTAAACTTGATGCTGGATCCCTATTTAGATTCCTCTACTGGCACCTCGGTGATCTCTTGCCTTGCTCTGAGATGAGTTAAATCTTCTATTGCATCTCTGGGCCTCACAGACATTTGGAGAACCCTCCACCCCACTAATAAGGACTACACCATTTATTACATGGCACATCACTTGTACCAGCGCCTAGACTACCTTTTTGTACCATATCAACTATTAACTTCATGTACCAGTGCTAATATTGGCAGTTTACTGCTTTCGAACCACGCACCCATGTTCCTGGAATTTACACCGAACATTTTCAGAAACCCATGGGCAACTCGAGGTTAAATGAGACATTGCTAGATAACCCAGAACAGGTAAAAAAAAAAAAACAACTGTCAGGTCTACTAGAGGAGTATTTTGAACTTAACTCCACACCTGGGTCATCAGCTGGCCTGGTCTGGAATGCCCACAAACCTGTAATAAGAGGCCACCCGATTTCTCTAGGAGCTTATCTTAAAAAGAAAAGGGAGCAAAAAGTGTCAGAGCTACACAAACAAATCCAAGAAATTGAGTTAATCCATAAAAAACATCTATCTGACGCTATCTTAGAGCAGTTGAATCATTTGCGAACCACCCTTAAAAACATATTGAATGAGCGTACTGCCAAACTATATCTCTCAGCGAGATTTAAATATTGTGATAAATAAATATTATAGATGCTCACCCGTCTGTTAATATGGATATGGTGCACTTGACCTAATTGATTCACCCAGTCAATAAATGGAACAAATCTAGAATTAAATTATTAGCGTCAAGCACTCAATATCTACAACTAGGGATGAGCGAACCCGAACTGTATAGTTCGGGTTCGTACCGAATTTTGGGGTGTCCGTGACACGGACCCGAACCCGAACATTTTCGTAAAAGTCTGTGTTCGGGTTCGGTGTTCGGCGCTTTCTTGGCACTTTTTGAAAGGCTGCAAGGCAGCCAATCAACAAGCGTCATACTAATTGCCCCAAGAGGCCATCACAGCCTTGCCTACTATTGGCATGGCTGTGATTGGCCAGTGCAGCATGTGACCCAGCCTCTATATAAGCTTGGGTCACGTTGCGCTGCACGTCACTCTGCTGATTGAAGCATAGGGAGAGGTTGCAGCTGCGACGTTAGGGCGAGATTAGGCAGTGATTAACTCCTCCAAAAGACTTCATTCTGTGATCGATCTGCAGCTGTGGATCATTGAAGTGCTAGTATTGACTTGCTCACTTTTTTGAGGCTGCCCAGAGCGTTTTTAGATCACTTTTTTTCTGGGGTGATCGGCGGCCATTTTGTGACTTGTGGTGCGCCAGCACAAGCTATCACCAAGTGTATTTAACCATCACTAGTGTGGTTATTTTGTGCTATATCCTACATCAGCTGCAGGCTGAGCCTGTGTCACCGAAGTGCATTTAACCATCAACAGTCTGGTTATTTTTTGGCCATATACTACATCTGGTGCAGGCTGAGCCTGTGTCACCCAAGTGCATTTAACCATCAACACTGTGGTTATTTTTTGGCCATATACTACATCAGGGGCAAGTTGAGCCTGTCACCCAGCGCCTAAAAAATAGACCTGACATTTCTATTCAACCAAATCTGTACTGTTTTAGCTGGTCAAGTTATTTGTAGTGACCGTAAAAGCACACTTTTTGTTCTGGGTTGAAAAACTATTCCCAAATTTGCCATTCTCAAAATAACTAGTTTCTGGTATTTGAGGCCTACTTGAAATCTATCCCAAAAAGGATATCTTACATTGAAGGTACTGATAGTGTCATTCAGAAAAACCTAAGACACACGCTACCGTGCAGATAGAAGTCTGATTCTGAGATTAAACCTTAACCTGTCACACAGTGCAAAAAAAAACAGGTCTCACATTTCTATTCAAGCAAATCTGTACTGTTTTAGCTGGTCAAGTTATTTGTAGCGACCGTAAAAGCCCTTTTTTTTTTCTGGGTTGAAAAACTATTCCCAAATTTGCCATTCTCAAAATAACTAGTTTCTGGTATTTGAGGCCTACTTGAAATCTATCCCAAAAAGGATATCTTACATTGAAGGTACTGATAGTGTCATTCAGAAAAACCTAAGACACACGCTACCGTGCAGATAGAAGTCTGATTCTGAGATTAAACCTTAACCTGTCACACAGTGCAAAAAAAAACAGGTCTCACATTTCTATTCAAGCAAATCTGTACTGTTTTAGCTGGTCAAGTTATTTGTAGTGACCGTAAAAGCACACGTTTTTTTCTGGGTTGAAAAAATATTCCCAAATTTGCTATTCTCAAAATAACTAGTTTCTGGTATTTGAGGCCTACTTGAAATCTATCCCAAAAACGATATCTTACATTGAAGGTACTGATAGTGTCATTCAGAAAAACCTAAGACACACGCTACCGTGCAGATAGAAGTCTGATTCTGAGATTAAACCTTAACCTGTCACACAGTGCAAAAAAAAACAGGTCTCACATTTCTATTCAAGCAAATCTGTACTGTTTTAGCTGGTAAAGTTATTTGTAGTGACCGTAAAAGCACACTTTTTTTTCTGGGTTGAAAAACTATTCCCAAATTTGCCATTCTCAAAATAACTAGTTTCTGGTATTTGAGGCCTACTTGAAATCTATCCCAAAAAGGATATCTTACATTGAAGGTACTGATAGTGTCATTCAGAAAAACCTAAGACACACGCTACCGTGCAGATAGAAGTCTGATTCTGTGATTAAACCTTAAACTGTCACACAGTGCAAAAAAAAAAACAGGTCTCACATTTCTATTCAAGCAAATCTGTACTGTTTTAGCTGGTCAAGTTATTTGTAGTGACCGTAAAAGCACACTTTTTTTTCTGGGTTGAAAAAATATTCCAAAATTTGCCATTCTCAAAATAACTAGTTTCTGGTATTTGAGGCCTACTTGAAATCTATCCCAAAAACGATATCTTACATTGAAGGTACTGATAGTGTCATTCAGAAAAACCTAAGACACACACTACCGTGCAGATAGAAGTCTGATTCTGTGATTAAACCTTAAACTGTCACACAGTGCAAAAAAAAACAAGTCTCACATTTCTATTCAACCAAATCTGTACTGTTTTAGTTGGTCAAGTTATTTGTAGCAACCGTAAAAGCCCTTTTTTTTTTCTGGGTTGAAAAACTATTCCCAAATTTGCCATTCTCAAAATAACTAGTTTCTGGTATTTGAGGCCTACTTGAAATCTATCCCAAAAACGATATCTTACATTGAAGGTACTGATAGTGTCATTCAGAAAAACCTAAGACACACTCTACCGTGCAGATAGAAGTCTGATTCTGAGATTAAACCTTAACCTGTCACACAGTGCAAAAAAAAACAGGTCTCACATTTCTATTCAAGCAAATCTGTACTGTTTTAGCTGGTAAAGTTATTTGTAGTGACCGTAAAAGCACACTTTTATTTCTGGGTTGAAAAACTATTCCCAAATTTGCCATTCTCAAAATAACTAGTTTCTGGTATTTGAGGCCTACTTGAAATCTATCCCAAAAAGGATATCTTACTTTGAAGGTACTGATAGTGTCATTCAGAAAAACCTAAGACACACGCTACCGTGCAGATAGAAGTCTGATTCTGTGATTAAACCTTAAACTGTCACACAGTGCAAAAAAAAAAAACAGGTCTCACATTTCTATTCAAGCAAATCTGTACTGTTTTAGCTGGTCAAGTTATTTGTAGTGACCGTAAAAGCACATTTTTTTTTCTGGGTTGAAAAACTATTCCCAAATTTGCCATTCTCAAAATTGTGCTGAACGGGAACAATGAGGAAAACATCTAATAAGGAACGCGGACGCGGACGTGGACATGGTCGTGGTGGTGTTAGTGGACCCTCTGGTGCTGGGAGAGGACGTGGCCGTTCTGCCACAGCCACACGTCCTAGTGTACCAACTACCTCAGGTCCCAGTAGCCGCCAGAATTTACAGGGATATTTGGTGGGGCCCAATGCCTTTCTAAGGATGGTAAGGCCTGAGCAGGTACAGGCATTAGTCAATTGGGTGGCCGACAGTGCATCCAGCACGTTCACATTATCTCCCACCCAGTCTTCTGCAGAAAGCGCACAGATGGCGCATGAAAACCAAGCCCATCAGTCTGTCACATCACCCCCATGCATATCAGGGAAACTGTCGGAGCCTCAAGTTATGCAGCAGTCTCTTATGCTGTTTGAAGACTCTGCTGCCAGGGTTTCCCAAGGGCATCCACCTAGCTTTTCACCAGGGGTGGAAGAGATAGAATGCACTAACGCACAACCACTTATGTTTCCTAATGATGAGGACATGGGAATACCACCTCAGCACGTCTCTGATGATGACGAAACACAGGTGCCAACTGCTGCGTCTTTCTGCAGTGTGCAGACTGAACAGGAGGTCAGGGGTCAGGACTGGGTGGAAGACGATGCAGGGGACGATGAGGTCCTAGACCCCACATGGAATGAAGGTCGTGCCACTGACTTTCAGAGTTCGGAGGAAGAGGCAGTGGTGAGACCGAGCCAACAGCGTAGCAAAAGAGGGAGCAGTGGGCAAAATCATAACACCCGCCGCCAAGAGACTCCGCCTGCTACTGACCGCCGCCATCTGGCACCGAGCACCCCAAAGGCAGCTTCAAGGAGTTCCCTGGCATGGCACTTCTTCAAACAATGTGCTGACGACAAGAACCGAGTGGTTTGCACGCTGTGCAATCAGAGCCTGAAGCGAGGCATTAACGTTCTGAACCTTAGCACAACCTGCATGACCAGGCACCTGCATGCAAAGCATGAACTGCAGTGGAGTAAACACCTTAAAAACAAGGAAGTCACTCAGGCTCCCCCTGCTGCCTCTTCTGCTGCTGCCGCATCGGCCTCTTCTGCTGCTGCCGCCGCCTCGGCCTCTTCTGCTGCTGCTGCCGCCGCCTCGGCCTCTTCCTCTGCCTCTGGAGGAACGTTGGCACCTGCCGCCCAGCAAACATGGGATGTACCACCAACACCACCACCTGCGTCACCAAGCATCTCAACCATGTCACACGGCAGCGTTCAGCTCTCCATCTCACAAACATTTGAGAGAAAGCGTAAATCCCCACCTAGCCACCCTCGATCCCTGGCCCTCAATGCCAGCATTTCTAAACTACAGGCCTATGAAATGCTGTCATTTAGGCTGGTGGACACACACAGCTTCAAACAGCTCATGTCACTTGCTGTCCCACAGTATGTTGTTCCCAGCCGCCACTACTTCTCCAAGAGAGCCGTGCCTTCCCTGCACAAACAAGTGTCCGATAAAATCAAGTGTGCACTGCGCAACGCCATCTGTGGCAAGGTCCACCTAACCACAGATACGTGGACCAGTAAGCACGGCCAGGGACGCTATATCTCCCTAACTGCACACTGGGTAAATGTAGTGGCGGCTGGGCCCCAGGCGGAGAGCTGTTTGGCGCACGTCCTTCCGCCGCCAAGGATCGCAGGGCAACATTATTTGCCTCCTGTCTCCTCCTCCTCCTACTCAGCTTCCTCCTCCTCTTCTTCCACCTGCTCATCCAGTCAGCCACACACCTTCACCACCAACTACAGCACAGCCCGGGGTAAACGTCAGCAGGCCATTCTGAATCTCATATGTTTGGGGGACAGGCCCCACACCGCACAGGAGTTGTGGCGGGGTATAGAACAACAGACCGACGAGTGGTTGCTGCCGGTGAGCCTCAAGCCCGGCCTAGTGGTGTGCGATAATGGGCGAAATCTCGTTGCAGCTCTGGGACTAGCCGGTTTGACGCACATCCCTTGCCTGGCGCATATGCTGAATTTGGTGGTGCAGAAGTTCATTCGCAACTACCCCGACATGTCAGAGCTGCTGCATAAAGTGCGGGCCGTCTGTTCGCGCTTCCGTCGTTCACACCCTGCCGCTGCTCGCCTGTCTGCGCTACAGCATAACTTCGGCCTTCCCGCTCACCGCCTCATATGCGAAGTACCCACCAGGTGGAACTCCACCTTGCATATGCTGGACAGACTGTGCGAGCAGCAGCAGGCCATAGTGGAGTTTCAGCTGCAGCACGCACGGGTCAGTCGCACTGTGGATCAGACATTCTTCACCACCAATGACTGGGCCTCCATGCGAGACCTGTGTGCCTTGTTGCGCTGTTTCGAGTACTCCACCAACATGGCCAGTGGCGATGACGCCGTTATCAGCGTTACAATACCACTTCTATGTCTCCTTGAGAAAACACTTAGGGCGATGATGGAAGAGGAGGTGGCCGAGGAGGAAGAGGGGTCATTTTTAGCACTTTCAGGCCAGTCTCTTCGAAGTGACTCAGAGGGAGGTTTTTTGCAACACCAGAGGCCAGGTACAAATGTGGCCAGACAGGGCCCACTACTGGAGGACGAGGAGGACGAGGATGAGGAGGAGGTGGAGGAGGATGAGGATGAAGCATGTTCACAGCGTGGTGGCACCCAAAGCAGCTCGGGCCCATCACTGGTGCGTGGCTGGGGGGAAACACAGGACGATGACGATACGCCTCCCACAGAGGACAGCTTGTCCTTACCTCTTGGCAGCATGGCACACATGAGCGACTACATGTTGCAGTGCCTGCGCAACAACAGAAGAGTTGCCCACATTTTAACGTGTGCGGACTACTGGGTTGCCACCCTGCTGGATCCCCGGTACAAAGACAATGTGCCCACCTTACTTCCTACACTGGAGCGTGATAGGAAGATGCGCGAGTACAAGCGCACGTTGGTAGACGCGCTACTGAGAGCATTCCCAAATGTCACAGGGGAACCAGTGGAAGCCCATTGCGAAGGCAGAGGAGGAGCAAGAGGTCGCCAACGCAGCTGTGTCACGCCCAGCTCCTCTGAGGGCAGGGTTAGCATGGCAGAGATGTGGAAAAGTTTTGTCAACACACCACAGCTAAGTGCACCACCACCTGATACGGAACGTGTTAGCAGGAGGCAACATTTCACTAACATGGTGGAACAGTACCTGTGCACACCCCTCAATGTACTGACTGATGGTTCGGCCCCATTCAACTTCTGGGTCTCCAAATTGTCCACATGGCCAGAGCTAGCCTTTTATGCCTTGGAGGTGCTGGCCTGCCCGGCGGCCAGCGTTCTGTCTGAACGTGTATTCAGCACGGCAGGGGGCGTCATTACAGACAAACGCAGCCGCCTGTCTACAGCCAATGTGGACAAGCTGACGTTCATAAAAATGAACCAGGCATGGATCCCACAGGACCTGTCCATCCCTTGTGCAGATTAGATATTAACTACCTCCCCTTAACAATATATTATTCTAATCCAGGGCACTTCCTCATTCAATACTATTTTTAATTTCATTTTACCATTATATTGCGGGGCAACCCAAAGTTGAATGAACCTCTACTCTGTCTGGGTGCCGGGGCCTAAATGTGTGACAGTGGCCTGTTCCAGTGGTGGGTGATGTGAAGCCTGATTCTCTGCTATGACATGAAGACTTATTCTGTGCTGACATAAGGCCAGATTCTCTGTTACGGGACCTCTCTCCTCTGCCTGGGTGCCTGGGCCTAAATGTGTGACAGTGGCCTGTTCCAGTGGTGGGTGACGTGAAGCCTGATTCTCTGCTATGACATGAAGACAGATTCTGCGCTGACATAAGGCCAGATTCTCTGTTACGGGACCGCTCTCCTCTGTCTGGGTGCCTGGGCCTAAATGTGTGACAGTGGCCTGTTCCAGTGGTGGGTGACGTGAAGCCTGATTCTCTGCTATGACATGAAGACTGATTCTGCGCTGACATAAGGCCAGATTCTCTGTTACGGGACCTCTCTCCTCTGCCTGGGTGCCTGGGCCTAAATGTGTGACAGTGGCCTGTTCCAGTGGTGGGTGACGTGATGCCTGATTCTCTGCTATGACATGAAGACAGATTCTGTGCTGACATAAGGCCAGATTCTCTGTTACGCGACCTCTCTCCTCTGCCTGGGTGCCTGGGCCTAAATGTGTGACAGTGGCCTGTTCCAGTGGTGGGTGACGTGAAGCCTGATTCTCTGCTATGACATGAAGACAGATTCTGTGCTGACATCAGGCCAGATTTTCTGTTACGCGACCTCTCTCCTCTGCCTGGGTGCCTGGGCCTAAATGTGTGACAGTGGCCTGTTCCAGTGGTGGGTGACGTGAAGCCTGATTCTCTGCTATGACATGAAGACAGATTCTGTGCTGACATAAGGCCAGATTCTCTGTTACGCGACCTCTCTCCTCTGCCTGGGTGCCTGGGCCTAAATGTGTGACAGTGGCCTGTTCCAGTGTTGGGTGACGTGAAGCCTGATTCTCTGCTATGACATGAAGACAGATTCTGTGCTGACATAAGGCCAGATTCTCTGTTACGCGACCTCTCTCTTCTGCCTGGGTGCCTGGGCCTAAATGTGTGACAGTGGCCTGTTCCAGTGGTGGGTGACGTGAAGCCTGATTCTCTGCTATGACATGAAGACAGATTCTGTGCTGACATAAGGCCAGATTCTCTGTTACGGGACCTCTCTCCTCTGCCTGGGCCTAAATGTGTGACAGTGGCCTGTTCCAGTGGTGGGTGACGTGAAGCCTGATTCTCTGCTATGACATGAAGACAGATTCTGTGCTGACATAAGGCCAGATTCTCTGTTACGCGACCTCTCTCCTCTGCCTGGGTGCCTGGGCCTAAATATGTGACAGTGGCCTGTTCCAGTAGTGGGTGACATGAAGCTTGATTCTCTGCTTTGACATGAAGACAGATTCTGCGCTGACATAAGGCCAGATTCTCTGTTACGGGACCGCTCTCCTCTGTCTGGGTGCCAGGGCCTAAATGTGTGACAGTGGCCTGTTCCAGTGGTGGGTGACGTGAAGCCTGATTCTCTGCTATGACATGAAGACAGATTCTGTGCTGACATGAAGCCAGATTCTCTGCTATGGCATGAAGAGACTGATTCTGTGCTGACATGAAGCCAGATTCTTTGCTATGGCATGAAGAGACTGATTCTCTGCTGACGTGAAGCCAGATTCTCTGCTATGGGACCTCTGTCCAATTGATATTGGGTCATTTTTATTTTTTTAATTTTTATTTTAATTCATTTCCATATCCACATTTGTTTGCAGGGGATTTACCTACATGTTGCTGCCTTTTGCAGCCCTCTAGCTCTTTCCTGGGCTGTTTTACAGCCTTTTTAGTGCCCAAAAGTTCGGGTCCCCATTGACTTCAATGGGGTTCGGGTTCGGGACGAAGTTCGGGTCGGGTTCGGATCCCGAACCAGAACATTTTCGGGAAGTTCCGCCGAACTTCTCGAACCCGAACATCCAGGTGTTCGCTCAACTCTATCTACAACCCATCGAGGACAACAGGTCATATATGAATCACATTTATTACCATATAAACCTAATAATAGAATATAATAAAAACAATTAAGTAAAACCACACAAGTATAAAAGTACAAAAGTTAAATGATACATATATTTGTATACACTTTCTGCTGTATCTAGTATATATCAGGTTGATACCATGAAATGAAAAGTGTAGCCCCAGAATTGGGATCAAAACCACAAATCAATAGTTCATCGATATAGAAGGTAAATAGTTCATCAATTGTAAATAGATAAATGAATCACAGACAAATGACGTTTTATAGATGGGTCTGCGCTGAGAAGAGTCGTATGAATGGTTAAAATGTCCACTAAGTGTTAATCATCCCACAGAAGGACTTCCACTTTAGTTCAATGGATTTAAATCCATCCACAAGTAATATCCCTTCATATTCATATAATAAATGAACTATAGTGGATACGACTTTAAATAGTAGATGTCACTTACACTGCTCCTGATGTTAGTAGGGGAACCACCATTCCAGATTTTTGGAACAACCATTTTCCCAGAGGACTATAAAAAAGGGAGGTTAAGAATTAGCAGGTAACCACTGAGGAAGGAGCATGGTTACACTTCGAAACGCGTTTGGTGCCCATATACCTGCAAATGTGGATCACTCCCTTTTAATATCCATGGATACTCAATAGAGATAAAACTTTGGCAAATGTATATACAAATGCTAATTTGAAAATATGCAATTTTCCTCCCGATATCCTATTGAAGGCATGACTGCTGTGTCGGCACACGTGATAGTTTGAACTTTGAACCATCGAACCACTTGGGACGTCGGATGTGAATAGTGAGGAGCGGCGCAGTCGGAGGATAAGATTCTACCTACCCTTGACTCTTCAGGAGAGAGGAAAAACATTTCTATGTACCCAGCCGAACACGTGGGATGCCACAAAACAACGGCAGTAATAATCCTACTGACCCCTACTAACATCGGGAGCAGTGTAAGTGACATCTACCATTTAAAGTCGTATCCACTATAGTTTATTCATTATATGAATATGAAGTGATATTACTTGTGGATAGACTGAAATCCATTGAACTAAAGTTGAAGTCCTTCTGTGGGATGATTAACACTTAGTGGACATTTTAACCATCATTTTAAACATTCATACGACTCTTCTCAGCGCAGACCCATCTATAAAACGTCATTTGTCTGCGATTCATTTATCTATTTACAATTGATTAACTATTAACCTTCTATATCGATTAACTATTGATTTGATTTGTGGTTTTGATTAGAGTTGAGCGGACACCTGGATGTTCGGGTTCGGCAGATTCGGCCGAACTTGAAAAAAAAGTTCGGGTTCGGGACCCGAACTTGACCCGAACTTGACCCCGAACCCCATTGAAGTCAATGGGGACCCGTACTTTTTGGCACTAAAATGGCTCTAAAATAGTCCTGGAAAGGGCTAGAGGGCTGCAAAATGTACAAATGAAAGTAGGGAAATGACTTAAAATAACATAAAATACAGAAAAAATAAAAATAACAATCTGGATCTAGGCGTAGGAGGTTGAGGAGGCGGTGGATGGGTGGATGTGGCGGTGTAGGTTGACATGGCAGTGTAGGTGGAAGCGGCGTTGAAGGAGGAATAGGTAGCCAACACTGATTTGTGTTATTTTTTAATTTTTAAATTGGGGTATCCCCCAAAATATTGGTCATATAGCAAAATAAAACAAAGAATAAGTGCACTTGAGTACAGGAATGGATGGTTGAGGCTGGTATAAATGTCTATTCTGCTCAAGGTACGGACAAGTCCTGTGGGATCAAAGCCTGGTTCATTTTAATAATCGTAAGCTTGTCCACATTGACTGCGGCCTGTGATAATGCTCTCTGCCGTGCTAAACACACGTTCACGCTATACACTGGCTGCAGGGCAGGTCAGCACCTCCAAGGCAGACAAAGCTTTTCCACATTTTGGCCATGCTAACCCTGCCTTCTCAGGTGCTGGTGGTGCCCCAGCTGCGTTGGCAACCTCTTCCTCCTCCTCTGCCTTTGCCTTGTGCTTCCATTGTGCCCCCGCTGCCAGGTGGGAATGCTATAATCAGCGTGCGCTTGTAGTCGCGCATCTTCCGATCAGTAACAGATGTTTTCACTAAATTTAGTTCCCTGTCAGCAATGCAGAGCAGGGGTTCATTCATGGCAAAAGGGGGTTCATGTCACCCAGCAATACAACAGAGGATTTTGAGAGATTTAGGCTCCTGTCACCCAGGCAAAGCAGGGGTTCATTCACAGCAAAAGGGGGTTCATGTCACCCAGCAATAGAACAGTCAATTTTGAGAGATTTAGGCACCTGTCCCCCAGGCACAGAAGGGGTTCATTCACGGCAAAAGGGGTTTCTTGTCACCCAGCAATAGAACAGAGGATTTTGAGAGATTTAGGCCCCTGTCACCCAGGCACAGCAGGGGTTCATTCATGGCAAAAGGGGGTTCATGTCACCCAGCAATACAACAGAGGATTTTGAGAGATTTAGGCCCCTGTCACCCAGGCACAGCAGGGGTTCATTCACGGCAAAAGGGGGTTCATGTCACCCAGCAATACAACAAAAGATTTTGAGAGATTTAGGCCCACGTCACCCAGGCACAGCAGGGGTTCATTCACGGCAAAAGGGGGTTCTTGTCACCCAGCAATAGAACAGACGATTTTGAGAGATTTAGGCCCCTGTCACCCAGGCACAGCAGGGGTTCATTCACGGCAAAAGGGGGTTCATGTCACCCAGCAATACAACAGAGTATTTTGAGAGATTTAGGCCCCTGTCACCCAGGCACAGCAGGGGTTTGTATATGCCAAAAATATCACCCGACAATTGAAAATTTAGGGCACAAATTTTTTTTTTATTAAAATGGCTCTAAAATAGTCCTTGAAAAGTCTAGAGGGATGTAAAAGGCAGTAAAATATGCTTAAGAGCATGGCAACTGCTCTGCAACAAATGTGGATAGGGAAATAACTTAAAATGAAATAAAATAACTAAAAATGTAAAATTATTAACCTGCAACTCAGAGAAGGAGGTGGATATGGAGTCGGAGGTTGAGGAGGCGGTGAATGTGGTCTTGTATGTGGCGGCAGCAATGGAGGAGGAGAAAGTAGCCAACAATGTTTTTTTTTTTATTATTGGGGTAGGTAGCCCCCAAAATATTGGGACAAATAAAAAAAAAGAAAACAAAGACTTGAGTACAAGAATGTATGTTTGATGGTGGTATAAATGTCTATTCTGCTCAAGGTACAGACAAGTCTTGTGGGATCCAAGTCTGGTTCATTTTAATGAATGTGAGCTTGTCCACATTGGCTGTGGACAGGCGGCTGCGTCTGTCTGTAATGACGCCTCCTGCCGTGCTAAATACATGTTCAGAGAATACACTGGCTGCAGGGCAGCCCAGCACCTCCAAGGCATACAGGGCAAGCTCTGGCCATGTGGACAATTTGGAGACCCAGAAGTTGAATGGGGCAGAACCATCAGTCAGTATGTGTAGGCGTGTGCACAGGTACTGTTCCACCATGTTGTTCAAATGCTGCATCCTGCTAACATGCTCCATATCAGCAGTTGGGGCCGGTTGTTGTGGCGAGGTGACAAAGCTTTTCCACATGTTGGCCATGCTAACCCTGCCTTCTGAGGTGCTGACACTGACACAGCTGCGTTGGCGACCTCTTCCTCCTCCCTTGCCTTTGCCTTGTGCTTCCACTTGTCCCCCGGCGTCAGTCGGAAATGCTCTCAGGAGCGCGTCTACCAGCGTGCGCCTGTAGTCGCGCATCTTCCGATCACGCTCCAGTGAGGGAATTAAGGACGGCACATTGTCTTTGTAAAGGGGATCCAGCAGGGTGGCCACCCAGTAGTCAGCACATGTTAAAATGTGGGCAACTCTTCAGTCGTTGCGCAGGCACTGCAGCATGTAGTCGCTCATGTGTGCCAGGCTGCCCAGAGGTAAGGACAAGCTGTACTCTGTGGGAGGCTTATTGTCTGCATCCTCCGCATCCCCCCAGCCACGCACCAGTGATGGACCGAGCTGAGTTGGATACCACCATGCTGTGAACATACTTCATCCCCATCCTACTCCTGCTCCTCATCCTCCTCGTCCTCCAGTAGTGGGCCCTGGCTGGTCAAATTTGTAACTGGCCTCTGCTGTTGCAAAAATCCTCTTTTTGAGCCACTTGTAAAAGACTGGACTGAAAGTGTTAGAGATGACCCCTCTTCCTCCTCCTCGTCCTGGGCCACATCCTCTTCCATCATCTTTCTCAAGGAGACATAGAAGTGGTATTGTAACGCTGATAACGGCGTCATCGCCACTGGCCATGTTGGTGGCGTTCTTGAAACAGCGCAACAGGGCACAAAGGTCTCGCATGGAGGCCCAGTCATTGGTGGTGAAGTGGTGCTGTTCCGCAGTGCGACTCACCCGTGCGTGCTGCAGCTGAAACTCCACTATGGCCTGCTGCTGCTCGCACAGTCTCTCCAGCATGTGCAAGGTGGAGTTCCACCGGGTGGGCACGTCGCATATGAGGCGGTGAGCGGGAAGGCTGAAGTTACGCTGTAGAGCAGACAGCCAAGCAGCGGCAGGATGAGAACGCCGAAAGCGCACACAGACGGCCCACACTTTATGCAGCAGCTCTGACATGTCGGGGTAGTCGTGAATGAATTTCTGCACCACCAAATTCAGCACATGCGCCAGGCAAGGGATGTGCGTCAAACCGACTAGTCCCAGAGCTGCAACGAGATTTCGCCCATTATCGCACACCACCAGGCCGGGCTTGAGGCCCACTGGCAGCAACCACTCGTCGGTCTGTACCCCGCCACAACTACTGCGCGGTGTGGGGCCTGTCCCCCAAACACATCATTTTCAGAATGGCCTGTTGACGTTTACCCCTGGCTGTGCTGAAGTTGGTGGTGAAGGTCTGTCGCTGACCGGATGAGGAGGTGGTAGAAGAGGAGGAGGAAGCCGAGTAGGAAGAGGAGGCAATAGGAGGCAAAGAATGATGCCCTAGGATCCTTGGCGCCAAACAGCTCTCAGCCTGGGGCCCAGCCGCCACTACATTTACCCAGTGTGCAGTTAGGGAGATTTAGCGTCCCTGGCCGTGCTTACTGGTCCACATATCTGTGGTTAGGTGGACCTTGCCACAGATGGCGTTGCGCAGTGCACACTTGATTTTATCCGATACTTGGTTGTGCAGGGAGGGCACGGCTCTCTTGGGGAAGTAGTGGTGGCTGGGAACGACGTACTGTGGGACAGCAAGCGACATGAGCTGTTTGAAGCTGTCCGTCTCCACCAGCCTGAATGACAGCATTTCAAAGGCCAGCAGTTTAGAAATGCTGGCATTCAGGGCCAGGGATCAAGGGCGGCTAGGTGGGAATTTACGCTTTTTCTCAAAGGTTTGTGAGATTCAGAGCTGAACGCTTCCGTGTGACATGGTGGAGATGCTTGGTGACGGAGGTGGTGTTGTTGGTGGCACATCCTCTGTTTGCTGGGTGGCAGGTGCCAACGTTCCTCCAGAGGCGGAGGAAGAGGCCGAGGCAGCAGCAGAAGAGGGAGCAGGAGGGGCCTGAGCCCTTTCTTTGTTTTGAAGGTGCTTACTCCCCTGCAGCCCGTGTCTCACATGTAGATGCCTGGTCATGCAGGTTGTGCTAAGGTTCAGAACGTTAATGCCTCGCTTCAGGCTCTGATGGCACAGCATGCAAACCACTCAGGTCTTGTCGTCAGCACATTGTGTGAAGAAGTGCCATGCCAGGGAACTCCTTGAAGTTGCCTTTGGTGTGCTCGGTCCCTGTTGACGGTGGCCAGTAGCAGGCGAACTGTTTTGGCGACGGCTGCTCTAATTTTGCACCCTGCTCCCGCTTTTGCTACGCTGTTGGCTCGGTCTCACCACTGCCTCTTCCTCCGAACTCTGAAAGTCAGTGCCACGACCCTCATTCCTTGTGGGGTCTAGGACCTCATCGTCCCCTGCATCGTCTTCCACCCAGTCTTCCTCCCTGACCTCCTTTTCGGTCTGCACACTGCAGAAAGACGCAGCAGTTGGCACCTTTGTTTCGTCATCATCAGAGACGTGCTGAGGTGGTATTCCCATGTCCTCATCAGGAAACATTGTTTAACAACATAGTGGTTGTGCGTCAGTGCATTCTATGTCTTCCACCCCTCGGGAAGGGCTAGGTGGATGCCCCTGGGAAACCCTGCCAGCAGAGTCTTCAAACAGCATAAGAGACTGCTGCATGACTTGAGGCTCAGACAGGTTCCCCGATACGCACGGGGGTGATGTGACATACTTATGGGCATGGGTTTCAGGCGCCACCTGTGCGCCTTCTGCAGAAGACTGGGTGGGAGATAATGTGAAAACGTGCTGGATCCACTGTCGGCCACCCAATTGACTAGCGCCTGTACTTGCTCAGGCCTTACCATCCTTAGAACGGCATTAGGCCCGACCAAATATCGCTGTAGATTCTGGCGGCTACTGGGACCTGTGGTAGTAGGTTCCGTAGGACGTGTTGCTGTGGCAGAACGGCCACGTCCTCTCCCTGCACCAGAGGCTCCACCAACACCACCACCACGACCATGACCGCGTCCCTTATTAAATGTTTGCCTCATAGTTAGCGTTCACAAAGCAAAGTAAAAAGTGGTTAAGTATGTTAAAAAAAATGAACCGCCAATATAAACAGTGATGTAGGGTATTGCACTCTATTTTAATTTTTTTTAACTCTATATGACAGCGGTATTTGTGGCCTAAATGTGACACTCACTCAAGCACGTCTTATCCCAGATGTGCAGTATATCAGAAGGATTTTTCACCCCAGTAACCAAAAAGCCGTATTTCTGGCCTAAATGTGACAGTCACTGATGCTTGTCTAATCCCAGATATGCAGTATATTAGAGGATTTTTTCACCCCTGTAACTAAAGAGACGTATTTCTGGCCTAAATTTGACAGTCACTTATGCACGTCTAATCCTAGATGTGCAGTATATCAGAGGCTTTTTTCACCCCAGTATGCCAAAGCCGTATTTATGGCCTAAATGTGACAGTCACTTATGCACGTGTAATCCCAGATGTGCAATATATTAGAGGCTTTTTTCACCCCAGTAACCAAAAAGCTGTATTTATGGCCTAAATGTGACAGTCACTTATGCTTGTCTAATCCCAGATGTGCAGTATATTAGAGGGTCTTTTCACCCTAACCAAAAAGCTATATTTCTGTCCTAAATGTGACAGTCACTTATGCACGTGTAATCCCAGATGTGCAGTATATCAGAGTTTTTTTTCACCCCAGTATGCCAAAGGCATATTTATGGCCTAAATGTGACAGTCACTTATGCACGTGTAATCCCAGATGTGCAGTATATCAGAGGTTTTTTTCACCCCAGTATGCCAAAGCCGTATTTATGGCCTAAATGTGACAGTCACTTATGCTTGTCTAATCCCAGATGTGCAGTATATTAGAGGGTTTTTTCACCCTAACCAAAAAGCTATATTTCTATCCTAAATGTGACAGTCACTTATGCACGTGTAATCCCAGATGTGCAGTATATCAGAGTTTTTTTTCACCCCAGTATGCCAAAGGTATATTTATGGCCTAAATGTGACAGTCACTTATGCACGTGTAATCCCAGATGTGCAGTATATCAGAGGTTTTTTTCACCCCAGTATGCCAAAGCCGTATTTATGGCCTAAATGTGACAGTCACTTATGCTTGTCTAATCCCAGATGTGCAGTATATTAGAGGGTTTTTTCACCCTAACCAAAAATCTATATTTCTATCCTAAATGTGACAGTCACTTATGCTTGTCTAATCCCAGATGTGCAGTAAATTAGAGGGTTTTTTCACCATAACCAAAAAGCTGTATTTCTGTCCTAAATGTGACAGTCACTTATGCACGTGTAATCCCAGATGTGCAGTATATCAGAGGTTTTTTTCACCCCAGTATGCCAAAGCTGTATTTATGGCCTAAATGTGACAGTCACTTATGCTTGTCTAATCCCAGATGTGCAGTATATTAGAGGGTTTTTTCACCATAACCAAAAAGCTGTATTTCTGTCCTAAATGTGACAGTCACTTATGCACGTGTAATCCCAGATGTGCAGTATATCAGAGGTTTTTTTCACCCCAGTATGCCAAAGCCGTATTTATGGCCTAAATGTGACAGTCACTTATGCTTGTCTAATCCCAGATGTGCAGTATATTAGAGGGTTTTTTCACCCTAACCAAAAAGCTGTATTTCTGTCCTAAATGTGACAGTCACTTATGCTTGTCTAATCCCAGATGTGCAGTATATTAGAGGGTTTTTTCACCATAACCAAAAATCTGTATTTCTGTCCTAAATGTGACAGTCACTTATGCACGTGTAATTCCAGATGTGCAGTATATCAGAGTTTTTTTTCACCTTAGTATGCCAAAGCCGTATTTATGGCCTAAATGGGACAGTCACTTATGCTTGTCTAATCCCAGATGTGCAGTATATTAGAGGGTTTTTTCACCCTAACCAACAATCTGTATTTCTGTCCTAAATGTGACAGTCACTTATGCTTGTCTAATCCCAGATGTGCAGTAAATTAGAGGGTTTTTTCACCATAACCAAAAAGCTGTATTTCTGTTCTAAATGTGACAGTCACTTATGCACGTGTAATCCAAGATGTGCAGTATATCAGAGGCTTTTTTCACCCCAGTATGCCAAAGCCGTATTTCTATCCTAAATGTGACAGTCACTTATGCTTGTCTAATCCCAGATGTGCAGTATATTAGAGGGTTTTTTCACCATAACCAAAAAGCTGTATTTCTGTCCTAAATGTGACAGTCACTTATGCACGTGTAATCCCAGATGTGCAGTATATCAGAGGTTTTTTTCACCCCAGTATGCCAAAGCCGTATTTATGGCCTAAATGTGACAGTCACTTATGCTTGTCTAATCCCAGATGTGTAGTATTTTAGAGGGTTTTTTCACCCTAACCAAAAAGCTGTATTTCTGTCCTAAATGTGACAGTCACTTATGCACGTGTAATCCCAGATGTGCAGTATATCAGAGGATTTTTTCACCCCAGTATGCCAAAGCCTTATTTCTATCCTAAATGTGACAGTAATTTATGCTTGTCTAATCCCAGATGTGCAGTATATTAGAGGGTTTTTTCACCATAATCAAAAAGCTGTATTTCTGTCCTAAATGTGACAGTCACTTATGCTTGTCTAATCCCAGATGTGCAATATATTAGAGGGTTTTTTCACCCTAACCAGAAATCTGCATCTCTGTCCTAAATGTGACAGTCACTTATGCAGTATATTAGAGGGTTTTTTCACCCTAACCAAAAAGCTGTATTTCTGTCCTAAATGTGACAGTCACTTATGCTTGTCTAATCCCAGATGTGCACTATATCAGAAGCTTTTTTCACCCCAGTATGCCAAAGCTGTATTTCTGGACTTGCAGTTAGCCTGTGCTGGTGCACTATCGTTGCATAAAATGGCTGCCGATCATGTATTGATATTGACTAACTGAAGAAAAAAAAAGTTCATTTTCAGCAGTAGTTGGTTTAGGGCAGGCTTAAAAAAATTGTGCACTGCACCCACAAAACACTTTCTGTAGATCGCTGAGTACAAAAAACAGTTCTTGATAAGATTGCTCCCTGATCTCTCCCTCACAGCAGCTGCAGCCTCTCCCTTCACTAATCCGAGCAGAGTGACGGGTGGCGCTGCGTGACTCCAGCTTAAATAGAGGCTGGGTCACATGCTGCAGTTGGCCAATTACAGCCATGCCAATAGTAGGCATGGCTGTGATGGCCTTTTTGGGGCAAGTAGTATGATGCTTGTTGATTGGCTGCTGTGCAGCCTTTCAAAAAGCGCCAAGAAAGCGCCGAACACCGAACCTGAACTTTTACGTAAATGTTCAGGTTCGGGTCCGGGTGCCAAAAAAACTAAAGTTCGGTATGAACCCGAACTTTACAGTTCGGGTTCGCTCAACTCTAGTCCTCTTCTCTTGCTGCTTTACCTGTTTGGCTCAGCTGAGCCCCTTACCTGATCCACATCCCGATCACGGGTGGTGCTACAAACTATTGTTCATAATTTCCCCGTTTCCTCCCTTTCTACCTTTAAATTCTTTAAAGGAGCAAATTGCGATTTGGAGGCCATACATCCCAAAAACATCACTCTGGTTACAAAAAGTTTTTTTTGTTATTATGTATTTACACTGTTTTTCGTTTCAGTGATTGCTTCTCAGGATATATGCAAGCAGGGAATATACAAAGGGACTCCTGCTGGACTCCATCGCTTCGCCTAGGGAGGCTGAGTAATATTCCTTTATCTCAATGCTCGAGGCCCCATTACATGGACCTCGAGCATTATTCCTCTGACCATTCATTTTATCATGGCTAATTTGAAAATAGCTTCTTCCAATGTGAAGGGCTTTCATTTACCCTCAAAGAGGTGCCAAATCCTTTTGTATTTGAAGAAGAGTTGCTCTGTTCTCCTCTTGCAGGAAAGTCATTTTCAGATTTAACCATTATCCGAACCTCTCCCATTCACATTTCCCTACATGGTTCCATTGTGGATCAGAATCATTGGCCTCCAGGGGTGTGAGTGTAGGCTTCAGAAGGGGGACATCATTTCAATACTGTGACCATATTCAAGACAATGAGGGTAGATATATACTAGTGAAGGTCACAATAGCCAATCAGACATATACAGGGAGTGCAGAATTATTAGGCAAGTTGTATTTTTGAGGATTAATTTTATTATTGAACAACAACCATGTTCTCAATGAACCCAAAAAACTCATTAATATCAAAGCTGAATATTTTTGGAAGTAGTTTTTAGTTTGTTTTTAGTTTTAGCTATTTTAGGGGGATATCTGTGTGTGCAGGTGACTATTACTGTGCATAATTATTAGGCAACTTATCAAAAAACAAATATATACCCATTTCAATTATTTATTTTTACCAGTGAAACCAATATAACATCTCAACATTCACAAATATACATTTCTGACATTCAAAAACAAAACAAAAACAAATCAGTGACCAATATAGCCACCTTTCTTTGCAAGGACACTCAAAAGCCTGCCATCCATGGATTCTGTCAGTGTTTTGATCTGTTCACCATCAACATTGCGTGCAGCAGCAACCACAGCCTCCCAGACACTGTTCAGAGAGGTGTACTGTTTTCCCTCCTTGTAAATCTCACATTTGATGATGGACCACAGGTTCTCAATGGGGTTCAGATCAGGTGAACAAGGAGGCCATGTCATTAGAATTTCTTCTTTTATACCCTTTCTTGCCAGCCACGCTGTGGGGTACTTGGACGCGTGTGATGGAGCATTGTCCTGCATGAAAATCATGTTTTTCTTGAAGGATGCAGACTTCTTCCTGTACCACTGCTTGAAGAAGGTGTCTTCCAGAAACTGGCAGTAGGACTGGGAGTTGAGCTTGACTCCATCCTCAACCCGAAAAGGCCCCACAAGCTCATCTTTGATGATACCAGCCCAAACCAGTACTCCACCTCCACCTTGCTGGCGTCTGAGTCGGACTGGAGCTCTCTGCCCTTTACCAATCCAGCCACGGGCCCATCCATCTGGCCCATCAAGACTCACTCTCATTTCATCAGTCCATAAAACCTTAGAAAAATCAGTCTTGAGATATTTCTTGGCCCAGTCTTGACGTTTCAGCTTGTGTGCCTTGTTCAGTGGTGGTCGTCTTTCAGCCTTTCTTACCTTGGCCATGTCTCTGAGTATTGCACACCTTGTGCTTTTGGGCACTCCAGTGATGTTGCAGCTCTGAAATATGGCCAAACTGGTGGCAAGTAACATCTTGGCAGCTGCACGCTTGACTTTTCTCGTTTTGTGGGCAATTATTTTGCGCCTTGGTTTTTCCACACGCTTCTTGCGACCCTGTTGACTATTTTGAATGAAACGCTTGATTGTTCGATGATCACGCTTCAGAAGCTTTGCAATTTTAAGAGTGCTGCATCCCTCTGCAAGATATCTCACTATTTTTGACTTTTCTGAGCCTGTCAAGTCCTTCTTTTGACCCATTTTGCCAAAGGAAAGGAAGTTGCCTAATAATTATGCACACCTAATATAGGGTGTTGATGTCAGACCACACCCCTTCTTATTACAGAGATGCACATCACCTAATATGCTTAATTGGTAGTAGGCTTTCGAGCCTATACAGCTTGGAGTAAGACAACATGCATAAAGAGGATGATGTGGTCAAAATACTAATTTGCCTAATAATTCTGCACTCCCTGTACGTTTATTAACGTTTATGCCCCTAATGTAAAGCAAAATAATTGGTTCAATGTTCTCTTCCCAATTGTTGAGTCTTTCAATGAGGGTGTGGTCGTCATGGGAGGTGATTTTAACATTACTCTAGAACAGGCATCCTCAAACTGCGGCCCTCCAGCTGTTGCAAAACTACAACTCCCAGCATGCCCGAACAGCCTACAGGTATCAGCCTACAGCAGGGCATTGTGGGAGTTGTAGTTTTACAACAGCTGGAGGGCCGCAGTTTGAGGATGCCTGCTCTAGAACCTCACTTAGACTCATCCTCTCACAAATCAGCTATGTCTAAACAAAAGCCCTAAACTTCATACGCAAAAAGTTACAAAACATGCATTTAGTAGATGCCTGGAGGATATTGAACCCCTCCGGTTGCGACTATACCTTATTTTCTAATGTACATAGGTACTATCAAAGGTTAGATTACTTGTTTATTTCCAAGGAACACTTACAATTGTGCATTGAAGCTCAAATTGGCTCTATTCACCTCTCAGACCACTCTCCTGTGCTTCTAAAGTTCTCCACACCCCAATGGGCGTCGCAAGCTTTTAAGTGGCGGCTCAATAAACAATTGGTATCTACTGATACCCCAAAGGAGTGAGTTCAAAAGCTTCTAGACAAATACTTTTTGCTAAACTCCCTCCCAGAGACCTCTCCCCATTTATTATGGGATGCTCACAAAGCCTATATAAGGGGCCAATTCATCAATATAGGGGCACATATCAAGAAAGAAAGAGCGGCCCGTATAGATGCTCTCTTAGCTGAGATACATAAAATAGAACTCCTCTACATACAATCCTTATCTGAATCCCAACTAACCCAACTCACAGAACTTAGGACGGAACTAAAGGATCTTTTAAATACGACCTCAGCTAAATATTACTTACACTCACAATACAAATACTTTGTGCACGGAGACAAAGCCTCCAGATTCATGATGAGCCGTATCAATCAGAGGAAAGCTCATAACTATATTTGTAAAATCCACAAACCATGTGGAGGCAAAAGCCACCTAAGCCCTGAGGAGCATGAACTGGCAGAGGAGTAGAAAGATGAGAAGGAGGACAAAAACACCCAGGAATTTATTATACAACTAGGTAGTTTATCAGCCCAAATGACAGGAGTAGCAGGAGGAGCATGAGTAGCTGGAAGGCAATAATGAAGATCCCAACAGACTGTGGCAGTATTCAGTTGAGATGGAGGCAGGGAAGTCCTCCGAGTCGTTTGTGCCAATGGTCATGTGCATGCTTTCTTGTTTGTGTAGTGACAGCCACATTGTCAGGATTTGGCACAGGGATGACTACTGGCTATGCAAATAGTTAGAACCTTGTTACCAGTCAAAAATTGGTGTATTTTTTTGGACCTTCTGAGAGAGATGAAAAATGGACTACTATAGAGACATGCTGTGTTATTGGTTGTCACTGCCTATGAACACCATCTCCTGTCCTCACGAAGGTCTGACCAGGGGGACTCTGCGATGGCAGAACATCCAGCAGAACATCAACCAGCTGGTGGGGGCATACTTGGACTGCACCATGTCAGCCATCATCGAAGATCCCCTGGACTACTGGACATGCACTTACCCCTTTTGGGAAGTTACCCCTAAGAGAACTCGCTTTTCCTCACAAAATGTTGAGAGAATAGCCTTTATAAAGATGAATCAAGCGTGAATTAACCAGTATTTCCAGACACCAGTGTCCAAAGCAACAAAAAAGATCATTCTGCCACTAATGATCATACTGTAGTGTGCTACCACACTGGAATATTGTGCAAAATGGGCCTTTACTTCTGGCCACATGCTGGTGCCACCATTCTAATGCTGCCACCCGCCTGCTGCATCTAAAGCCATTCCTACAATGGAGTGTCATGGCCTACTTATATATACATGTTATATTTTTACAAGGGTATGCATACCACTGGCCCTTGCTATCACATTGCTGTTGTTGGGTTCTGCTACTACTATGATCTGCCACCATCTTGTGCTGTATGCCACCGCTACTGCCTCCCTTCCCCAATCTGTCATGGGACTACTATTGTCACTGTTACTGCCAATCCTGCTGCCACCTCCCCACTTTGTCATGGGGCCACTATTGTCACTGTTACTGCCACTGCTGCTGTCACCATCCCTACTCTGTCATGGGGTCACAACTGTCCCTGTTACTGCCACTGCTGCTGCTGCCTCCCTCTCCACTCTGTCATGGAGCCACTATTGTTACTGCCACTGCTGCTGTCCCCTCTCCCCACTGTGTCATGGGGTCACTATTGCCACTGCTAATGCCACTGCTGCCACCCTCCCCACTGTGTCATGGGACCACTCATTTTTTCTTGTTACTGTCACTGCTGCTGTTTCCACCCTCCCAACTCTGTTACGGCGATAAATTGTAGCTGAGTCTGTAGTTCAGCAGTCTCCTACGCTCTCCCTGCAGTCTCCCTGCAGTTTATCTTCCAAGCCTTCACACAGAGATTGGGCATCCAAGTGGAGGAACATGATTAGGCAGATTGGCTTGGGTATACCTGTGGATCTCATAAAGAAAACTGGTTCTTGGCAATTACTAAAGACATTTACCTATACCACGTGGTACAGGATCCAACTATTGGGATGGCCATACTGAACTTAGTATTAGCCAATAGGCCTGACAGAACAACGGAGATGCAGGTTGGGGGACACCCAGGAAATAGTGACCATAATATTATAAACTTCTAATTGTCATTCAATAGAGTGTTTTATCAGTTTAGAGAACCCATTACTCTCACTAACTGGGTCAAACAAATAAAAACAAAGCATTTTAATTAATAAAATGATTAAGAAACACTAAAAAGGAAAAAAATGATATGAGAAAGACAAATAAAGACAGCCAAGTTGGAGACAATGAGAATCATTGCCAAAGTGAGCTAAACTAATAAATATACAGTGAGGAACAGAAGTATTTGAACACCCTGCAATTTTGCAAGTTCTCCCACTTAGAGATCATAGAGGGGTCTGAAATTCACATTGTAGGTGCATTCCCACTTTGAGAGACAGAATAAAATAAAAAAATCAGGAAATCACATTGTATGCTTTTTTAAAGAATTTATTTATCTTGCACTGCTGAACATAAGTATTTGAACACCTAAGAAAATCAATGTTAACCACCTCCGGACTGCTGTACGCAGATTCGCGTTCCGGAGGTGGCAGCCCTGCGCACAATCACGCATATACGCGTCATCTCGCGAGACGCGAGATTTCGCTCCAAGCCGGCCCGAGCATGCGCATCGCGGGCCGGCAAAATTCAAAGAACAAGTTCGTCACCAGCCTGCCAGCAACGATCATTGGCTGGCAGGCTGGCGATTTTCAAAAAATCCAATCAAAAGTCATATAACAGATCATATTAGTAAATATGATCTGTTATATGGCTTGTCTGCTCCTCTGCTGGTCCTTTTCGTCGGTTGGATCCAGCAGAGGAGCAGACTGAACTGTGAGTACACGAACACTACACCTTAGCCCCAGATCACCCCCCTGCACCCCAATTAACCCTTTGATCACCCCTTTGATCGCCCCTGTCAATCACTAGTGAAAGGAAAAAAAGTGATCATTGTAAACTGTCACTTTTTTTTTTTCACTGGTATTGACTGTTAGGTTTTAGGGATAGTTTAGGCCCCTTGGTTAGGTAGTTAGCGTCAGTTAGCGCCCACCCCACCGCACCGCAGTCACTTTTATTCGCTGTTTAGCGTATCGCTAATCAGCATTTGTACTTTTATAGTATCTGTAAGTGATCAAAACTGATCACGGTCAGATCTATAATAGTATTAGTGTCACTTTAGTTCGCCCTCCACCCAAAACGCAGTGTTTGCCCGATCAGGCCTGATCGGTCGCCCACACGTGCGTTCACCCACGCCGCCCCACCGCAGTGACAAAAAATATATATTTTTTGATCACTGCACATTCATTTTACACGCACTGCGGCGATAAAAAAATCAGTTTTGATATTTTTTATCAACCGCAGCGGCCTCTGGTACTTCGCTAGCCTCCCCTTTGTAAGACAGGTTTGCTTTTTTTCTTGGGTAGTCTCAGGGAATACCCCTAAATTTAGTAGTCCAAAATGTCAAACAGGGGGTATTCTTCTGAAGAGGCCTACAGGATTCTGACCCAGTCGGATGAGGAGTGGGAACCCTCATCTGACGAATCTAGCGGGTCAGAATATGAACCTGTAGAAAGCAGTGGCTCTCTGACCCAAAGTTCGGACGAGGAGGTTGAGGTCCCTGGCAGCACCAGGCGTACCCGGCCCCGTGTCGCTAGACCACAGGTTATGCAGGATCCGCTTCAAGAGCAGCAGAGTGGGGCTGTCGCTGCCGGATCACGTGGTGAGGCATACACCAGCAGCGCAGCCCTCCCTGGACCTAGTACCAGCACTGCCGTACAACATGGTGACGTGGCGAGCACCAGAAGGGCAGTTGAAGCTGGTACGGTGGCACGTGCACTAGTTACCCCGTCGCAGCCACCGCACAGACAGGCCCGTAGAGCCCCTAGAATCCCTGAGGTGCTAGCAAACCCTGATTGGCAGTCACCAACTTCAGCCGCACCTGTAGTTCCCCCTTTCACCGCCCAGTCTGGAGTTCGGGTTGAGACGGCTCAAATCGGTTCGGCCCTGGGATTTTTTGAGCTGTTCTTGACTGCGGAGCTCTTGGACTTAGTCGTGGCAGAGACAAACCGGTATGCCACACAATTTATATCCGCCAACCCGGGAAGATTTTATGCCCAGCCTTTCCGGTGGAAACCAGTCCAAGTTTCCGAACTTAAAATTTTTTTGGGCCTTCTCCTCAACATGGGCCTGACAAAAAAGCATGAATTGCGGTCATATTGGTCCACGCACCCGATTCATCACATGCCCATGTTCTCTGCTGCTATGTCCAGGGCACGATTTGAGGCCATCCTCCGTTTCCTGCATTTTAGCGACAACACCACCTCCCGTCCCAGAGGCCACCCAGCTTTTGACCGGCTCCACAACATTCGGCCCCTCATAGACCATTTCAACCAGAAATTTGCAGATTTGTATACCCCCGAGCAAAACATCTGCGTAGACGAGTCCCTAATACATTTTACCGGGCGCCTTGGCTTCAAACAATACATCCCAAGCAAGCGCGCCCTGTATGGGGTCAAATTGTATAAGCTCTGTGAAAGGGCCACAGGCTATACCCACAAATTTTGGATCTATGAGGGAAAAGATCAGACCCTGGAGCCGGTCGGTTGCACTGACTACCTGGGGAGCAGTGGGAAGACAGTCTGGGACTTGGTGTCACTCTTATTCGGCAAGGGGTACCATCTTTATGTGGACAATTTCTACACAAGTGTGGCCCTCTTTAGGCATTTGTTTCTAGAACGGATTTGCGCCTGTGGCACCGCGCGAACTAGTCGCGTGGGCTTCCCCCAACGGCTTGTAAACACCCGTCTTGCAAGGGGGGAGAGGGCTGCCTTGTGTAACGAAGAACTGCTCGCGGTGAAATGGAGAGACAAGCGTGACGTTTACATGCTCTCCTCCATTCACGCAGACACGACAATCCAAATTGAAAGGGCAACCCGTGTCATTGAAAAGCCCCTCTCAGTCCACGACTATAATGCGCTCATGGGAGGGGTGGACTTCAATGACCAGATGTTGGCTCCCTATTTAGTTTCCCGCAGAACCAGACGCTGGTATAAGAAGGTGTCTGTATATTTAATTCAATTGGCGCTGTATAATAGTTTTGTTCTCTACAGTAAGGCTGGGAGAACACGATCCTTCCTCAAATTCCAGGAAGAGATCATCGAGAACCTCCTTTACCCAGGAGGTTCCGTGGCCCCATCCACCAGTGTAGTTAGCCGTCTACACGAGCGACATTTCCCCAGTGTCGTTCCTGGTACCTCAACCCAACCGTCACCCCGAAAAAGATGTCGTGTCTGTAGCAGGAGTGGAATAAGGCGTGACACCCGCTATTTCTGTCCTGACTGTCCTGACCACCCTGCCCTATGCTTTGGTGAGTGTTTCCGGAAGTACCACACACAGGTACACCTAGCATAGGGATTGCATCTCACAGGACAGGCACACAGGGCTATTAGGGCCCTTTTACTCACAGCTGCTGCAAACCTCTCCTTTCACCTGGGATAAAGTGCATAACGTACTTCGCCACATCTTTGGGCGATTTGCGCTTTGCACATTGTCCCATGGGGAAGGAGAGGTTTGTTCTATAAAGGTAAAAAAAACTAAACAAAAAAAAAATTACCGGTAAGTGAAAAAGTTAAAAAAGTTTAAAAAAAGTTAATATGTTCTGTTCTAAAGTTAATAAAGTTATTGCGTTGCGGCCTGGTTTTTTCTTTTTTGTTTTATTTTTTTTACCTTTCAGGTGGACCAACCGATCGACTAGCTGCAGCACTGATGTGCATTCTGACAGAAGCATTGTGCTGCTGTCAGATTACACGCAAGTCGGTGTATGCGGTGCTGCAAGACGAGATTTCTCCTCTGCAGTAAAAGATACGTTTGCCGAGGCATATGAGCTGAGGAGGTGGCGGTGTTCATATAATTTGGCAAACACTTTGTATATATAAAAAAAAAAATCCCGGCAATGATTTATTCATCCACATCGATTGATGTGAATGGAGAAATCTGGTTTGCCAGGGCATACGAGCTAAGTGGGTATGGATGTTGGGCGGAGCTCCTATGTCCTGGCAGACGCCTTTCCCCTCGTTTTTCTTTTTTTGGTAGAGATTTTTTCATCCACATTGATCGATGCGAATGAAGAAATCTGTGCCGTTCATTTTTTTCTTTCAGCCCAGAGGCTGAACGGAAAAAAAAATCTCATTACCTGTATGCTCAATATAAGGAGAATAGCAGAAACTCCTAATGCTGGCCATACATGTAATGATTGTGGAGACCCTCAAATGCCAGGGCAGTACAAACACACCACAAATAACACCATTTTGGAAAGAAGACACCCCAAGGTATTCGCTGAGGGGCAAATTGAGTCCATGAAAGATTGAAATTTTTGTCCCAAGTTAGCGGAAAGGGAGACTTTGTGAGAACAAAATCAAAAAAATCAATTTCCGCTAACTTGTGCCAAATTTTTTTTTTTTCTATGAACTCGCCATGCCCCTCATTGAATACCTTGGGGTGTTTTCTTTCCAAAATGTGGTCACATGTGGGGTATTTATACTGCCCTGGCATTTTAGGGGCCCCAAAGTGTGAGAAGAAGTCTGGTATCCAAATGTCTAAAAATGCCCTCCTAAAAGGAATTTGGGCACCTTTGCCCACCTAGGCTGCAAAAAAGTGTCACACATCTGGTATCTCTGTATTCAGGAGAAGTTGAGGAATGTGTTTTGGGGTGTCTTTTTACATATACCCATGCTGGGTGAGATAAATATCTTGGTCAAATGCCAACTTTGTATAAAAAAATGGGAAAAGTTGTCTTTTGCCAAGATATTTCTCTCACCCAGCATGGGTATATGTAAAATGACACCCCAAAACACATTCCCCACCTTCTCCTGAGTACGGAGATACCAGATGTGTGACACTTTTTTGCAGCCTAGGTGGGCAAAGGGGCCCACATTCCAAAGAGCACCTTTCGGATTTTACAGGTCATTTACCTACTTACCACACATTAGGGCCCCTGGAAAATGCCAGGGCAGTATAACTACCCCACAAGTGACCCCATTTTGGAAAGAAGACACCCCAAGGTATTCCGTGAGGGGCATGGCAAGTTCCTAGAATTTTTTATTTTTTTTCACAAGTTAGTGGAAAATGATGATTTTTTTTTTTTTTCATACACAGTCTCATATTCCACTAACTTGTGACAAAAAATAAAAACTTCCATGAACTCACTATGCCCATCAGCGAATACCTTGGGGTCTCTTCTTTCCAAAATGGGGTCACTTGTGGGGTAGTTATACTGCCCTGGCATTCTAGGGGCCCAAATGTGTGGTAAGGAGTTTGAAATCAAATTCTGTAAAAAATGACCTGTGAAATCCGAAAGGTGCTCTTTGGAATATGGGCCCCTTTGCCCACCTAGGCTGCAAAAAAGTGTCACACATCTGGTATCTCCGTACTCAGGAGAAGGTGGGGAATGTGTTTTGGGGTGTCATTTTACATATACCCATGCTGGGTGAGAGAAATATCTTGGCAAAAGACAACTTTTCCCATTTTTTTATACAAAGTTGGCATTTGACCAAGATATTTATCTCACCCAGCATGGGTATATGTAAAAAGACACCCCAAAACACATTCCTCAACTTCTCCTGAATACAGAGATACCAGATGTGTGACACTTTTTTGCAGCCTAGGTGGGCAAAGGGGCCCACATTCCAAAGAGCACCTTTCGGATTTCACAGGTCATTTTTTACAGAATTTGATTTCAAACTCCTTACCACACATTTGGGCCCCTAGAATGCCAGGGCAGTATAACTACCCCACAAGTGACCCCATTTTGGAAAGAAGAGACCCCAAGGTATTCGCTGATGGGCATAGTGAGTTCATGGAAGTTTTTATTTTTTGTCACAAGTTAGTGGAATATGAGACTTTGTATGAAAAAAAAAAAAAAATCATCATTTTCCACTAACTTGTGACAAAAAATAAAAAAATTCTAGGAACTCGCCATGCCCCTCACGGAATACCTTGGGGTGTCTTCTTTCCAAAATGGGGTCACTTGTGGGGTAGTTATACTGCCCTGGCATTCTAGGGGCCCAAATGTGTGGTAAGGAGTTTGAAATCAAATTCTGTAAAAAATGACCTGTGAAATCCGAAAGGTGCTCTTTGGAATATGGGCCCCTTTGCCCACCTAGGCTGCAAAAAAGTGTCACACATCTGGTATCTCTGTATTCAGAAGAAGTTGAGGAATGTGTTTTGGGGTGTCTTTTTACATATACCCATGCTGGGTGAGATAAATATCTTGGTCAAATGCCAACTTTGTATAACAAAATGGGAAAAGTTGTCTTTTGCCAAGATATTTCTCTCACCCAGCATGGGTATATGTAAAATGACACCCCAAAACACATTCTCCACCTTCTCCTGAGTACGGAGATACCAGATGTGTGACACTTTTTTGCAGCCTAGGTGGGCAAAGGGGCCCATATTCCAAAGAGCACCTTTCGGATTTCACAGGTCATTTTTTACAGAATTTGATTTCAAACTCCTTACCACACATTTGGGCCCCTAGAATGCCAGGGCAGTATAACTACCCCACAAGTGACCCCATTTTGGAAAGAAGACACCCCAAGGTATTCCGTGAGGGGCATGGCGAGTTCCTAGAATTTTTTATTTTTTGTCACAAGTTAGTGGAAAATGATGATTTTTTTTTTTTTTTTCATACAAAGTCTCATATTCCACTAACTTGTGACAAAAAATAAAAACTTCCATGAACTCACTATGCCCATCAGCGAATACCTTGGGGTCTCTTCTTTCCAAAATGGGGTCACTTGTGGGGTAGTTATACTGCCCTGGCATTCTAGGGGCCCAAATATGTGGTAAGGAGTTTGAAATCAAATTCTGTAAAAAATGACCTGTGAAATCCGAAAGTTGCTCTTTGGAATATGGGCCCCTTTGCCCACCTAGGCTGCAAAATAGTGTCACACATCTGGTATCTCTGTATTCAGGAGAAGTTGAGGAATGTGTTTTGGGGTGTCTTTTTACATATACCCATGCTGGGTGAGATAAATATCTTGGTCAAATGCCAACTTTGTATAAAAAAATGGGAAAAGTTGTCTTTTGCCAAGATATTTCTCTCACCCAGCATGGGTATATGTAAAATGACACCCCAAAACACATTCCCCACCTTCTCCTGAGTATGGAGATACCAGATGTGTGACACTTTTTTGCAGCCTAGGTGGGCAAAGGGGCCCATATTCCAAAGAGCACCTTTCGGATTTCACAGGTCATTTTTTACAGAATTTGATTTCAAACTCCTTACCACACATTTGGGCCCCTAGAATGCCAGGGCAGTATAACTACCCCACAAGTGACCCCATTTTGGAAAGAAGAGACCCCAAGGTATTCGCTGATGGGCATAGTGAGTTCATAGAACTTTTTATTTTTTGTCACAAGTTAGTGGAATATGAGACTTGTGGGGTGTTTGTACTGTCTGGGCATTGTAGAACCTCAGGAAACATGACAAGTGCTCAGAAAGTCAGAGCTGCTTCAAAAAGCGGAAATTCACATTTTTGTACCATAGTTTGTAAACGCTATAACTTTTACCCAAACCATTTTTTTTTACCCAAACATTTTTTTTTTATCAAAGATATGTAGAACAATAAATTTAGAGCAAAATTTATATATGGATCTCGTTTTTTTTGCAAAATTTTACAACTGAAAGTGAAAAATGTCATTTTTTTGCAAAAAAATCATTAAATTTTGATTAATAACAAAAAAAGTAAAAATGTCAGCAGCAATGAAATACCACCAAATGAAAGCTCTATTAGTGAGAAGAAAAGGAGGTAAAATTCATTTGGGTGGTAAGTTGCATGACCGAGCAATAAACGGTGAAAATAGTGTAGGTCAGAAGTGTAAAAAGTGGCCTGGTCTTTCAGGGTGTTTAAGCACTGGGGGCTGAGGTGGTTAATATTTGGTACAGAAGCCTTTGTTTGCAATTACAGAGGTCAAACGTTTCCTGTAGTTCTTTTTTTTTTCTTTTAAAGTTTTTATTTCCAAATATTAACGTGTTAACAAGTAACACTGCACAAGGTATAGAATCAGTCATATAATAATTTACATTGAGATACATCGTAAGACATAAAGGTAAACAAATAGGCTAATGACAGTGTTGATTTCAGATTAAGCAATTACATAACATGCAAAACAGGGGAACAATTCCTTAGCAGTAAGAGCATGGAAGGTGGAGAGGGAAGTACCACAAAAAGTCAGAGGAACTACCAATTAGCTCAATAGGTATAGTGGTGAGGAAGGATGCAGATTAGAGAGGATGTACCGTTAAGAAAAATTCTGGGTGTGAGCTCTGGACAGATAAATTAGCTGCAGGAAACAGGGAATCTGTATACTGACCACAAGCGCCATTGTTTCAAGAATTGTAGGTGAGTTCGTGCCTCCCATGCAGACATTTCTTCAAAGTGATGTAGCTAATCTTTTTTCGGTTTCCATTGTTCTATAGATGGGAGGGAGGTTTGCAACCAGAATTTTGGAATGAGTAGCCAGGCTGCTATAAGCAGCTGTTTGAAGATGTAGGGGGGAGGGGTTAGTTCCTCCTCATCAAAACAATTAAGTAAAGCTTTACTGGGTGAGACCTGTATAGATGTGTGACAAATTTGGTTGATAATACGAAAGATGTCTCTCCACCAATTGTTTATTAAGGAGTATTTCCATCAGATGTGGAAGAACGTTCCTCTGTCTCCGTGACACCTCCAACATATGTCCGAAGCCGCATCAGAAAAGAAGCATGACTTGCCTGGTGTAATGTACCACCTAGTTAGGAGTTTGTAACTGTTCTCCTGAATCCGTACACACCTAGATGACTTGTGAGTAGACAGAAAAAGTTTGGGGAGTATGGGAAGGGCTAAATCTCTGCCTATATCCTTCTCCCAGTTTCGGATGAATGCTGGCTTTATAAGAAGAGGAGTAAATTTCAATCTATTATATAATTGTGATACTACCATTTTAGGGGGTTTCAAATCTATAATCAGAGACTCAAACCATACTAGAGTGCAATAGAGCTCTCCTCTTGTTACATTACGAAGCAGGAATGATCTGAGATAAGGAATTAGGGGTAGACCACTAGGTTGAGGGTTCAGTATCTCTTTAATCTCGTTAGCACCTATAATGTCACCCTAGGGTCCCAGAAAGGAAATTATGGGAATAGATGAACTCCACAGCTCCCGTGGGGTAGAGTCTACCCTTATGGAGGAGGCTGCAACTATTACATCACTGACTAAGAGGAGAGGAGAAGGAAAAGGGACAGAGCAATGTGTAGAACGTAGCCATTTCCACTCGTCTAGAGTAGCCTGTTGAATTGGGTATGAGGGGGGAGGTTTAGAAGGTGGGCTTGGGTTCCCTAGCAGAAGAGAGCGTAGAGGTCTACCTATTAAGTGTTGTTCCAAGGGGACCCATGTTTTGTTAGGATTATTTCGTAGCCATTCAACAGCTCTAGAAAGGAGTATTGCTTTACCATATAATTCTGGGTCTGGGAGACCGATCCTTCCTGTCTGCATCGGATTAGAAAGGAGAGACAGAAAGCCTTGATTTTTTACCATTCCAAATAAAGATTCTGAATTTCTGAAAGTGAGTCGTAATAGGACTTAGGTACAGGGATTGGGATGACTTGTTGAAGGTAAGTGAGGCGAGGAAGGATCAGTGATTTGAGTAGGTTCTTACGTCCAAACCAGAATAGTGTTGGAATATTGAGATTAAGGTTATCTATCGTCTTATACATAGATTGGAGTAAAGGGGAGTAGTTGAGGGAGAAGAGTTTAGAGAGAGTAGTACTGATCTTCACCCCCAGATATGTCAAATAGAGGGGCATCCAGTCAAACGAGGTCTTTCATTAAGAGTTGTTTTGTGTGTAAGGGAATCCCAGTACGCAGTATTAGGGATTTTTTTGCATTCATTTTAAAGTTGGAAATCATGCTATAATTATATAGGTGTTTTTGTATAAGAGGAAAGGAGACTAAGGGGTTGGTTGTCATTATCATAACATCATCAGCTATTTTACAGTACAGTGCCTTGCAAAAGTATTCACTTCCCCCCCTTGAGTTTTTTCGTATTTTGTTACATTACAGCCTTAAGTTCAATGTTTTGTTGTTCTGAATTTTATGTGATGGATCAGAACACAATAGTCTAAGTTGGTGAAGTGAAATAAGAAAAATATCTAAATAAAACTATTGTTTACAAATAGAAAACAGAAAATTGGCATGTGCTTATGTATTTACCCTCTTTGTTAGGAAGATCATGAAAAGCTCTTGTGCAACCAATTACCTTCAGAAATCACATAATTAGTGAAATGATGTCCACCTATGTGCAATCTAAGTGTCACATGATCTGGCATTACATATACACACCTTTTTTGAAAGGCTCCAAAGGCTGCAACACCTAAGAAAGAGGCATCACTAACAAAATACTGCCATGAGAACCAAGGAACTCTCCAAACAAATAAGGGACAATGTTGTTGAGAAGTATATGTCAGGGTTAGGTTATAACAAAAATATCCAAATCTTTGATGATGCCCAGGAGCACCATCAAATCTATCATAACCAAATTGAAAGAACATGGCACAACAGCAAACCTGCCAAGAGACGGCCGCCCACCAAAACTCATGGACCGGGCAAGGGTGGCATTAATCAGAGAGGCAGCACAAATACATACGGCAACCCTGGAGGAGCTGCAGAGTTCCACAGCAGAGACTGGAGTATCTGTACACAGGACGACAATAAGCAGTACGCTCCATAGATTTGGGCTTTATGGCAGAGTGGCCAGAAGAAAGCCATTACTTTCATCTAAAAACAAAAAGGCATGTTGTAAGTTTGCAAAAAGGCATGTGGGGACTCCCAAAATGTATGGAGGAAGGTGCTCTGGTCTGATGAGACTAAAATTAAACTTTTCAGCCATCAAAGAAAATGCTATGTCTGGAGCAAACCCAACATATCACATGACCCAAAGAACACCATCCCCACAGTGAAACATGGTGGTGGCAGCATCATGGTGTGGGGATGTTTTTCAGCAGCTGGATCTGGGAAACTGGTCAGAGTTGAGGGAAAGATGGATGGTGCTAAATACATGGATATTCGAAAAAGTTTGGGGAGTATGGGAAGGGCTAAATCTCTGCCTATATCCTTCTCCCAGTTTCGGATGAATGCTGGCTTTATAAGAAGAGGAGTAAATTTCAATCTATTATATAATTGTGATACTACCATTTTAGGGGGTTTCAAATCTATAATCAGAGACTCAAACCATACTAGAGTGCAATAGAGCTCTCCTCTTGTTACATTACGAAGCAGGAATGATCTGAGATAAGGAATTAGGGGTAGACCACTAGGTTGAGGGTTCAGTATCTCTTTAATCTCGTTAGCACCTATAATGTCACCCTAGGGTCCCAGAAAGGAAATTATGGGAATAGATGAACTCCACAGCTCCCGTGGGGTAGAGTCTACCCTTATGGAGGAGGCTGCACCTATTACATCACTGACTAAGAGGAGAGGAGAAGGAAAAGGGACAGAGCAATGTGTAGAACGTAGCCATTTCCACTCGTCTAGAGTAGCCTGTTGAATTGGGTATGAGGGGGGAGGTTTAGAAGGTGGGCTTGGGTTCCCTAGCAGAAGAGAGCGTAGAGGTCTACCTATTAAGTGTTGTTCCAAGGGGACCCATGTTTTGTTAGGATTATTTCGTAGCCATTCAACAGCTCTAGAAAGGAGTATTGCTTTACCATATAATTCTGGGTCTGGGAGACCGATCCTTCCTGTCTGCATCGGATTAGAAAGGAGAGACAGAAAGCCTTGATTTTTTACCATTCCAAATAAAGATTCTGAATTTCTGAAAGTGAGTCGTAATAGGACTTAGGTACAGGGATTGGGATGACTTGTTGAAGGTAAGTGAGGCGAGGAAGGATCAGTGATTTGAGTAGGTTCTTACGTCCAAACCAGAATAGTGTTGGAATATTGAGATTAAGGTTATCTATCGTCTTATACATAGATTGGAGTAAAGGGGAATAGTTGAGGGAGAAGAGTTTAGAGAGAGTAGTACTGATCTTCACCCCCAGATATGTCAAATAGAGGGGCATCCAGTCAAACGAGGTCTTTCATTAAGAGTTGTTTTGTGTGTAAGGGAATCCCAGTACGCAGTATTAGGGATTTTTTTGCATTCATTTTAAAGTTGGAAATCATGCTATAATTATTTAGGTGTTTTTGTATAAGAGGAAAGAAGACTAAGGGGTTGGTTGTCATTATCATAACATCATCAGCTATTTTACAGTACAGTGCCTTGCAAAAGTATTCACTTCCCCCCCTTGAGTTTTTTCGTATTTTGTTACATTACAGCCTTAAGTTCAATGTTTTGTTGTTCTGAATTTTATGTGATGGATCAGAACACAATAGTCTAAGTTGGTGAAGTGAAATAAGAAAAATATCTAAATAAAACTATTGTTTACAAATAGAAAACAGAAAATTGGCATGTGCTTATGTATTTACCCTCTTTGTTAGGAAGATCATGAAAAGCTCTTGTGCAACCAATTACCTTCAGAAATCACATAATTAGTGAAATGATGTCCACCTATGTGCAATCTAAGTGTCACATGATCTGGCATTACATATACACACCTTTTTTGAAAGGCTCCAAAGGCTGCAACACCTAAGAAAGAGGCATCACTAACAAAATACTGCCATGAAGACCAAGGAACTCTCCAAACAAATAAGGGACAATGTTGTTGAGAAGTATATGTCAGGGTTAGGTTATAACAAAAATATCCAAATCTTTGATGATGCCCAGGAGCACCATCAAATCTATCATAACCAAATTGAAAGAACATGGCACAACAGCAAACCTGCCAAGAGACGGCCGCCCACCAAAACTCATGGACCGGGCAAGGGTGGCATTAATCAGAGAGGCAGCACAAATACATACGGCAACCCTGGAGGAGCTGCAGAGTTCCACAGCAGAGACTGGAGTATCTGTACACAGGACGACAATAAGCAGTACGCTCCATAGATTTGGGCTTTATGGCAGAGTGGCCAGAAGAAAGCCATTACTTTCATCTAAAAACAAAAAGGCATGTTGTAAGTTTGCAAAAAGGCATGTGGGGACTCCCAAAATGTATGGAGGAAGGTGCTCTGGTCTGATGAGACTAAAATTAAACTTTTCAGCCATCAAAGAAAATGCTATGTCTGGAGCAAACCCAACATATCACATGACCCAAAGAACACCATCCCCACAGTGAAACATGGTGGTGGCAGCATCATGGTGTGGGGATGTTTTTCAGCAGCTGGATCTGGGAAACTGGTCAGAGTTGAGGGAAAGATGGATGGTGCTAAATACATGGATATTCGTCAGCAAAACCTGTACCACTCTGTGCGTGATTTGAGGCTAGGATGGAGGTTCACCTTCCAGCAGGACAATGACCCCAAACACACTGCTAAAGCAACACTTGAGTGGTTTAAGGGGAAACATGTAAATGTTTTGGAATAGCCTAGTCAAAGCCCAGATCTCAATCCAATAGAAAATCTGTGGTCAGACTTTAAGATTGCTGTTCACAAGAGCAAACCATCCAACTTGAAGGAGCTGGAGCAGTTTTGCAAGGAGGAATGGGCAAAAATCCCAGTGGTAAGATGTGGCAAGCTCATAGAGACTTATCCAAAGCGACTTGGAGCTGTGATTGCCACAAAACGCTCTACAAAGTATTGACTTTGGGGGGTGAATAGTTAGGCACATTGACTTTTTCTGTTATTTTGTCCTATTTTCTGTCTGCTTCACAATAAAAAAAAAAGAAAAAATTTTTCAATGTTGTGGGTATGTTATGTACATTAAATGATGCAAATCCTCAAATAATCCATGTTAATTCCAGGTTGTGAGGCACTGTATGTTCTCGTCCCCCCAGCCTCACCCCTCCAACGTCTGAATCCCCTCTCAAGGAGGCAAGGAGGGGCTCCAGAGCCAGAACAAAAAGTAAGGGTGAGAGGGAACACCCCTTACGGGTGCCATTACATATCTCTTGGAAAATCATGTCCCTAGGGGGTTCCTCAGACTTTGGTTTCGGGCGCAGTTCCCTATGAGCTCTCTCAATGACTATATCAAGAGCAGAATCCGGGCCCAATAGAGAATAACAGATAGATTGAACTGCTGAAGCAATATCCCCTGGTGGCACAGACTCTGGAATCCCTTTGACACGCAAGTTGTTGTGGCGGCCCCTATTCTCTTGGTCTTCCAGAGCACTGTGCAATTCAATAAAGGTACGTATTGCACCTTTGAAAAGATTGCGTGGTAGCCGTCTGGTGATCCAGAATTGAGGCCTGATTGGTCTCTAAAACTTCCACCCGGTCCCCCATATGCCCCATCTGTTGGCGAAGCGCTGTGATCTCAGTGAGGACAGGCTCCATGACTTTGCAGAGGGCTTGTTTCAAGTAGTGTCTAGTGATGGGCAAGGCGCCTTTGCCTTGGGGCTCCTCTGTGTCACTATCCTCGTCCGACCTTTCCGAAATGCGCTCATTAGCCTTATGGGGATGTGTTGGCGTCATATTTGAGTCCCGCGCCACAAACGTGGAGACAGCTTTACCATGTTTCACAGTAGGGATGGTGTTCTTGGGATGCAACTCATCCTTCTATTTCCTCCAAAAACGACGAGTAGAGTTTAGACCAAAAAGTTCTACTTTGGTCTCATCTGACCACATGACTTTTTCCCATGCCTCATCTGGATCATCCAGATGGTCATTGGCAAACTTCAGACGGGCCTGGACATGTAATGACTTGAGCAGGGCAACCTTCCGTGCAATGCATGATTTCAAACCATGACGGAGTAGTGTTCTACCGACAGTGACCTTTGGAACTGTGGTCCCAGCTCTCTTCATGTCATTGACCAGCTCCTCCCTTGTAGTTCTCGGCTGATTCCTCACCTTTCCTATAATCAGTGATACCCTACGAGGTGAGATCTTGCATGGAGCCCCAGTCCGAGGGAGACTGACAGTCGTCTTTAGCCTCTTCCATTTTCTAACAATTGCTCCAACAGTTGATCTATTTTCACCAAGCTGCTTGGCAATTGCCCCGTAGCCCTTTCCAGCCTTGTGGAGGTCCACAATTTTGTCTCTGGTGTCTTTTGACAGCTCTTTGGTCTTGCCCATGGTAGTAGTTGGCATCTGACTGACTGTGGGGTGGACAGGTGTCTTTAAAGAGCTCAGACAGGTATTACTAAGTTAGATTAATGAGTGGAGTAGAGGTGGACTTTTTAAAGGCACAGTAACAGGTCTTTGAGAGCCAGAATTCTTGCTGTTTCTCAGGTGTTCAAATACTTATGTTCAGCAGTGCAAAACAAATAAATTCTTTAAAAATCATATAATGTGATTTCCAGATTCAATTTTTTTTATTCTGTCTCTCAGAGTGGGAATGCACCTACAATGTGAATTTCAGACCCCTCCATGATTTCTAAGTGGGAGAATTTGCTAAATCGCAGGGTGTTCAAATACTTCTGTCCCTCACTGTATATATATGTATATATATATATATATATATATATATATATATATATATATACAGTACAGACCAAAAGTTTGGACACACCTTCTCATTCAAAGAGTTTTCTTTATTTTCATGACTATGAAAATTGTAGATTCACACTGAAGGCATCAAAACTATGAATGAACACATGTGGAATTATATACATAACAAACAAGTGTGAAACAACTGAAAATATGTCATATTCTAGGTTCTTCAAAGTAGCCACCTTTTGCTTTGATTACTGCTTTGCACACTCTTGGCATTCTCTTGATGAGCTTCAAGAGGTAGTCCCCTGAAATGGTTTTCACTTCACAGGTGTGCCCTGTCAGGTTTAATAAGTGGGATTTCTTGCCTTATAAATGGGGTTGGGACCATCAGTTGCGTTGAGGAGAAGTCAGGTGGATACACAGCTGAGAGTCCTACTGAATAGACTGTTAGAATTTGTATTATGGCAAAAAAAAAGCAGCTAAGTAAAGAAAAACGAGTGGCCATCATTACTTTAAGAATTGAAGGTCAGTCAGTCAGCCGAAAAATTGGGAAAACTTTGAAATTAAGGGCTATTTGACCATAAAGGAGAGTGATGGGGTGCTGTGCCAGATGACCTGGCCTCCACAGTCACCGGACCTGAACCCAATCGAGATGGTTTGGGGTGAGCTGGACCGCAGAGTGAAGGCAAAAGGGCCAACAAGTGCTAAGAATCTCTGGGAACTCCTTCAAGACTGTTGGAAGACCATTTCAGGGGACTACCTCTTGAAGCTCATCAAAAGAATGCCAAGAGTGTGCAAAGCAGTAATCAAAGCAAAAGGTGGCTACTTTGAAGAACCTAGAATATGACATATTTTCAGTTGTTTCACACTTGTTTGTTATGTATATAATTCCGCATGTGTTAATTCATAGTTTTGATGCCTTCATAGTCATGAAAATAAAGGAAAATCTTTGAATGAGAAGGTGTGTCCAAACTTTTGGTCTCTACTGTATATTTTAAAGAGTGATGAGGGAGGAGTAAACACCCTATTAAATGTGACCTGTCAGACCTAGGAAGAAGTCACAGATCATCGTGTCCAGATGGCATACACCCTAATATAATGAGAGTTAAGTAATGTAAGAGTCAGACCCTTATTTCTGATATCTATGGCCCATATAATAACAGTACTGGAGCTTAGCAAATGTGGTGCCAATATTCAAAAAAGGGTTAAAAACTGACTCTGGAAACTATAGTCCAGTATGTTAAATATCTGTTGTGGATAAACTGTGTGGAGGTTTTCTATTACATGCTATCCTGGAATATCTTTATGAAAAGAAGTGTGTAACACCAGATCAGCAAAGGTTCATGAGGGATTGAACCTGTGAAAGTAATGTAATCAGTTTCTATAAGGAACTATAGTAATTTCTAGATTGGGCACAGTGAATCATTGGATGTAATTTCTTCTCCATAAGCAATGCGCCACACAGACCTTTCACTTACCAGTAGGAGGAGCGCCGGCCGGCCACAGACAGCGCATGTAAGTATAATGCTGCTAAAAGTGCTAAGTAACCATGGCAGCCAGGACTGCAGTAGCATCCTGGCTGCCATGGTAACCGATCGGTGTCCCAGCGATTAAACTGGGACACCGATCGGAACTGCCGCTCCGCTGCCACCAATGATGGGGGGGGGAGGGGGGTTGTTAACCAATGATTTTAATTAGGGGGGAGAGGGGAGGCTGCACTGGACACCAATGATTTTAATAGGGGGTGGGTGTGGGCCGCACTAGCCACCAATGATTTTAATAGGAAGGGGGGGGCCGCACTGGCCACCAATGATTTTAATACTGGGAAGGGAGGGAGGGAGGGCGGCCGCACTGGCCACCAATGATTTTAATACTGAGGAGGGAGGGGGGTCTGGCCCCCTGCTGCCTGGCAGCACCTGATCTCTTACAAGGGGCTGTGATCCGCACAATTAACCCCTCAGGTGCGGCACCTGAGGGGTTAATTGTGCGGATCACAGCCCCCTGTAAGAGATCAGGTGCTGCCAGGCAGCAAGGGGCCGTTATGTCCACAGTTCTCAGTATATTCTAACTTGAAGCGTTTCCATCACTATGGGAACGCCTCTCTGCTAGAATATACTGTCGGATCTGAGTTTTCACGATCTAACTCAAATCCGATGGTATATTCTAACATAGAGGCGTTCCCATGGTGATGGGGACGCTTCAAGTTAAAATATACCATCGGATTGGAGAAAATTTCGATCCGATGGTATATTAATATTACCCGAACACCAAACCCAAACTTTTACTAAAATGTTCGGGTTCGGGTGCTATATTGCGAGTTCATACTGCATATTTGTAAGGATTTTAATTCAATTATATTGTATGATGAAATAAAGGATGTACTCAGATTCAATGTGTGGGATTGTATTTTTGGCAGTTTGTGCATTTTTACCACACAGTAGTTCTTTCTCTTTTGGTGTTTGATTAACTAAAATTTATTTATGATCTTGCAGAAGACATGCACAGTAAAATAACAATTGGTCTGGATGGATTGGAGGCTTGGGCAGAGAAGTGGCAAATGAGGTTTAACACTGACAAATTTAAGGTTATGCACATGGGAAGGGAAAATTCAAGTCACCAGTACATACTAAATGGGAAAACACTGGGTAACACTGAACAGTAAAATTAAGTGTAGGAACCAGTATCAAGTGGCTGCTACCAAGGCTAATAAGATTATGGGCTGAATCAAAAGGGGCATAGATGCACATAATGCAAACAAAGTTCTGCCACTTTACAAATCATGTATTGTATGCAATTTGGGGCACCAGTGCACATGAAAGACATAGCAGAGCTTGAGAGAGTTCAGAGGTGTGCAACTAAAGTAATGAATGAAATAGGTGGACTGCAGTACCCAGAAAGATTAGAAAAACTAGGGTTATTTATTTTAGAAAAAAGATTACTGAGGGGAGATCTAATAACTACTGTATGTATAAATATTTCAAAGGTCAATACAGAGATCTCTCCCATGATTTATTTTATTCTACATCCAGGACTCCATCAAAATAGAAGGGGATTCTTTACTGTCAGAGCAGTGACACTATGAAACTCTCAGCCAGAGGAGGTAGTGATAGTGAACTCACTGCAAGAGTTCAAGATGGAAGTGGATGTATTAATAATTAGAGATGAGTAAAGTTTAGAAAATTTTGATTTGGCGGCTTTGGAGAAGTTTACCAAGAAATTTGATTTGCTCTGAATCAATTTGTCACAAATCCCTATAATTCAGGTATACCCAGGCCACTTTGTCTTATAGTACAGCCACACAGAGTGGTCGTTCTGTGGGCAGGTTGCGGCCATGCTGTGGTGAAGAACCGCGCAGCCAATTAGCCCACAGCTGCCTGTCATTTAATAATGAAGACCACACTGTATAGTCGGTCTTCATTGTTAATGGCTGAGCACCACCTTTAATGCACCTTTAAATGGGGGCTGTTGCTGGTTTGGGTTTGGCTGATTAAGTGGGAGCACAATATGCGGCATACCCACTTCTCCTTCCCTACATGTGGGAGCTCTTCTGCTGCCATCTGGTTTTCCTCCTTTTCCACATCATCTAATATTGATGAGAGTATATCATCCAGCTCCTCCTCCTCATTCCTCTACATCTTGATGACTTTTCTAGGAAGTAAAACCAGCAAAAGATGTGGATGGTCATCATTAAGACCTGGCCCCCCTAAGGGCTACAGACTGGATGGTATTGGTTAGTATGCTGGCAGTGGAATAATAAAGGCTTCCATTTTATTGGTATTGAATTCTTCTATGAATCGTTTTCAGCAACATTGTCCCTAGTGCATGAGCACTTGCCACATCTCTCCCTATACTTAGCTCACAGGACCATGACCATGTGGGATGACTGTTTTATAGAGCTGTGAGATCACAGGGGATTGCTATCAGTGGATTGGCTGGCTGCACAGCATTATGAGTGATCTTGCGTTCCTGGTATTTTCTCCTCTACATTTAGTAGCGGTGGTGCAAGGTACTGCAGCCTTGTCTCATCCACTTAAACCAGAAGAACCTGCAATACTGTGTACCCTCATTACTAAGTAGACAGTGTGCAGGTAGTTAGCTCAATGTAAGCAAGGAAGAGGTGCCTGGCCATGGTCTCTTCAAATAGCTGGTTGGCAGGGGATCTGATATTGACAGCCTATCCTGAGGATTGGCAATCAATATCCTGATCCCAGAAAATAGCATTAAGAGATACAAACTAAAATTTGCATGGTTCAACAATGGCACAATCTGCTGGAAAATATTTCCATGCATGACCATGGTTATTTCATTTATTTTTCTTCTTCTACTGTTGATAATTATTAATGAGTCAGCCTTAGAGATAGCAGCACTACAGCAGGGGTGTACCCAGGACAAGGATTTAGCATTGCACCCTCCCACCCCACTTGCCAACCAAGTGTGCATGAAGAGGGTAGCATTATTTTTTTTTACACTAAGCCACGCATCTAACTCTGCCCAATGCATAACTATATTCACCGAGTCCCACTAACCAGATAAAATCTCTCATAGGCTATACAGTAGTACTAATACACCTACGGTAAATGAAAGAATCAACTGGTCCTACCACATCCAGAGTTTCACTGTCTTGCTGTGGTGATGTCCGCTGGATACAGAACAAGGTTGCTGTGGTGATAGAGCAAAACAAATAATCACATAAGGAAGGGATAGTAACTGCCCCTTTGAAATCCCCAGCAGGGGGTGATGTGCTGGCCCTGCAAGACCTAGCCATCCCAATGTATAATAGGGTAATCTAGGGCATTGATTTCCCCTTAGTAATATTGCACAGTGCAAATACCCACATTGTGGCCCCTTCACAGTACTAATGCCCACATTGTGCCTCCTTCATAGTACTAATTAGGGTTGTCCCGATACCACTTTTTTAGGACCGAGTACAAGTACCGATACTTTTTTTCAAGTAGTCACCGATACCGAATACCGATACTTTTTTTAAATGTCATGTGACCGTTTTGGGGGATCTGTGGATCTGTGGATGACGCAGTGTCATGTGGGGGATCTGTGGATGGCGCTGTTATGGGGGACCTGTGGATGGCACTGTTATGGGGGATCTGTGGATGGCACTGTTATGGGGGATCTGTGGATGGCGCTGTTATGGGGGATCTGTGGATGGCACTGTTATGGGGGATCTGTGGATGGCACTGTTATGGGGATCTGTGGATGGCACTGTTATGGGGGATCTGTGGATGGCACTGTTATGGGGGATCTGTGGATGGCACTGTTATGGGGGATCTGTGGATGGCACTGTTATGGGGGATCTGTGGATGGCACTGTTATGGGGGATCTGTGGATGGCACTGTTATGGGGATCTGTGGATGGTGCTGTTATGGGGGATCTGTGGATGGCACTGTTATGGGGATCTGTGGATGGTACTGCTATGGGGTGGGATATCTGTGGATGGCATTGTTATGGGGTGGGGGGATCTGAGGATGGCATTGTTATTTGGTGGGGGATCTGTGGATGGTGCTGTTATAGGGGATCTGTGGATGGAACTGTTATGGGGAGGATCTGTGGATGACACTGCTATATGTCATCCACAGATGCCCCTCATAACAGTGTCCCCCAATACACCGGGCCCCGCCGCTCACCGAAGTATTTATAAACATGAATCCTTATCCTGTTATTAAGTTGAACTAACGCTGCCCTCTCCCATGTTCCCCTGTATCCCCCTGTATCCCCACAGCACTTACTTAAGCTTCCATAGCAGGCAGAGCGGACGGCACCAGTAACGTCACTCACTGACGTCGCGCGTCTGCTCCGCCTGCTTCATTCATAAAGTGGGCGGAGCAGACGCTCTACGTCAGTGAGTGACGTTACTGCTGCCGTCTGCTCTGCCTGCTATTGAAGCTTACAGGGGGATACAGGGGAACATGGGAACATGGGAGAGGGCAGCGTTAGTTCAACTTAATAACAGGATAAGGATTCACGTTTATAAATACTTTGGTGAGCGGCGGGGCCCGGTGTAAGAGTACAGTGACTGCACCGGGCCCCGCCCATAGTTACGGACTCCAGCCCCTCCTCTCTCCCGATGCTGCATCTTTGCCGGGCCGCAAAAATATTCATTGCGGGGAAAAAAAAAAGTATTCTATTTATGTATCGGGGCGGGGTATCGGCGGCTGAGTACCGCCGAGAAAACTCGGAATCGGTCCCGATACCGATACTAGTATCGGTATCGGGACAACCCTAGTACTAATGCCAACATGGTGCCTCCTTCACAGTAGTAATATCCACTTTGTGCCCCTCATAGTATTAATATCCATATTGTGCACCTCCCATTAGTTATGCCCACTTTTTGCCTCTCACAGTAGTAATGCCCACATTGTGCCACTCACATAGTTATGCCAACATTATGCCCCCTCACAGTAGTTATGCCCATATTATGTCCCCTCAGAGTAGTTATGTCCTCCTTGTGCCCCCTCACTGTAGTTATGTCCTTCTTGTGGCCCCTTCACCTTAGTAATGTCCTCCTTGTACCCCCTTCACTGTACTTATGCCCTCCTTGGGCCATCTGACCAGCAGTAATGCCCTCTTTTGGTGCCTAGTGCACCCTCCAGTTCCATAAAAAAAACTAAACAGAAATTCTCGCCTGTTTCCATGATGATTGTCACATCCGGCGTTCCCAGCCGCAGCAGCATGACATGGTCACACACACATCACGTTGCTAGCTGTGAAGGAGACTGATTCCTAGGCTTTCCTGCAGCATGATGTGTGACCTGAGGGGGGAGAGCCATAGATCATCGTAACAGTGAAGCAGCGAGCGGACGACTCCCTGCTTCACCATGGAAATAAACCGCCCAGCGGGTGTGCCCTCAAGCCTCTGCGCCCCACAATGTTGCTACACCCCGGACTATAACATTGACAATGCTTAATAAAAATATCTATATATTTTTGCTTTGCATTGTCATATAGGAGCACCCTGGTGCAAACTATAGATAAAAGAGTAACTGTAGAATTATTAAGCTACGGTGCATAGACTGTAGAAAGATGTGGAAGACATGCATGCAGTTGGCATCTCTTTTAGTATAATCTTCCAATGGCATACACTGTATCTTTAAGCAGCACCTAGGGGGCTAGGTAATTTGGAGCTAAGTTTTTATGTGATGCTACTTCCACTTCAATACCTCAAATAACAGCTTTTGATTCACAAGACAGCTAATAGTGTATGTAATTGGTCTTCATACAACCCAAGCAGACATTGCAGTATTGAGAACAATTTTTAACACAATGATGGCAGATAGTCATAAAAGAGACAAAAGACATATTGATTACATTTTTACTATCTAACTATATTCCTTCTTTTTTCTTCTCGAGTTCATGAAAAGTGCATCTTTAGCCGCAGTCTCAGGATCTGGATTATGCTGCAATGCTTATCGTTTCCAGCTTTGATAATAATCCAAATTGAGATTATATACAGTATGTACATTTTATTTATATTTTATATTAAGTTTTATTTCATAGATATTCTGGAGATTTTAGACAGTTTATCCATAGACAAATTCACACACAAACAATAGTTATTCTATACTGTGTAATGATTTGTACTGTGATTTCTGTATTATTGAGGGTTTGACATGTAGCAGGATATTGTGAGAGTTCAACACACAGTAAAGATTAGGGGCACATTTATTAAGACTGGCGTTTTAGACGCTGGTCTTAATAAGCCTCTGTGCTGGCGGTAGATCGCTGAAGTTAAATATCATAAACTAACAAATTGAGATGTAAATCGGAAGTGCTTTAACAAATACTCCACACAATACACTAATTGTCTCTTAATCTGAATTTCAAGTAATTTTCATTCTTTTTTTATTTTTTATCCTAACAGTAAAAATTATATTAAAAAACAAATAAGGCTGCTGCAACAAGAGCACCTAAAATCAATGCAGGAACTCCAGGAGCAGCAGAGGAAGCAGCAGCTGATTTTTGACATAATGGTGCAGCAGATAGAGGAGCAGCACCGTCAGAGAATCCAGGAGCTTTTGGACCTTCAAGAGAAACTTGAGAGATTGCCATAGAGGCATATTTGTTTCTCAAATTGAAAATAAATATCTTGTTCAGTTCTAACATGTGCTTTCGTTTTTTTAAATTGTTATGTTTTTTTTTTGTAATATTAAGAGATAAGGTTGCATTAAGGCCTCTTTAGTCGAGGGCAAACTGTTCAATTTTTACAAAGGAAGGAAGACTAATGAATCTTTTGGTGCATGTGTCTTTACAGAGGAAGAAGTTCTAAGTCAGCTGTCTAAAATTAATACAAATAAGTCACAGCGGCCTGATGGGATACACCCAAAGCTATTAAAAGAGCTTAGTGTTGAACTAGCAAAACCATTAACAGATTTATTTAACCAATCACTGGTAACAGGAGTCGTCCCAGAATATTGGAAATTAACAAATGTTGTGCCCATTCACAAGTAGTAGGGAGGAATCGGGCAACTATAGGCCAGTAAGCCTGACATTAATAGTGGGGAAATTAATGGAAACCATACTTAAGGAGAGAATTGTTGAACATCTAAAATCCCATGGATTGAAAGATGAAAAACAGCATGGGTTTACTTCAGGGAGATCATGTCAAACTAATCTTATTGATTTTTTTTGATTGGGTGACTAAAATAATAGAGGTGCAGTAGACATCGCTTATCTAGACTTTAGTAAGGGTTTTGATACTGTCCCACATAGAAGGCTTATCAATAAATTGCAGTCTTTGTGCTTGGACTCCCATATTGTTGAATGGATCAGTCAGTGGCTGAGAGACAGACAACAGAGGGTTGTAGTCAATGGAGTATATTCAGACCATGGTCTTGTTACCAGTTGGGTACCTCAGGGATCTGTTCTGGGACCCATATTGTTTAATATCTTTATCAGCGAAATTGCAGAAGGCCTCGATGGTAAGGTGTGTCTTTTTGCTGATGACACAAAGATTTGTAACAGGGTTGATGTTCCTGGAGGGATACACCAAACGGAAAAGGATTTAGGAAAACTAGAGGAATGGTAAAAAATCTGGCAACTAAAATGTAATGTTGGTAAGTGCAAGATAATGCACCTGGAGCATAAAAACCCAAAAGCAGAATATAAAATCAGTGATACAATCCTAACCTCAGTATCTGAGGAAAGGAATTTAGGGGTCATTATTTCAGAAGACCTAAAGGTAGGCAGACAATGTCATAGAGCAGCAGGAAATGCTAGCAGAATGCTTGGGTGTATAGGGAGAGGCATTACCAGTAGAAAGAGGGAGGTGCTCATGCCGCTCTACAGAGCACTAGTGAGACCTCATTTGGAGTATTGTGCACAGTACTGGAGACCATATCTCCAGAAGGATATTGATACTTTGGAGAGAGTTCAGAGAAGAGCTACTAAACTAGTACATGGATTGCAGTATAAAACTTACCAGGAAAGGTTAAAGGACCTTAACATGTATAGCTTGGAAGAAAGACGAGACAGAGGGAATATGATATAAAGTTTTAATTACCTAAAGGGAATCAACAAGGTAAAAGAGGAGAGAATATTTAAAAGAAGAAAAACTGCTACAAGAGGACATAGTTTTAAATTAGAGGGGCAAAGGTTTAAAAGTAATATCAGGAAGTAGTACTTTACTGAGAGTGTATTGGATGCATGGAATAGCCTTCCTGCAGAAGTGGTAGCTGCAAATACAGTGAAGGAGTTTAAGCATGCATGGGATAGGCATAAGGCCATCCTTCATATAAGATAGGGCCAAGGGCTTTTCATAGTATTCAGTATATTGGGCAGACTAGATGGGCCAAATGGTTCTTATCTGCCAACACATTCTATGTTTCTATGTTTCTATCAGGATCAGGACAGACAGCAGCAGCAGGTACATGCTAACAGTCGAGAATAAGAACTACACATAACTCATCAGGATCAGGACTGACAGCAGCAGCAGGTACATGGTAATGGTCGAGCATATGGCCTACACATAACTTAGCAGGATCAGGACAGACAGCAGCAGCAGGTACATGGTAATGGTCGAGCATATGGCCTACACATAACTTAGCAGAATCAGGACAGAAAGCAGCAGGTAAATGGTAACGCTATAGAATAAGGCATACACATAGCTGGGCCTAACTCAGCAGGATCAGGACAGACAGCAGCAGCAGGTACATGGTACATGGTACATGGTCGAGTATAAGGCCTACACATAGCTTGGCCTAACTCAGCAGGAACCAAAAGCAGCAGGTTCTTTGTTTGCAGCAGAAATGTGTTCCCAGGAATGTGCCCTCACCAGACTGGGGCAACACCAAAAATAAACTTAGACACCTCTGACAGCAGCTGGTTCTTCGTCTAAATGCAATATTTTTCTTTGACAATTTTTTTTCAAAGGTATTTTAAGTTTGGAAAGCCCCCAATAAATATTACTAAATTGGCTCCACACGCCGCCCGCATCGCTCTGCTCTCAGTTTCCATATCGGGCACATTGAGTCTGGAGCAGAACACTGCGGTAACGCAGCCTGCCTCTACTCCAGTGGCCTACAGTAAAATTTTTATCCAGTGACCGCCTAACTTACCTCCAGCCACATAATCACAAGTTCTTTTCTGTCAGGTGGATGCCTAATTTTTGGGGCCTGTACTGGTCTACGGTAACATTTTTAGCCAGTGACCGCCTAATGTACCTCCAGCCATATAATCACAAGTTCTTTTCTTTTAGGTGAATGCCAAATTTTTGGGGCCTGTACTGGCCTACAGTAAATTTTTTATCCAGTGACCACCAAATTTACCTCCAGCCACATAATCACAAGTTCTTTTCTGTCAGGTAAATGCTTAATTTTTGGGGCCTGTACTCACGTGGCCTAAAATAAAAATTTTCTAGGCTCCAGCAGGGCACATTTTTGAGAGTTTTCCTTTAAGACGCATAAAAATGGCCCTTGATTAAAATACATATTTTTTGTGGGAATTTTTGCCAATGATCCCCCTCTGGTATGTCACTTTTCCTGTTGTGGGACTATTTGTGCATTTCTAGTAAGTATTTGGTGGCTGCAAATATGACCTGAAGGTTTTTCAGGTTCACCTGCCATTAATGTGAATGGGGCAAACCGCAAATGCGCGGTTCGAGAACATTTGATTGCGAACACGCATTCGCGTTTGCGAGCAGTCCCGGACGATGTTCGTCTATCACTAACTACGATGGACTACCTCACTGGAGATATAGCATCACCATTTTATACTTTTTGGTGAGTCTACATGTATGACTTACTATTGATATTGCCTCTTCTGATCTGCTCATACCTTTAAGCTGTATAGACTCTTTACTATACTAGTTCACTTGGTTTGAGAGTTCTTTTGTTTGTTCTATATACACAGTTATTTTGGTATATTAATACTTGCACTCCACAGTGCCTTATACTGTGTAATGCTTTAACATCTATTCTATAAGTGGGCTTGCAGGCCTTGTTTGCCCATGTACTATTATTCTTACATAGTCCCTGCTTTTCTTTAACTAAATAAATGATAAAAAAAGATAATAAACTACAGTTTTATACTTATCTTGTGGGATAGAATTTATGAAAAAAATTGCACATTTTGACCGTATGTGGGAACTTGTAATGCATAAATATGCACCATAAATTTATGAACTAATGAGTTAATGCTAATGCACAATGGTTTATTGTATTGATGAGGCTTTCTGCCTGGTGTTTTTCTCAGACACTAAGGTCATATACGAGTCCACATTTAAATGTTTCTATTTTAATTACAGCCCATTTCTCATGTAATTGCAACTGTTGTGTTTTCCACATCTGACCCAGCTAATGACACACTGGTTACATTCAAATGTAGACACTCCTATGCAATTATGTTCTATGCAAGTAGGGACAGGTTTTAGCATTTTATCTAAAAGTGGAAAATAAAACAGAATACCATTTTTCTTTCATTTTCATCATTGTATATAGAATAATGAAAATTCTACTTTTCCTGCTGTCGGGATATTTACTTTACTTTTAAGCTATCCATAGAGGGGGACATAGGGAGGGAAATCTCTAAAGTGTCAAAAAGTTTTGATATACCATTGCAATACATCAAAGGTTTTGATCAGTGGGAGAACAAGTTCTGAGACCAAAAATGAGGAGAGGGTGCCACTCACATATCATGCTCTCTCTCTTCATTGCAGGAGTCAGAAGCGAGACAAACTCAATAAAAGAGCTAATAGTTGTCTTGATTTAGGCTTCTGAAGTAAGGAGATAGAGCATACTATTTAAATGCTTCTCTCTCCTCATTGTAGTGATTGCCGTGGGTCTCAGCACTCAAACCCCAACCAGTTAAAACCTTTGATATGTCTTTGACATATTAAAGTTTTTTTTCAAAGTTGATACTCTTTAAAGTCAGTTTTGCAGGAGTTTTCATTGCCATAGTTTATCCCAAAGGTAGCTGCCAACAAGCAAAAAGGAAAAAAAAAAAAACATTAAAAGTTACTACAAACATGATTAGTCATTAATGGGTTAAACTAAGCTAATACAATATAGAACCATATGGAAATGTAAAAAAATAATAATAATGCATCTAAACATCTATTTTTTTTATATTTTACCAATATAGACAATCTTAATTAACCTATAAAATTTAAAGAGATTTCACACATGTAGTCAGTCATCAGTCTTTATATGAAACATCTGCCTCCTTACCCTTAGTAAGTTTTATTTTTTATACATAGCTGTAAATCAGACAGCAATATACCATAAAGCTTTGTTTATCAGTGATAAACTAGGTGCTAGGAGCATCTGTTGCTGTGTTCAGCGCAGATCCTTAGAGATCACCCTTTATGGATGGCATATCTTTGCGCTGTTCTATGAAATTGTGCCAAGCAGTCAATGTTCAAGTACTGTAAATTATAGCGCCTACTGTAAAATCAGTCTGTCGTGAAGTATGAGTCTACATGGAATGTGCAGTCCTCAAAGCAGCCTAATATCAAAATGGATAACAAGTACATATATAGCAGTATCTTCAGCATGCTGGTCAATGTTGCATATATGCCCTCACTAGTGCTATTATTTCAGTGTTATTTTATTTACAAACAATATGAATTAGATGCCATGATGAGGAATATTTTATAAAGTTAAGTCAATAAAATGATTGTCATAAACAGTCTGAAAAAAAAAACTGACAGTTTAGTAAATCATGGTATTTCACATAAAATGACAATGCTGGAGCAATTGCGCTTAGAATTCTGCAGTGTGGCGTTCCTCTATTATTCCTGGGATATGTGATTTAATAAAAATGACTGTGTAGTGACACATATTGACAAGGGGAATGGCAACACCAAGTTATCTATTTATTTATATATTTTCAGAAGGAATAACAGAGGAATGGCACAACACATTGTATTAAAAAGAAATCTATGGGTACTGCAAATATTTACAAAAATAGACAGGTCCAGAGAGCAGACCGAGTATTTCACAATTACTTTTATGAATGATTTTTACTATTCTTTAAAATATTCCTTAGTGATATCACTTTTATTTTTCTTCCTCTTTCTTTCATCTTTTTCTTATTTATTCTTGTTCTATATCTAAACTAAACATGTTAAAGGGGTTGTGCAGCATCACTCCTTGTGCTGGTTCTGTGCTCACCGCTTCTTGGTCTTTATCTGCCAGCTGCCGCACGCTTCATTGTGACCTGCGAACAGCGTGAGGACGTTGGCACGCCCTTTGACCTTATGCAGTGCAACATCAGGTCGCAACACAGCACAGCAGAAAGAGTGCTGGATCTCAGGAGCGTGGCAGTGTCTAATACACTTTCCGTTTGTGAGATCCGTTCAGGGCTCTCACAAGCGGTCCAAAACGGATCAGTTTGCATTCTAATGCATTCTGAATGGAAAAGGATCCGCTCAGAATGCATCAGTTTGCATCAGTTCAGTCTCCATTCCACTTTGGAGGAGGACACTAAACACTGCTTGCAGCGTTTTGGTGTCCGTCTGATGAAATTGAGCCAAACGTTTTCACTGACACAATCTGGCACAATAGAAAACGGATCCGTCCTCCATTGACTTTCAATGGTGTTTAAGACAGATCCGGTTTGGCTATGTTAATGATAATACAAACGGATCCGTTCAGAATGGATTCAGACGGTTGTATTATCTGAACAGATCCGTCCATGACGATTCTGTACAAACGCGAGTGTGAAAGTAGCCTACCGTATTTTTCGCTTTATAAGACACACTTTTTTCCCCCCAAAAGTGGGGGGGAAATGGCCGTGCGTCTTATAAAGCGAATACTTTGCTGGCCGCTATGCTGCACAGCGCGGCCAGCAAAGTATCAGTGACAGTGTGGAGGGAGGAGGCGGGGCCCGGTGCAGTGACTCTACTCTAATACACCGGGCCCTGCAACTGTTAAACATTCAATCTGATCTATATCTAATAGTATATGCTCTGTACGGCTCTTACTGTAGTACCGTAAGTATAGCGCAGACCGGCATCTCCCTCGGTCATGCGCCGCTTGCCGCACCTCCTTCCCCATGCGCCGTCTGCTCCAGCTCCCTCTGTCATGCGCCGCCTGCCCCAGCTCCCTCTGTCATGCGCCGCCTGCCTGTTCATTCATAATGTGAGATAAGCAGGCAGGCGGCGCATGAGGAGGGAGCTGGGGCAGGCGGCACATAACAGAGGGAGCTGGAGCAGGCAGCGCATGAAGAGTGAGCTGCGGCAGGTGGCGCATGACAGAGGGAGCTGCGGCAGGTGGCGCATGACCGATGGAGATGCCGGCCTGCGCTATACTTACGGTACTACAGTAAGAGCAGTACAGAGCATATACAATTAGATATAGATCAGATTGAATGTTTAACAGTTGCTGGGCCTGGTGTATTAGAGTAGAGTGTCATCCACAGAGCCCCATAAGTGTCATCCACAGATCCCCGATCAGTGTCATGCACAGATCCCCCCTCAGTGTCATGCACAGATCCCCCCTCAGTGTCATGCACAGATCCCCCCATTAGTGTCATGCACAGATACCCCCTCAGTGTCATGCACAGATCCCCCCATCAGTGTCATGCACAGATCCCCCCATCAGTGTCATGCACAGATCCCCCCATCAGTGTCATGCACAGATCCCCCCATCAGTGTCATGCACAGATCCCCCCATAACAGTGTCATCCACAGATCCCCCATCAGTGTCATCCACAGATCCCCCATAACAGTGCGTCATCCACAGATCTCCCCATAACAGTGCGTCATCCACAGATCCCCCCATAACAGTGTGTCAGCCACAGATTCCCCCCATAACAGTGCGTCATCCACACATCCCCATAACAGTGCGTCATCCACAGATCCCCCATTACAGTGCGTCATCCACAGATTCCCCCATAACAGTGCATCATCCACAGATCCACCATAACAGTACATCATCCACAGACCACCATTAGTTCAAAAGCTACCAAAAGCACACCTTTTGGTTCAAAATATTTTTTTCTTATTTTCCTCCTCAAAAACCTAGGTGCGTCTTATCATCAGGTGCGTCTTATAAAGCGAAAAATACGGTAAGTTGTTTTTTTTTGTCTAATCTTATTAACATTGGGGGTCTGATCTGAGGTCTAATTGAGGGTCTTATTAAAATGGGGGTCTGATCTGGGGTATGACTTGGGGTCTTATTATCATTAAGGGTCTGATCTGAGGTCTGGTGGTATTTGTCGTGACGCCAGTACCGTTAATGGTGGTACAACCAGTTGTAATTAAATTGAAGAATGAAGTAGACAGTGGTAGGATACAACTCACAACTTTTACTGAAGTTGGTTCCAGTTGCGGCATATACATCAGACAGAATACAGTCTTTTGTTCTAAAGAGGAATTCTGTTGATCCACTATTAATAGGTTTGGCTGGGTTTTAACTTAGCTTCAAGGTCCTTTTTAAACCAGTATAATTTGGCCAGGTTGCCTGTAATACTTATTGGTATGCTTAGTCCTATTATTTCTGTATCTTCCAAGCCCTTGAACAGGTAGCTAATCTGTATTCTTCAATGTATGGTGAGGCTGCCTGTAGCTAGATTGTCCTCCACCATGCGCAAAGGTGCCCATTAAGCCTTAGGTAGTGGCTGTTATCACCGATGTCTCTCTTTTTAGCTTGGTTTTCTTCCAGGACGGCAAACACTATCCTCTGGTTGTAGGATGTAGGAACTTAGAGGATCACAGGAGGAAAACGCTCTCCTGCCCCTCATACCTTGGCTCTACCTCATTGCTGCATCCGACTTCACCCACTACTCTGTGGTGTGTAGCCTCAGCTTTACAACTGACTCTGCTCCTCTAACTTCTCCTCTCTACCCTTTCCTCATTCTACACTAGGCCTGACTTAAGCATTTATATAACCTAAGTGCTATCCCCATCTAGTTGTGGGATGTATAAATTGCACCTAACCAGCCTATGAACAGGGATACAACACGTGTTGTAATACAAAATGACATGCAATATAATAATGCCATTTCACAGTAATTTTGCAGTTCCCACGTGTCCTGAGTGGGACGCTGCATTATTAACATTGAGCATCTGATGTGAGGTCTGATTGGGCGGTCTTATTAACATGGCGGTCTGATCTGAGGTCTGATTGAGGGTCTTAGCCTCCATTCACACATCCGCAATTCCATTCCGCATTTTGCGGAACGGAATTGCGGACCCATACATTTCTATGGGGCCGCACGACATGCGGCCCCGACTCGGAATTGCGGACCCGCACTTCCGGGTCCGCAATTCCGATCCTGAAAAAAATAGAACATGTCCTATTCTTGTCCGCAATAGCGGACAAGAATAGGCATATTCTCATAGTGCCGGTAATGTGCGGTCCCCAAAATGCGGAACGCACATTGCCGCTGTCCGTGTTTTGCGGATCTGCGGATCCGTGGATCTACAAAACACACACGGATGTGTGAATGGACCCTTATTAAGGCCTCTTTCACACTACCGTATGGCTATTTCAGTGTTTTGCGGTCCGTTTTTCACGGATCCGTTGTTCCGTTTTTTTTGTTTCCGTTGTGTTTCCGTTTCCGTTCCGTTTTTCCGTTCCGTTTTTCCGTATGGCATATACAGTATACAGTAAATACATATAAAAAATTGGGCTGGGCATAACATTTTCAAAAGATGGTTCCGCAAAAACGGAACGGATACGGAAGACATACGGATGCAATTCCGTATGTGTTCCATTTTTTTTGCGGACCCATTGACTTGAATGGAGCCACGGAACGTGATTTGCGGGCAATAATAGGACATGGAAAAACGGAAATACGGAAACAGAATGCATACGGAGTACATTCCGTTTTTTTTACGGAACCATTGAAATGAATGGTTCCGTATACGGACCGTATACGGACTGCAAAAAACGGCCCGCAAAACTGAAAAAAAAAAACTGTAGTGTGAAAGAGGCCTAACATTGAGTGTCTGATCTGAGGTATGACTGGCGATCTTATTAACATGGGGGTCTGATCTGAGGTCTGATTGAGGGTCTTATTAACATTGAGGGTCTGATCTGAGGTCTGATAAAATTTGAGGGTCTGAACTGAGGTTTGATGAAAAATATAGTTTTTCTTATTTTCCTCCTCTTAATCTTATAGGGAAAAAATATAGTAATATGTTTCCTTCCCCCCCAGACTGTGATATCATTTAGAACGAATAAAGGTTTTCACACAATAGCAAGTATAGTAGTAAATATAACTAGGGTTGAGCGAACCCGAACTAGCACAGCAGCCATTGTGGCACAGCAGCCATTCAACAAGCGTCATACTACTTGCCCCAAGAGGCCATCATAGTGTCACGGCCATGCTCATGGTCGTGACTCCTGTATCCGCATGCTGTTGCCTGCGGTCTGGTTTGGTTGTTCAACCACAGGTGAGGGCCGCTAGTATGTTGCCTCACTTGTGGTTGCCGCTGGCAACATGTAGTTATGTGGAAGTCGGGCAGCTGGAGCTGGTTGCTAGGCTGCTCGCTGTCATTTGCATGCGGTTGCACCTGGCAACCTGTCTTTTAGGTGTGCCTTGTGTTTGTCTGGTGTGCACAGGGTTTTAGTTTTATGTGCACTTTCTCCTTTAAGTGGTTGTCTTCCCTTCCCTGGTGTGAGAAGGGTTAATTCCCTTCTGTGTGTGTGAACACTGGGTGTGTCTGTGTGGGTGTGGCTACATGGGCTATAAAGCCTCAGTGGAGACCTGAAGCTAAGAGGTACTCCAGCCTTGTTTGTAAGCTGGAGGCACCCTCCTGGTTTATATCATCTGCCACTGAGAGCCACACTTGTGGTCATAAATCTTGTTTGATGTGATGAAGATGTGTCTGTTGTATGTTTCTTATTGCAGCTTATGGTCCTGTGTGATGTGTCCTGTGTCCGTTTCTGTGTTAGGACAGCAGCACTTGCGCATGGGTTCCAGGCTTTGTGTCTGTGGCAGGTGGGTGTTGTGCTTATGGCATTTAACTGCCACTGCCATGAGTTGTATATGTTCCCCTTTATTGTAGCCTGGCCTGTGAGACTCCTGTTCCTCAGTGTCTAGGACGAACAGGTCGTCTTACCCTGCTCCTAGCTTTAGGGATCTGTGGAGGGTTACTAGGGATCCGAGGTTCCGGAGCATGAGCCCTCCTACCTTCAAGGTCGGCTCATGCAGCTAGGAGTCAGGGTCAGATTAGGGATGCGTTAGGAGGTGACCTGCTCCCTAATTCTGTGCTCCTGGCCAAGCAGCGACCACCATCTTCTGTCATCGCACGGCTGAGGGTTTTCCCCATCCTCAGCCGTGACACATAGCCATGCCTACTACTGGCATGGCTGTGATTGGCCAGAGCAGCATGTGACCCAGGCTCTATATAAGCTTGGGTCACGTAGCGCTGCACGTCACTCTGCTGTTAGAAATGTAGGGGGAGGATGCTGCTGGACTTGTGATTTAAGGGAGAGCATAGGAGAGAATCTAACTCAGCAATCTACAGACAAATAGTTGTGTGGGTGCAGGGCACTATCGTTTTACCCTGCCCTGAGCTCATTGACCAAAAATACAAACTTTTAGAATTCTGTTAATTAGGTGGGTGGCGGTGGCGGCCATTTTATGCATGCTCAGTGCACCAGCACTGCATCTGAGCTTTTGGGACATTGCAAATCACAATTTTTTGGGGGAAAACTACAACATCTGTATTAGTCAGTGTGCAATTTAAGCTAGAAATACACCCATCATTTTCTGGGGTTTGAAAAACATACTTTTTTTTTTCTCCAAAAAACAGTATTTGACAGATCTGCAAGTGTTAAATTCAAGTTAAATATATACAGCATTCATATTCTGTTAGCAAAAAAAAGACTTTTTGGTAATCTACAACATCTATATTAGTCAGTGTGCAATTTAAGCTAGAAATACACCCATAATTTTCTGGGGTTTGAAAAACACACTTAGGCTACTTTCACACTTGCGTTCAGAGTGGGTCCGTCTGGTATCTGCACAGACGGATCCGCTCCTATAATGCAAACGCTTAGATCCGTTCAGAACGGATCAGTTTGCATTACCATGAACAAAAAATATATATATATATATATATATATATATATATATATAATTTTTTATTTTTTATTTTTTTTTTTTATTTTTTTTTTATTTTTTTTGTTCATGATGATGCAAACAGATCCGTTTTGACTTTCCATTGAAAGTCAATGGGGGACGGATCCGTTTGAAAATTGAGCCATACTGTGTCAACTTCAAACGGATCCGTCCCCATTGACTTACATTGTAAGTCTGGACGGATCCGTTTGCCTCCGCACGGCCAGGCGGACACCCGAACGCTGCAAGCAGCGTTCAGGCGTCCGTCTGCTGAGCGGAGGACAAACGGAGCCAGACTGATGCATTCTGAGCGGATCCGCATCCACTCAGAATGCATTAGGGCTGGACGGATCCGTTCGGGGCCGCTTGTGAGAGCCTTCAAACGGAGCTCACAAGCGGACACCCGAACGCTAGTGTGAAAGTAGCCTTATTTGACAAAAAAACAACACTATTTTCAGGCCTTGCAGCATCAGCACGTGTGATATTACAGGCTTATATACTGCTGTCAAATTCAGTTGTTAAACAGTCGTTTAGGCTCCAAAAATTTAGAGGTCAGCCTTTGATGCAGATGTCATTGTGAGATACACCATTAAATACCGCCATTTGATGCACCAATATTGAATTCAGGCCTACAGAGGTTCAGGCCCTGTGAGACACCACCTCTACATACAGGGGTTTGAATTAGGCATTTGAAATACAGCCATTTGAAATACCGCCTTTTTGTGCAATGACATATTTACTTCAGGCCTACACTGATTCAGGGCGTTTGTGATCCCCACCAGGGGCGTAGCTAAAGGCTCATGGGCCCTGGTGCAAGAGTTTAGCTTGGGCACCCCATCCCTCATTGCTTTGTGGCCAGGGAAGTACATTGCCTTCCTGCTGCCTGAGGCAAAAAATTAAACTACACCTTCCCTCCAGCCAGAGGTGTAACTAGACCAGCATGCACCTTCTATAAAACAGGTGTCTTTTGATGTGGTACAAGGGTCTTTGGGGCCCCTGAGGCTTCTGGGCCCGGTAGCGACTGCTACCTCTGCACCCCCTATAGCTACTCCTCTGATCCCCACTATACATACAAGGGTTTGAATTAGGCATTTGAAATGCAGCCATTTGAAATAACGCCATTTTGTGCAAAGATATATTTACTTCAGGCCTACAGAGGTTCAGGCCCTCTGTGATACTATCTCTACATACAGGAGTTTGAATTAGCCATTTGAAATAGAGCCTTTTTGTGCAAAGATATATTTTGCTTCAGGCCTACACAGGTTCAGACCGTGTAAGATACCCCCCTACATACAGGGGTTTGAATTAGGGATTTGAAATACAGCCATTTTGTGCAAAGATATATTTACTTCAGGCCTACACTGAATCAGGACGTGTGAGATCCCCCCCCACTACATACAGGGGTTTGAATTAGGCATTTGAAATACAGCCATTTTAAATACGGCCATTTTGTGCAAAGATATATTTACTTCAGGTCTACAGATGTTTAGGCCCTCTGAGATACTACCTCTACATACAGGGGTTTGAATTAGGCATTTGAAATACAGCCATTTGAAATACAGCCTTTTTGTGCAAAGATATATTTACTTCAGGCCTACACTGGTTCAGACCAAGTGAGATCCCCTCTATACAGACAGGGGTTTAAATTTGGCATTTGAAATACAGCCATTTGAAATACAGCCTTTTTGTGCAAAGATATATTTACTTCAGGCCTACACAGGTTCAGACCTTGTGAGATACCCCCCTACATACAGGGGCTTGTATTAGGCATTTGAAATACAGCCATTTGAAATACAGCCTTTTTGTGCAAAGATATATTTACTTGAGGCCTACACAGGTTCAGACCGTGTGAGATCCCCTCTATACATACAGATGTTTGAATTAGGCATTTGAAATACAGCCATTTGAAATATTGCCATTTTGTGCAAAGATATATTTACTTCAGGCCTACACAGTTTCAGACCGTGTGAGATACCCCCCTACATACAGGGGTTTGAATCAGGCATTTAAATACAGCCATTTGAAATACAGCATTTTTGTGCAAAGATATATTTACTTCAGGCCTACAGCGGTTCAGGCCCTCTGAGATACTACCTCTACATACAGGGGTTTGAATTAGCCATTTGAAATATAGCCTTTTTGTGCAAATATATATTTACTTCAGGCCTACACTGGTTCAGGCCCTCTGAGATACTACCTCTACATACAGGGGTTTGAATTAGCCATTTGAAATATAGCCTTTTTGTGCAAAGATATATTTACTTCAGGCCTACAGAGGTTCAGACCGTGTGAGATCCCCTCTATACATACAGATGTTTGAATTAGGCATTTGAAATACAGCCATTTGAAATACAGCATTTTTGTGCAAAGATATATTTACTTCAGACCTACACAGGTTCAGACCATGTGAGATCCCCTCTATACATACAGGGGTTTGAATTAGGCATTTGAAATACAGCCATTTGAAATACTGCCATTTTGTGCAAAGATATATATTTGGCCCAGATTATTGGAATTTGCAATACAGACTCAGTTTTCAGATGCAGGACAGTATATATCACAAAACACAGACTATGGACACTATATTAGGCTTAGATTATTGGTATCTGCAATACAGACACTATTTTCTGATGTAGTACAGTATTGGTTTCAGAACACCACATATTATGGACATATTAGGCCCAGATTATTGGAATTTGCAATACAGACACTATTTTATGATGTAGTACAGTATTGGTCACAGAACACCACATAATATGGACATTATATTATGCCCAAATTATTGGAATTTGCAATACAGTTACTGTTTTCGGATGAAGGCAGAATATGTCACAGAACACCACAGAATATGGACACTATATTTGGCCCAGATTATTGTAATTTGCAATACAGACACTGTTTTCTGATGTAGTACAGTATTGTTTACAGAACACCACATTTTATGGACACTATATTTGGCCAAGATTATTGGAATTTGCAATAGACACAGTTTTCAGATGCAGGACAGTATATATCACATAAAAACACAGAATATGGACACTATATTAGGCCCAGATTATTGGAATCTGCAATACAGACATTATTTTCTGATGTAGTACAGTATTAGTTACAGAACACCACATATTATGGACATTATATTAGGCCCAGATTATTGGAATTTGCAATAGACACAGTTTTCAGATGCAGGACAGTATATATCACATAAAAACACAGAATATGGACACTATATTAGGCCCAGATTATTGGAATCTGCAATACAGACATTATTTTCTGATGTAGTACAGTATTAGTTACAGAACACCACATATTATGGACATTATATTAGGCCCAGATTATTGGAATTTGCAATACAGACACTGTTTTATGATGTAGTACAGTATTGGTCACAGAACACCACAGAATATGGACACTGTATTAGGCCCAGATTATTGGAATTTGCAATACAGACATTGTTTTCTGATATGATACAGAATTGGTTACAGTACACCACAAATTATGGACACTATATTAGGTCCAGATTATTGGAATTTGCAATACAGACACAGTTTTTTGGTGTAGTACAGTATTGGTTACAGAACACCACTGATTATGGACACTATATTTGGGCCAGATTATTGGAATTTGTAATACAGATACTGCAGATGTAGTTCAGTATTTTTTACACAAAGCCACACACTATGGACACTAGATGTGGCCCAGATTATTAAAGACACAGTCTGCGGATGATGTGCAGTATGTCACTAATAGGTATAAAATAAAAATATCTTGCTGCTGTAAAACACACACAGTCGTCCTTAATAAGACTTTGTTGTCTTTGGAAAGCTTTTGGTAGTAAAAAAAAAAGCTGATTTCTCCCATCTGTCCCTTCCTCAGCACTGTCCCTGAGACTGCAGGTAAATAGATTGCTGCTCTAAAACACACACACACACACACACAGTAGTAGAGTTGAGCGAACTTTACGATTTTTTCCACCCGAACATTTACGTAAAAGTTCGGGTTCGGCGATATCTATGGTGCTTTTTGAAAGGCTGCAAAGCAGCCAATCAACAAGCGTCATACTACTTGCCTCAAGAGGCCATCATAGCCATGCCTACTATTGGCATGGCTGTGATTGGCCAAGTGCACCATGTGACCCAGCCTCATTAAAAGCTGGAGTCACGTGGCGCTGCACGTCACTCTGCTCTTCACTAGTGTAGGGATAGGTTGCTGCTGCTGTGAGGGAGAGATTAGGCAGGGAGAAATACAACAAAGTCCTGAAATTCTGCACATCTACAGCTGAGAATCATCAATCTTTTGTGGTGCAGAGCACACAGGTTTTGTACCTGCCCTGTTTTTTTTCAGACACTTTTTTCAGTGGTCATCGGCGGCCATTTTACCGCAATTGCAGTGCACCAGCACAGCATTGCATAATCTGACGCTTGTCTTCAGGCCATTCTGACCCAATCTGTGTGTAACAGAACCAATTTTGAAGTACACTGCTCAAAAAAATAAAGGGAACACAAAAATAACACATCCTAGATCTGAATTAATTAAATATTCTTCTGAAATACTTTGTTCTTTACATAGTTGAATGTGCTGACAACAAAATCACACGAAAAAAAAATATGGAAATCAAATTTTTTAACCCATGGAGGTCTGGATTTGGAGTCACACTCAAAATTAAAGTGGAAAAACACACTATAGGCTGATCCAACTTTGATGTAATGTCCTTAAAACAAGTCAAAATGAGGCTCAGTAGTGTGTGTGGCCTCCACGTGCCTGTATGACCTCCCTACAACACCTGTGCATGCTCCTGATGAGGTGGCAGACGGTCTCCTGAGGGATCTCCTCCCAGACCTGGACTAAAGCATCTGCCAACTCCTGGACAGTCTGTGGTGCAAAGTGACATTGGTGGATAGAGCGAGACGTGATGTCCCAGATGTGCTCAATTGGATTCAGGTCTGGGGAACGGGCGGGCCAGTCCATAGCATCAATGCCTTTGTCTTGCAGGAACTGCTGACACACTCCAGCCACATGAAGTCTAGCATTGTCTTGCATTAGGAGGAACCCAGGGCCAACCGCACCAGCATATGGTCTCACAAGGGGTCTGAGGATCTCATCTCGGTACCTAATGGCAGTCAGGCTACCTCTGGCGAGCACATGGAGGGCTGTGCGGCCCTCCAAAGAAATGCCACCCCACACCATTACTGACCCAATGCCAAACCGGTCATGCTGGAGGATGTTGCAGGCAGCAGAACGTTCTCCAAGGCGTCTCCAGAGTCTGTCACGCCTGTCACATGTCCTCAGTGTGAACCTGCTTTCATCTGTGAAGAGCACAGGGCGCCAGTGGCGAATTTGCCAATCTTGGTGTTTTCTGGCAAATGCCAAACGTCCTGCACGGTGTTGGGCTGTAAGCACAACCCCCACCTGTGGACGTCGGGCCCTCATATCACCCTCATGGAGTCTGTTTCTGACCGTTTGAGCAGACACATGCACACTTGTGGCCTGCTGGAGGTCATTTTGCAGGGCTCTGGCAGTGCTCCTCCTGTTCCTCCTTGCACAAAGGCGGAGGTAGCGGTCCTGCTGCTGGGTTGTTGCCCTCCTACGGCCTCCTCCACGTCTCCTGATGTACTGGCCTGTCTCCTGGTAGTGCCTCCATGCTCTGGACACTACGCTGACAGACAGAGCAAACCTTCTTGCCACAGCTCGCATTGATGTGCCATCCTGGATAAGCTGCACTACCTGAGCCACTTGTGTGGGTTGTAGACTCCGTCTCATGCTACCACTAGAGTAAAAGCACCGCCAGCATTCAAAAGTGACCAAAACATCAGCCAGGAAGCATAGGAACTGAGAAGTGGTCAGGTCACCACCTGCAGAACCACTCCTTTATTGGGGGTGTCTTGCTAATTGCCTATAATTTCCACCTATTGTCTATCCCATTTGCACAACAGCATGTGAAATTGATTGTCACTCATTGTTGCTTCCTAAGTGGACAGTTTGATTTCACAGAAGTGTGATTGACTTGGAGTTACATTGTGTTGTTTAAGCGTTCCCTTTATTTTTTTGAGCAGTGTATTTTGCTTAGAATCTGTCATATTAACCAGCCCATATACACCGCTGTGACACTATCTGTGTGTGACCGTACCCATTTAGAAGTAGCTGAACTAAAGCTATTTTGCTGAGAATCTGTAATATTAACCAGCCCATATACACCGCTGTGACACTATCTGTGTGTGACCGAACCTATTTAGAAGTAGCTGAAATAAATCTATTTTCCTGGGAATCTGTCATATTAATCAGCCGATATGCACCGCTGTGACACTATCTGTGTGTGACCGAACCTATTCAAAAGTAGCTTAAATAAATCTATTTTGCTGGGAATCTGTCATATTAAACAGCCCATATACACCGCTGGGACACTATCTGTGTGTGACCGTACCCATTTAGAAGTAGCTGAACTAAAGCTATTTAGCTGGGAATCTGTCATATTTACCAGCCCATATACACCGCTGTGACACTATCTGTGTGTGACCGTACCCATTTAGAAGTAGCTGAACTAAAGCTATTTTGCTTAGAATCTGTCATATTAACTAGTGTTGAGCGAACAGTTCGAGCATAGTTCGGGTCCGTACCGAATTTTGGGGTGTTCGTGACACGGACCCGAACCCGAACTTTTTCGTAAAAGTTCGGGTTCGGGTTCGTCGTTCGGCATGTATTTTGGCGCATTTTGAAAGGCTGCAAAGCAGCCAATCAACATGCATCATACTACTTGCCCTAAGATGCCATCGCAGCCATGCCTACTATTGGCAAGGCTGTGATTGGCCAAGTGCAGCATGTGACTCAGCCTCTTTATAAGCTTGTGCGCACGTCGGGACGTGCTCACTCCCGATGTGAATAGAACAGGGATAGACGCAGCTGATGCTAGGGCGAGAATAGGCAGGGATAATTGAATAACTGGAAGCAAATTTCTCTCCTCCACCTGTGATTCATCTGAACAACTGCAGCTGAGCTGCTTTTTTGATAGGGATTGGCTATTTTTAGAGTGGCCAGAGTGATTTTTCCATCCACATGTACCTGGGCTGACCGCCGGCCGCCATTTTGCGACTTGAAGTGCTGCAGCAGAAGCTGCCACAGTGTGCATTCCAAAGCTCCAAACAAGTCAGACATCTACACCTGGGATTCAGACCAATAGCGATTTAGCAGCACAGTCCAAGGCTATTTTTTTTAAAGGTTGTGCAGACCATTTTGTGGCACATGTTACTGGGCTGATAGGCGGCGGCCATCTTGGGACTAGTGCTGCAGCACAATCTCTCCCAACGTCCATTAATCACTTGTAATAGTGGTCTGTGCCATAGAAATCCTACATCAGGGACTTGGGTGTGCTTGTGTCACCCCTACTAATACCAGTCCACCAGTAATCCATACAGTGAAAAGCCATAAAGTATTCCAGTGAGGGAATTTTTTTTTTATTTAAAAAAGGCCAAGTTAGTTTATCTGGCGTTCAATATACTAGATACAGTTAGGCCTGCGTTTCATACATCTGGAATTAGCAAACTAATGTGCTGGGGTTGGGAAAACATATATGTACCCATACTAGAATCTGTCAAAGAAAGCGGTACTCACATATAACAGTCATTCCATCTGTAATCCATACAGTCAAAAGACTGAAAGTATTCCAGTGAGGGGATTTTTTTTATTTAAAAAAGGCCAAGTTAGTTTATCTGGCGTTCAATATACTAGATACAGTTAGGCCTGCGTTTCATACATCTGGAATTAGCAAACTAATGTGCTGGGGTTGGGAAAACATATATGTACCCATACTAGAATCTGTCAAAGAAAGCGGTACTCACATATAACAGTCATTCCATCTGTAATCCATACAGTCAAAAGACTGAAAGTATTCCAGTGAGGGGATTTTTTTTATTTAAAAAAGGCCAAGTTAGTTTATCTGGCGTTCAATATACTAGATACAGTTAGGCCTGCGTTTCATACATCTGGAATTAGCAAACTAATGTGCTGGGGTTGGGAAAACATATATGTACCCATACTAGAATCTGTCAAAGAAAGCGGTACTCACATATAACAGTCATTCCATCTGTAATCCATACAGTCAAAAGACTGAAAGTATTCCAGTGAGGGGATTTTTTTTATTTAAAAAAGGCCAAGTTAGTTTATCTGGCGTTCAATATACTAGATACAGTTAGGCCTGCGTTTCATACATCTGGAATTAGCAAACTAATGTGCTGGGGTTGGGAAAACATATATGTACCCATACTAGAATCTGTCAAAGAAAGCGGTACTCACATATAACAGTCATTCCATCTGTAATCCATACAGTCAAAAGACTGAAAGTATTCCAGTGAGGGAATTTTTTTTATTTAAAAAAGGCCAAGTTAGTTTATCTGGCGTTCAATATACTAGATACAGTTAGGCCTGCGTTTCATACATCTGGAATTAGCAAACTAATGTGCTGGGGTTGGGAAAACATATATGTACCCATACTAGAATCTGTCAAAGAAAGCGGTACTCACATATAACAGTCATTCCATCTGTAATCCATACAGTCAAAAGACTGAAAGTATTCCAGTGAGGGAATTTTTTTTTATTTAAAAAAGGCCAAGTTAGTTTATCTGGCGTTCAATATACTAGATACAGTTAGGCCTGCGTTTCATACATCTGGAATTAGCAAACTAATGTGCTGGGGTTGGGAAAACATATATGTACCCATACTAGAATCTGTCAAAGAAAGCGGTACTCACATATAACAGTCATTCCATCTGTAATCCATACAGTCAAAAGACTGAAAGTATTCCAGTGAGGGAATTTTTTATTTATTTAAAAAAGGCCAAGTTAGTTTATCTGGCGTTCAATATACTAGATACAGTTAGGCCTGCGTTTCATACATCTGGAATTAGCAAACTAATGTGCTGGGGTTGGGAAAACATATATGTACCCATACTAGAATCTGTCAAAGAAAGCGGTACTCACATATAACAGTCATTCCATCTGTAATCCATACAGTCAAAAGACTGAAAGTATTCCAGTGAGTGAATTTTTTTTTTATTTAAAAAAGGCCAAGTTAGTTTATCTGGCGTTCAATATACTAGATACAGTTAGGCCTGCGTTTCATACATCTGGAATTAGCAAACTAATGTGCTGGGGTTGGGAAAACATATATGTACCCATACTAGAATCTGTCAAAGAAAGCGGTACTCACATATAACAGTCATTCCATCTGTAATCCATACAGTCAAAAGACTGAAAGTATTCCAGTGAGGGGATTTTTTTTATTTAAAAAAGGCCAAGTTAGTTTATCTGGCGTTCAATATACTAGATACAGTTAGGCCTGCGTTTCATACATCTGGAATTAGCAAACTAATGTGCTGGGGTTGGGAAAACATATATGTACCCATACTAGAATCTGTCAAAGAAAGCGGTACTCACATATAACAGTCATTCCATCTGTAATCCATACAGTCAAAAGACTGAAAGTATTCCAGTGAGGGGATTTTTTTTATTTAAAAAAGGCCAAGTTAGTTTATCTGGCGTTCAATATACTAGATACAGTTAGGCCTGCGTTTCATACATCTGGAATTAGCAAACTAATGTGCTGGGGTTGGGAAAACATATATGTACCCATACTAGAATCTGTCAAAGAAAGCGGTACTCACATATAACAGTCATTCCATCTGTAATCCATACAGTCAAAAGACTGAAAGTATTCCAGTGAGGGAATTTTTTTTTTATTTAAAAAAGGCCAAGTTAGTTTATCTGGCGTTCAATATACTAGATACAGTTAGGCCTGCGTTTCATACATCTGGAATTAGCAAACTAATGTGCTGGGGTTGGGAAAACATATATGTACCCATACTAGAATCTGTCAAAGAAAGCGGTACTCACATATAACAGTCATTCCATCTGTAATCCATACAGTCAAAAGACTGAAAGTATTCCAGTGAGGGGATTTTGCTTATAAAAAATAATATATTTCATTGTGGTGCGAGTTGAATCGCAACAATGAAGAAAAATACTATTAAGGGACGAGGACGCGGTCGTGGTGGTGTCCGTGGAGCCTCTGTTGCAGGTAGAGGACGTGGCCGTTCGGCCCCAGTCGCACACAGTAGGGAACGAACTCCCTCAACTAGCCGGCAGAATGTACCGCAATATCTCGTGGGGCCCAATGCCGCTCTTAGGATGGTAAGGCCTGAGCAGGTACAGGCATTAATCGATTGGGTGGCCGACAGTGCTTCCAGCACGTTCACCACATGGTCTTCCACCCAGTCTTCTGCGGAAAGCGCACAGGTGGCACCTGAAAACCAAGCCCATCAGTCTGTCACATCACCCCCAAGCATATCAGGGAAACGGTCTGAGCCACAAGTTATGCAGCAGTCTCTTCTTCTGTTTGAAGACTCTGCTTCCAGGGTTTCCCAGGGGCGTCCACCTAGCCCTTCCCCAGTGGAGGAAGACATACCATGCACTGACGCACAACCACTTATGTCTCCAGATGAAGAGGACATGGGAATACCACCACAGCAGAGTCACCGACTCTCTAATGATGACGAAACACAGGTGCCCACTGCCGCGTCTTTTTGCAGTGTGCAGACTGAACAGGAGGAGGTCAGGGAGGGAGACTGGGTGGAAGACGATGCAGAGGACGATGAGGTCTTAGACCCCACATGGACTGAAGGTCGTGGCGATGACTTTCACAGTTCAGAGGAAGAGGTAGTGGTGAGACCGAGACAACAGCGAAGCCAAAGAGGGAGCAGGGGGCCAAAGCAGACGAGCCGCCGCCCCCAGAGTTCGCCTGCTACTGGACATCGCCAACAGGGACCCAGCCCCACAAAGGCAGCTTCAAAGAGTTCCCTGGCATGGCACTTCTTTAAACAATGTCCTACCGACAAGACCCGAGTGACTTGCACGCTCTGCCATCAGAGCCTGAGGCGAGGCAATAACGTTCTGAACCTCAGCACAACCTGCATGACCAGGCATCTACATGCAAAGCATGAACTGCAGTGGGGTACACACCTTAAAAACCAGGCACTCGCTGAGGCTCCCCCTGCTCCCTCTACCGCTGCTGCCTCGGCTTCCGCCTCGAGAGGAATGTTGCCACCTGCCGAGCAGCAAACAGAGGATGTGCCACCGACACCACCACCACCGCCACCGTCAACTAGCGTCTCCACTATATCACACAGCAGCGTTTAGCTCTCAATATCTCAAACCTTAGAGAGGAAGCGCAAATTCCCCCCGAGTCACCCTCGAGCCCTTGGCCTGAACGCCAGCATTTCTAAACTGCTGGCCTTTGAAATGCTGTCATTCCGGCTGGTGGACACAGACAGCTTCAAACAGCTGATGGCCATGGCTGTCCCGCAGTATGTGGTTCCCAGCCGCCACTACTTCTCCAAGACAGCCGTGCCTTCCCTGCACATGCAAGTGTCCGATAAAATCAAGTGTGCACTGCGCAACGCCATTTGTGGCAAGGTCCACCTAACCACAGATACGTGGACCAGTAAGCACGGCCAGGGACGCTATATCTCACTAACTGCACACTGGATGAATGTAGTGGCGGCTGGGCCCCCGGCGGACAGTTCCTTGGCGCACGTCCTTCCGCCCCCTAGGATCGCAGGGCATCATTCTCTGCCTCCTGTAGCCTCCTCCTCCTACTCGGCTTCCTCCTCCACTGCTTCCACCAGCTCATCCGGTCAGCCACACACCTTCACCACCAACTTCAGCACAGCCCGGGGTAAACGTCAGCAGGCCATTCTGAAACTCATATGTTTGGGGGACAGGCCCCACAGCGCAAAGGAGTTGTGGCGGGGTATTGAACAACAGACCGACGAGTGGTTTCTGCCGGTGGGCCTCAAGCCAGGCCTGGTGGTATGCGATAATGGGCGAAATCTCGTGGCAGCTCTGGGACTAGCCGGTTTGACGCACATCCCTTGCCTGGCGCATGTGCTGAACTTGGTGGTGCAGAGGTTCATTCACCACTACCCCAACATGTCAGAGCTGCTGCATAAAGTGCGGGCCGTCTGTGCGCGCTTCCGCCGTTCACATCCTGCCGCTGCTCGCCTGTCTGCGCTACAGCGGAACTTCGGCCTTCCCGCTCACCGCCTCATATGCGACGTGCCCACCCGGTGGAACTCCACCTTGCACATGCTGGAGAGACTGTGCGAGCAGCAGCAGGCCATAGTGGAGTTTCAGCTGCAGCACGCTCACGTCAGTCGTACTGCCGAACAGCACCACTTCACCACCAATGATTGGGCCTCCATGCGAGACCTGTGTCCCCTGCTGCGCTGTTTCGAGTACTCCACCAACATGGCCAGTGGCGATGACACTGTTATCAGCGTTACAATACCACTTCTATGTCTCCTTGAGAAAACACTTAGGGCAATGATGTTAGAGGAGGTGGCCCAGGTGGAGGAGGAGGAGGAGGATGAGGGCTCGTTTCTAACACTTTCGGGCCAGTCTGTTCGAAGTGGCTCAGAGGGAGGTTTGTTTAAGCAGCAGAGGACAGGTTCACAAGTCGCCAGCCAAGGCACTGTACTGGAGGACGAGGAGGATGAGGAGGAGGAGGTGGAGGGGGACGAGGATGACGCAAGTTCACAGCGGGGTGGCAGCCCAGGCCCATCACTGGTGCGTGGCTGGGGGATACGGTGGACGATGACGATACGCCTCCCACAGAGGACAGCTTGTCCTTACCCATGGGTAGCCTGGCCCACATGAGCGAATATATGCTCCAATGCCTGCGCAACGACAGCAGAGTTGCCCACGTTTTAACGTGTGCAGACTACTGGGTGGCCACCCTGCTGGATCCCCGGTATAAAGACAATGTGCCCACTTTAATTCCTGAACTGGAGCGCGACCGTAAGATGCGCGAGTACAAGCGCACGCTGATAGAGGCGCTCTTGAGAGCATTCCCACATGTCACAGGGGAACAGGTGGAAGGTGAAGGCAGAGGAGTGGCAAGAGGTCGCCAACGCAGCTGTGTCACGGCCAGCTCATCTGAGGGCAGGGTTAGCATGGCAGAAATGTGGAAAAGTTTTGTCTCCACGCCACAGCTATCTGCACCGACACCTGATACGGAACGTGTTAGCAGGAGGCAGCATTTCACTAACATGGTTGAACAGTATGTCTGCACACCCCTCCACATCCTGACGGATGGTTCGGCCCCATTCAACTACTGGGTTTCGAAATTGTCCACGTGGCCAGAGTTAGCATGTTATGCCTTGGAGGTGCTTTCCTGCCCGGCGGCCAGCGTTTTATCTGAACGCGTATTCAGCACGGCAGGGGGCGTCATTACTGACAAGCGCAGCCGCCTGTCCACAGCCAACGTGGACAAGCTGACCTTCATAAAGATGAACCAGGCATGGATCCCACAGGACCTGTCCCTCCCTTGTGCAGAGTAGTCCTTATTAACTGCCTAAAACATGTCTTGTTGTGCTACGGGCCACTTCTTTATTTCATACAAATTTTATGAAACCCACAGTTGAATGAAACTCTTCTCTGTCTGGGCGCCGGGGCCTAACCAGATGAAAGTGGCCGGTTAAACTAACGGGTGACATGAAGCCATAACCTCTGCCATGCTACCTCTGTCTTCTGTCTGGGTGCTGAGGCCTAAGTCAAATAAAGCGGTCTTCTGCTGTGCTGGGGGATATGAAGCTAATCTCTGACCTCTCTCCTCTGTCTGGGTCCAAAGGCCTAAATCACTGAAAGAGGCCTTCTCCTGTGGTGTGTGATATGATGCCAGAATATGTGCTGTGGGGCCTCTCTCCTCTTCCTGGGTGCAGGGGTCAAATAAACTAAATTGTGGCCTACTCCTGTGGTGGTTGATATGATGCCTGATTCTCTGATGTGGAACCTCTCTCCTCTGTTTGGGTGAAGGGGTCAAAGTAACTAAATGGTGGCTTCTCCTGTGGTGGCTGATATGATGCCAGAATATGTGCTGTGGTGCCTCTCTCCTCTTCCTGGGTGCGGGGGTCAAAGTAACTCAATGGTGGCTTCTCCTGTGGTGGCTGATATGATGCCAGAATATGTGCTGTGGTGCCTCTCTCCTCTTCCTGGGTGCAGGGGTCAAAGTAACTAAATGGTGGCTTTTCCTGTGGTGGTTGATATGATGCCTGATTCTCTGCTGTGAAACCTCTCTCCTCCATCTGGGTGTAGGGGTCAAAGTCTTTCAAAGTCGCCTTCTCCTGTGCTGATTGATATAAAGCTGATGGTTGTGCCATCTGACATGGTTGCCAGGGTCTGATTCAATGGGGGCCTACTCCTGTGGTGGGTGATCTAAATGCCTGATTCTCTGCTGTGAAACCTCTCTCCTCCGTCTGGGTGTAGGGGTCAAAGTCTTTCAAAGTCGCCTTCTCCTGTGCTGATTGATATGAAGCTGATGGTTGTGCCATCTGACATGGTTGCCGGGGTCCCATTAAATTGGGGCCTACTCCTGTGGTGGGTGATCTAAATGCCTGATTCTCTGCTTTGAAACCTCTCTCCTCCGTCCGGGTGTAGGGGTCAAAGTCTGTCAAAGTCGCCTTCTCCTGTGCTGATTGATATAAAGCTTATGCTTGTGCCATCTGACATGGTTGCCGGGGTCTGATTCAATGGTGGCCTACTCCTGTGGTGGGTGATCTAAATGCCTGATTCTCTGCTGTGTAACCTCTCTCCTCCGTCTGGGTGTAGGGGTCAAAGTAACTAAATGGTGGCCTACTCCTGTGGTGGGTGATATGATGCCTGGTTCTCTGCTGTGGGACCTCTCTCCTTTGTCTGGGTGCTGTGGTCAAAATAATAGTAAGTGACCTTCTCCATTGGTGGGTGACTTGAAGCCTGATTCTGTGCTATGGGACCTCACTCCAATTAATATTGTTTAATTTTTATTTATTTTATGTTAACTCATCATTTCCCTATCTACATTTGTTTGCAGGGGATTTAACTACATTTTGCTGCCTTTTGCAGCCCTCTAGCCCTTTCCGGGTGTGTTTTACAGCCTTTTTAGTGCCCAAAAGTTCGGGTCCCCATTGACTTCTATGGGGTTCGGGTTCGGGATGAAGTTCGGGTCGAGTTCGGATCCCGAACCCGAACATTTTTCGAAAGTTCGGCCGAACTCGTCGAACCCGAACATCCAGGTGTTCGCTCAACTCTAATATTAACCAGCCCATATACACCGCTGTGACACTATCTGTGTGTGACCGTACCCATTTAGAAGTAGCTGAACTAAAGCTATTTTGCTGAGAATCTGTCATATTAACCAGCCCATATACACCGCTGTGACACTATCTGTGTGTGACCGTACCCATTTAGAAGTAGCTGAACTAAAGCTATTTTCCTGAGAATCTGTCATATTAACCAGCTCATATACACCGCTGTGACACTATCTGTGTGTGACCGAACCTATTTAGAAGTAGCTGAAAAAAATCTATTTTGCTGGGAATCTGTCATATTAACCAGCCCATATACACCGCTGTGACACTATCTGTGTGTGACCGCACCCATTTAGAAGTAGCTGAACTAAAGCTATTAAGGTTTCAACATAACTTTATTAAAGTATTAATTTGTACAAACAAAAAAGAAGAAACCAAGAATATAATAAAAACATAAATATTAAATTACTTAAGACAATGGTAAAAGAATATAAATTATAATACAATTGTGTTCCAGCCTGCTAAACCCCATAAAGAGTTATCTTCTTTTGTGCCCATATTTTTCTTATCTCTTAAAAAATACACATATAATTCACTTAAGGCAATTTTCATACAATTTTTAACATCAATGTTATCATGTTTAAAAATTAAAATATTTCTAGTCTTCCAAATGGCATTTTTAAAACAATTAATAATCATCCAGCAGACTCTTTGTTGTCTGGGTGTAGGGCAAGTAAAAAGTCCATATAAAACGTATTCATGATTAAAATCTTTAAGACCACATATCCATTTAAAAAGAAGGCCCGCTCTCTTCCAAATCTCCTGAGCGTAGTGACAGTTCCAGAACAAGTGCAACACCGTCTCATCCTCTCCACATCTGTCCCTTGGACATCTGGCTCTTGCCACCAGCCCCCGCCTATATTGAAACTCACGGGTAGGGAGGCACTGGTGAGCGATTGCCCAAGATAGATCCTTGTGGATATTCGTCAGGAACTTCCCGTACACGTTCCGCCACACTTTCTTGGATCTATCTTGCGAAAAAATTGGAAACGGTCACTACCTCTTCATTTCTTCGACACAGTTTAGCTAATTTTTTCTGGTCCCCCAAAATGTCAGGCTCCAATTCTTGGAGGTGTAAGAGCCTGACAGTTTTCTCTAGGACCACATAATGTTTAGGGGGACACAGAAGTACAGGAGCATTTAGAGAGATACGGAACCATCTTTTAAAAACCATGCCCGTTGCATATTTTAAGAAAAAACTAAAAATGCCATTGGATTTAACCATATTAAAACAGAAACAGAAATATTTAATATAAAAGAAGTTAAAAAAATTAGGAATATCTTTACCACCATTGTCTCTGCTCTTATACATACTTTCCTGCTTCAGTTTCTCCATTGATAAACCCCATAAAAACTTAAAACAAATACGAGTTACTTTTTTAATATACAAAGTTGAGGGGGGAAAAACCATTGCTATGTATAATAAAATAGGGATTAAAACCATTTTTATTATTAACATTTTCCCTTCCATTGTCAGATTTCTCATGTTCCACATTAAAACTTTTTTCTCTATTTTATTAATTGCAATGTCCCAGTTACAAACTCCATAGTTATCCTGATACAAAATAACCCCTAAAATTTTAATTTGGTCTTGCTGCATTTGGATTCCAACCGTTATTGAGGAATCCCAATTTCCTATATTAAAAACATTACATGCATTATACATTAAAACATTTATTTACATTTAATTTAACCACCTCAGCCCCCAGTGCTTAAACACCCTGAAAGACCAGGCCACTTTTTACACTTCTGACCTACACTACTTTCACCGTTTATTGCTCGGTCATGCAACTTACCACCCAAATGAATTTTACCTCCTTTTCTTCTCACTAATAGAGCTTTCATTTGGTGGTATTTCATTGCTGCTGACATTTTTACTTTTTTTGTTATTAATCGAAATTTAACGATTTTTTTGCAAAAAAATGACATTTTTCACTTTCAGTTGTAAAATTTTGCAAAAAAAACGACATCCATATAGAAATTTTGCTCTAAATTTATTGTTCTACATGTCTTTGATAAAAAAAAAATGTTTGGGTAAAAAAAAAATGGTTTGGGTAAAAGTTATAGCGTTTACAAACTATGGTACAAAAATGTGAATTTCCGCTTTTTGAAGCAGCTCTGACTTTCTGAGCACCTGTCATGTTTCCTGAGGTTCTACAATGCCCAGACAGTACAAACACCCCACAAATGACCCCATTTCGGAAAGTACACACCCTAAGGTATTCGCTGATGGGCATAGTGAGTTCATAGAACTTTTTATTTTTTGTCACAAGTTAGCGGAAAATGATGATTTTTTTTTTTTTTTTTTTTTTTCTTACAAAGTCTCATATTCCACTAACTTGTGACAAAAAATAAAAACTTCCATGAACTCACTATGCCCATCACGAAATACCTTGGGGTCTCTTCTTTCCAAAATGGGGTCACTTGTGGGGTAGTTATACTGCCCTGGCATTCTAGGGGCCCAAATGTGTGGTAAGGAGTTTGAAATCAAATTCTGTAAAAAATGACGAGTGAAATCCGAAAGGTGCTCTTTGGAATATGGGCCCCTTTGCCCACCTAGGCTGCAAAAAAGTGTCACACATCTGGTATCTCCGTATTCAGTAGAAGTTGGGGAATGTGTTTTGGGGTGTCATTTTACATATACCCATGCTGGGTGAGATAAATATCTTGGTCAAATGCCAACTTTGTATAAAAAAATGGAAAAGTTGTCTTTTGCCAAGATATTTCTCTCACCCAGCATGGGTATATGTAAAATGACACCCCAAAACACATTCCCCACCTTCTCCTGAGTACGGAGATACCAGATGTGTGACACTTTTTTGCAGCCTAGGTGGGCAAAGGGGCCCATATTCCAAAGAGCACCTTTCGGATTTCACTCGTCATTTTTTACAGAATTTGATTTCAAACTCCTTACCACACATTCGGGCCCCTAGAATGCCAGGGCAGTATAACTACCCCACAAGTGACCCCATTTTGGAAAGAAGAGACCCCAAGGTATTCGCTGATGGGCATAGTGAGTTCATGGAAGTTTTTATTTTTTGTCACAAGTTAGTGGAATATGAGACTTTGTATGAAAAAAAAAAAAAAAAAAAAAAATCATCATTTTCCACTAACTTGTGACAAAAAATAAAAAATTCTAGGAACTCGCCATGCCCCTCACGGAATACCTTGGGGTGTCTTCTTTCCAAAATGGGGTCACTTGTGGGGTAGTTATACTGCCCTGGCATTTTCCAGGGGCCCTAATGTGTGGTAAGTAGGTAAATGACCAGTGAAATCCGAAAGGTGCTCTTTGGAATATGGGCCCCTTTGCCCACCTAGGCTGCAAAAAAGTGTCACACATCTGGTATCTCCGTACTCAGGAGAAGTTGGGGAATGTGTTTTGGGGTGTCTTTTTACATATACCCATGCTGGGTGAGAGAAATATCTTGGCAAAAGACAACTTTTCCCATTTTTTTATACAAAGTTGGCATTTGACCAAGATATTTATCTCACCCAGCATGGGTATATGTAAAATGACACCCCAAAACACATTCCCCACCTTCTCCTGAGTACGGAGATACCAGATGTGTGACACTTTTTTGCAGCCTAGGTGGGCAAAGGGGCCCATATTCCAAAGAGCACCTTTCGGATTTCACTCGTCATTTTTTACAGAATTTGATTTCAAACTCCTTACCACACATTTGGGCCCCTAGAATGCCAGGGCAGTATAACTACCCCACAAGTGACCCCATTTTGGAAAGAAGAGACCCCAAGGTATTCGCTGATGGGCATAGTGAGTTCATGGAAGTTTTTATTTTTTGTCAAAAGTTAGTGGAATATGAGACTTTGTATGAAAAAAAATAAAATAAAAAAAAATCATCATTTTCCACTAACTTGTGACAAAAAATAAAAAATTCTAGGAACTCGCCATGCCCCTCACGGAATACCTTGGGGTGTCTTCTTTCCAAAATGGGGTCACTTGTGGGGTAGTTATACTGCCCTGGCATTTTCCAGGGGCCCTAATGTGTGGTAAGTAGGTAAATGACCTGTGAAATCCGAAAGGTGCTCTTTGGAATATGGGCCCCTTTGCCCACCTAGGCTGCAAAAAAGTGTCACACATCTGGTATCTCCGTATTCAGGAGAAGTTGGGGAATGTGTTTTGGGGTGTCATTTTACATATACCCATGCTGGGTGAGAGAAATATCTCGGCAAAAGACAACTTTTCCCATTTTTTTATACAAAGTTGGCATTTGACCAAGATATTTATCTCACCCAGCATGGGTATATGTAAAATGACACCCCAAAACACATTGCCCAACTTCTCCTGAGTACGGAGATACCAGATGTGTGACACTTTTTTGCAGCCTAGATGCGCAAAGGGGCCCAAATTCCTTTTAGGAGGGCATTTTTAGACATTTGGATACCAGACTTCTTCTCACGCTTTGGGGCCCCTAGAATGCCAGGGCAGTATAAATACCCCACATGTGACCCCATTTTGGAAAGAAGACACCCCAAGGTATTCAATGAGGGGCATGGCGAGTTCATAGAAATTTTTTTTTTTTGGCACAAGTTAGCGGAAATTGATATTTTTTATTTTTTTCTCACAAAGTCTCCCGTTCCGCTAACTTGGGACAAAAATTTCAATCTTTCATGGACTCAATATGCCCCTCACGGAATACCTGGGGGTGTCTTCTTTCCGAAATGGGGTCACATGTGGGGTAGTTATACTGCCCTGGCATTCTAGGGGCCCTAAAGCGTGAGAAGAAGTCTGGAATATAAATGTCTAAAAAATTTTACGCATTTGGTTTCCGTGAGGGGTATGGTGAGTTCATGTGAGATTTTATTTTTTGTCACAAGTTAGTGGAATATAAGACTTTGTAAGAAAAAAAAAAATAATTCCGCTAACTTGGGCCAAAAAAATGTCTGAATGGAGCCTTACAGAGGGGTGATCAATGACAGGGGGGGTGATCAATGACAGGGGGGGTGATCAATAACAGGGGGGTGATCAATGACAGGGGGGTGATCAGGGAGTCTATATGGGGTGATCACCACAGTCATTGATCACGCCCGTGTAAGGCTTCATTCAGACGTCCGGATGCGTTTTGCGGATCCGATCCATCTATCAGTGGATCCGTAAAAATCATGCGGACATCTGAATGGAGCTTTACAGGGGGGTAATCAATGACAGGGGTGTAATCAATGACAGGGGGGTGATCAGGGAGTCTATATGGGGTGATAACCACAGTCATTGATCACGCCCGTGTAAGGCTTCATTCAGACGTCCGGATGCGTTTTGCGGATCCGATCCATCTATCAGTGCATCCGTAAAAATCATGCGGACGTCTGAATGGAGCTTTACAGGGGGGTAATCAATGACAGGGGGGTGATCAATGACAGGGGGGTGATCAGGGAGTCTATATGGGGTGATCACCACAGTCATTGATCATGCCCCTGTAAGGCTTCATTCAGACGTCCGGATGCGTTTTGCGGATCCGATCCATCTATCAGTGCATCCGTAAAAATCATGCGGACATCTGAATGGAGCTTTACAGGGGGGTAATCAATGACAGGGGGGTGATCACCACAGTCATTGATCATGCCCCTGTAAGGCTTCATTCAGACGACCGGATGCGTTTTGCGGATCCGATCCATGTATCAGTGCATCCGTAAAAATCATGCGGACATCTGAATGGAGCTTTACAGGGGGGTGATCAGGGAGTCTATATGGGGTGATCACCACAGTCATTGATCATGCCCCTGTAAGGCTTCATTCAGACGTCCGGATGCGTTTTGCGGATCCGATCCATCTATCAGTGGATCCGTAAAAATCATGCGGACGTCTGAATGGAGCTTTACAGGGGGGTAATCAATGACAGGGGGGTAATCAATGACAGGGGGGTGATCAGGGAGTCTATATGGGGTGATCACCACAGTCATTGATCACGCCCCTGTAAGGCTTCATTCAGACGTCCGGATGCGTTTTGCGGATCCGATCCATCTATCAGTGGATCCGTAAAAATCATGCGGACGTCTGAATGGAGCTTTACAGGGGGTTGATCAATGACAGGGGGGTAATCAATGACAGGGGGGTGATCAGGGAGTCTATATGGGGTGATCAGGGGTGATTAGGGGTGATCAGGGGCTAATAAGGGGTTAATAAGTGACGGGGGGGGGGTGTAGTGTAGTGTAGTGGTGCTTGGTGCTACTTTACTGAGCTACCTGTGTCCTCTGGTGGTCGATCCAAACAAAGGGGACCACCAGAGGACCAGGTAGCAGGTATATTAGACGCTGTTATCAAAACAGCGTCTAATATACCTGTTAGGGGTTAAAAAAAACACATCTCCAGCCTGCCAGCGAACGATCGCCGCTGGCAGGCTGGAGATCAACTCTCTTACCTTCCGTTCCTGTGAGCGCGCGCGCCTGTGTGCGCGCGTTCACAGGAAATCCCGGCTCACGCGAGATGACGCGTATATGCGTCGCTGAGCGCAGGGCTGCCACCTCCGGAACGCAATCCTGCGTACAGCGGTCCGGAGGTGGTTAAACATTGACAAATGCAAGAATTCTTTGAATTGAAATGGTGGAACAAAATTATGATTAAGTAGATATAATGGGCGCATGTCCCAATGATAGATAGGACTGGATTACAAATGTGGAAAGCTGTACTGTGCAGAAAGGATAAAAGGCAAAAGGAAGAGTTACTGTTAAGCCTGAGCTCAACTCAATAGAGTTAGAGGGGATAGTGGGGAGTTTGCATATGGTAGTTAACTATAGTGAAAGAGAGCAACGGCAACATCTATATACAGCCAGGTCCATAAATATTGGGACATCAACACAATTCTAACATTTTGGCTCTATACACCACCACAATGGATTTGAAATGAAACAAACAAGATGTGCTTTAGGCCTCATGCACACGACAGTATTTTTTCACGGTCCGCAAAACGGGGTTCCGTTGGTCCGTGATCCGTGACCGTTTTTTCGTCCGTGGGTCTTCCTTCATTTTTGGAGGATCCACAGACGCGAAAAAAAAAGTCGTTTTGGTGTCCGCCTGACTTTCAATGTAAAGTCAGGAGTTAATATACCGTAGGATCGGAGTTTTCTCCAATCCGATGGTATAATTTAACTTGAAGCGTCCCCATCACCATGGGAACGCCTCTATGTTAGAATATACCATCGGATTTGAGTTAGATCGTGAAACTCATATCCGACAGTATATTCTAACACAGAGGCGTTCCCATGGTGATGGGGACGCTTCAAGTTAGAATATCCTACGAACTGTGTACATGACTGACCCCTGCTGCCTGGCAGCACTGATCTCTTACAGGGGCTGTGATCAACACAATTAACCCCTCAGGTGCCTCCCCTCTCCCCCCCCCCCCCCCGATCATTGGTGGCAGCGGAGAGTTCCGATTGGAGTCCCAGTTTAATCGCTGGGGCTCCGATCGGTAACCATGGCAACCAGGACACTACTGTAGTCCTGGTTGCCATGGTTACTTAGCAATATTAGAAGCATCATACTTACCTGCTGAGCTGTCTGTGACCGGCCGGGAGCTCCTCCTACTGGTAAGTGACAGGTCTGTGCGGCGCATTGCTTAATGATCTGTCACTTACCAGTAGGAGGAGCTCCAGCCGGTCACAAACAGCGCAGCAGGTAAGTATGATGCTTCTAATATTGCTAAGTAACCATGGCAACCAGGACTACAGTAGTGTCCTGGTTGCCATGGTTACCGATCGGAGCCCCGGCGATTAAACTGGGACTCCGATCGGAACTCTCCGCTGCCACCAATGATCGGGGGGGGGGGGGGAGAGGGGGGGCCGCACACTGGCCACCAATGATATTAAAACAATAGCGGGGGGGAGGGCGCACACTGGCCACCAATGATATTAAAACAATAGAGGGGGCCGGGGGGGGCGCACACTGGACACCAATGAAATTAATACAATAGATGGAGGGAGGGGGGCCGCACTGGCCACCAATGAAATTAAAACTGGGGAGGGAGGGGGTTTGCCCCCCTGCTGCCTGGCAGCCCCTGATCTCTTATAGGGGCTATGATATGCACAATTAACCCCTAAGGTGCAGCACCTGAGGGGTTAATTGTGCGGATCACAGCCCCCTGTAAGAGATCAGATGCTGCCAGGCAGCAGGGGGCAGTCATGTACACAGTTCGTAGTATATTCTAACTAGAAGCGTCCCCATCACTATGGGAACACCTCTGTGTTAGAACATACTGTCGGTTCTGAGTTTTCACGAAGTGAAAACACAGCTCTGAAAAAGCTTTTATGCAGACGGATCTTCGGATCCGTCTGTATGAAATTAACATACGGCCACGAATCACGGACGCGGATGCCAATCTTGTGTGCATCCGTGTTCTTTCACGGACCCATTGACTTGAATGGGTCCGTGAACCGTTGTCCGTCAAAAAAATAGGACAGGTCTTATTTTTTTGACGGACAGGAAACATGGATCACGGATAGGGCTGCAAAACGGTGCATTTTCCGATTTTTCCACGGACCCATTGAAAGTCAATGGGTCCACCAAAAAAAACTGAAAACGGCACAACGGCCACGGATGCACACAATGGTCTTGTGCATGAGGCCTTAACTGTCAGCTTTGAGAGTATTTACATCCAAATCAGGTGAACGGTGTAGGAATTACAACAGTTTGCATATGTGCCTCCCACTTGTTAAGGGACCAAAAGTAATGGGACAGAATAATAATCATAAATCAAACTTTCACTTTTTAATACTGGGTTGCAAATCCTTTGCAGTCAATTACAGCCTGAAGTCTGGAACGCATAGACATCACCAGACAGTGGGTTTTATCCCTGGTGATGCTCTGCCAGGCCTCTACTGCAACTGTCTTCAGTTCCTGCTTGTTCTTGGGGCATTTTCCCTACAGTTTTGTCTTCAGCAATTGAAATGCATGCTCAATCGGATTCAGTTCAGGTGATTGACTTGGCCATTGCATAACATTCCACTTCTTTCCCTTAAAAACTCTTTGGTTGCTTTTGCAGTATGCTTTGGGTCATTGTCCATCTGTACTGTGAAGCGTCGTCCAATGAGTTCTGAAGCATTTGGCTGAATATGAGCAGATAATATTGCCCGAAACACTTCAGAATTCATCCTGCTGCTTTTGTCAGCAGTCACATCATCAATAAATACAAGAGAACCAGTTCCATTGGCAGCCATACATGCCCACGCCATGACACACACACCACCATGCTTTACTGATGAGGTGGTATGCTTAGGATCATGAGCAGTTCCTTTTCTTCTCCATACTCTTCTCTCCCTATCACTCTGGTACAAGTTGAATATTCGTCTCATCTTTCCATAGGATGTTGTTCCAGAACCGTGAAGGCTTTTTTAGATGTCGTTTGGCAAACTTTTTTCTGGCCTTCCTGTTTTTGAGGCTCACCAATTTTTTACATCTTGTGGTGAACCCTCTGTATTCACTCTGGTGAAGTCTTCTCTTGATTGTTGACTTTGACACATACCTGTATACACCTACCTCCTGGAGAGTGTTCTTGATCTGGCCAACTGTTGTGAAGGGTGTTTTCTTCACCAGGGAAAGAATTCTTCGGTCATCCACCACAGTTGTTTTCCGTGGTCTTCCGGGTCTTTTGGTGTTGCTGAGCTCACCGGTGCATTACTTCTTTTTAAGAATGTTCCAAACAGTTGTTTTGGCCATGCCTAATGTTTTTGCTATCTCTCTGATGGGTTTGTTTGTCTTTTCAGCCTAATGATGGCTTGCTTCACTGTTAAAGGGCGGTCACTGTTAAAGTGGGGGTCACTGTGAAAGTCCCTGTTAAAGGGGCGGTCACTGTAAAAGTCCCTGTTAAAAGGGCGGTCACTGTGAAAGTCACTGTTAAAGGGGCAGTCACTGTGAAAGTCACTGTGGGGCTGTCACTGTGAAAGTCACTGTTAAAGTGGCGGTCACTGTGAAAGTCACTGTAAAAGTCACTGTTAAAGGGGGGTCACTGAAAGTCACTGTTAAAGTGGCGTCACTGTGAAAGTTAATGTTAAAGGGGCTGTCACTGTGAAAGTCACTGTTAAAGGGCAGTCACTGTTAAAGGAGCGGTCACTGTTAAAGGGCGGTCACTGTGAAAGTCATTGTTAAAGGGGCGGTCACTATGAAAGTCACTGTTAAAGGTGATGTCACTATGAAAGTCCCTGTTAAAGGGGCGGTCACCGTGGAAGTCACTGTTAAAAGGGCGGCCACTGTGAAAGTCACTGTTAAGGGGCGGCCACTGTGAAAGTCACTGTTAAAGGGCGGCCACTGTGAAAGTCACTGTTAAAGGGGCGGCCACTGTGAAAGTCACTGTTAAAGGGGCGGCCACTGTGAAAGTCACTGTTTCCCTGAAGGAAACAAGGCCATAGTGGTAGGTAAAAGTGACATTTGGTTACCACAAACAAGTGCCATCACCGATTGGATTTGGGGCCAATAAGGTTTGATCTTCTTACATACTCACCAAATATGTAAGAAGGTTCCATGTGACTTGGAACATCTACATGGTGGTAAGCTGAATACGTTTTAGCAAGTATCGTCGTTATCTTACCATCTGTAGATTAGTTTTAAAGATGATTCATGTAATCTGATACATCTTGAGGAGCACAGGTTATTCCCACAGACCTCTTCAGATGCTCACTTGACAAGGTAATATTCAATTCTTCTTGTCAGGTCTGGATATAAGCCAGAGGAAAGAAGCTGTCTGGACGAATTAATTTAAAGCATAACAAAAATCAAACTTGGCATAGCCCATGCTTTACACAAGACCACCTCTGTAGTGGTGAAAGAAAGCACTTAACAGTATAATAATATACCTGAGGGACTCCCTATCCTTTGGCATGAGTCTAAGCATCTTGTGAGTAGTGGTGGCCTTGCGGTTCACCCGGCGGTCGGTTCACGGTGAACTTTGCTCGATCGCGATTCGCAGAACATGCGAACATATGGCGATATTCGCACCCGCCGTATTATTTTACATTGTGAAGAACTTTGACCCATGACACATCCATCAGGTGGTACAGGACAGCTAATTAAGACATTTCAGCACATGGAAATACCCCTACCTTATAAATAAACCTGATCTGGCCGCCATTTTACATTCAGTGTTTTGTCAGTGTAGGGATAGGTTGCTGTGTGGAGCAGGGACAGACTGTTAGGGACAAAAATGCTATCAAATAGGTCCACAAAAGTCCTTTTAAGGACTGGTATAGGTGTACTATTGATAGGTGTGCAGTACAGCGGGGGTAATACACTTATAATATACTTTCTAATATAGAAAGCATATTATAGTGGATTTGTATTGTGCAGCAGTGGTGAGCGGTTCTAGCGATACTGCAGCTACACAGAGTGACAAACGCAATTAAAAAAAATTATTATAACTGGTGTGATAGACCAGTCGCCCCCCAAAAAACTGATAGAAGCAGGGGTGTTATATACCAATAATATACTTTCTATATAGTGCATTTTGGTACAGCAGCATTTGTTTGCGGTTTTTCTGCTTTCTCTCTGCTACACACAGTGACAAACGGTATTGGAAAAAATAATTATAACTGGTGTGATATACCAGTCGCCCCCCAAAAAAACTGATAGAAGCGGGGTGTTGTATTCCAATAATATACTTTCTTTATAGTGCATTTGGGTACAGCAGCATTTGTTTGCGGTTTTGCTATGTTCCCTCTGCTACACACTGTGACAAACGGTATTGGAAAAAATATTTATAACTGGTGTGCGCATGCCCATACGCGAAAATTATATTGCCGATATTTCGCACTTAAAAAGATAATGAATGGAGATCGCAAATTCTAATAATACATCTGGTATGTCATTGTCCATATTGTGGGACTATTTGTGCACTTGTAGTGTACGGGAGTTGTAATACCCGTCACTACCAAAGTGTCACTTGGTGTGCTGTCGTCCCTCCTTAATTATGGAGAAGTTGGTATATGTCAGTTTTATAAAATGTCATGTAATGTAATGCCTGTATTTCCCTGTTGCTATGAAACTTGCAAGTACAGGCCGGCTAGGGGTGTCATTCCAGCCCTTAGGCATTAGAGGGAGCTAGAGAGCCCTAGTTTATATAAGGCCAGACAAGGAAGGGAAAGTCAGTGTAACCTGATCTAGTGTGGAGTGCAGAAGTCAGTCTAGACCAGAGCTCAGAAGTTTCTAGAGCCTGAGGAAGCTGAGAGAGACAGAGGCAAAGATCAGAGAAGCCAGAGGTACTGAGAGAAACAGAGGAGGTACTTATTTAAGCCATAATCAAGGATATAAAGCCAGACTTAGGTTAATGGGCCTTGGTGAAGAATTGCTACATTCCAGGATCAGACAGAGTTAGAGTGCAAGCTCCTTTGCTGCAAATCCTGTGTTTAACACTCTGTAATTACCCTGCTGTACTGAATTGCCTGCATCGACCGAATTGCAAAATCGACTGTATGCTGAGGAACTGCGTTTCCAATATTGTCTCTGCCTGCAAACTACTAAAGTTGAAGTTCTGTTTTAACACCACGTTTCCTCAAATTATTCCTGCATCCACAAACGGCGTGCCACCGTTTACTTGGCACTGGCGTCACGAACTATTCCTACCTATACCTGCCCTTGCAGAGAGTCAGCTGTACCAGGTTAGTGTATATTGCACTACTACACCCAGAAACACCTACTACGCACAACTTGAGTACACTGCACCTCTCTTTTGGCGTCACGAACAGGATACGCACGCTTTATAGTGCAAGAAGCGTGAACTTTGTGCCTTATACAAGTGCCCTGTGACCAAAGTGACAATTTTCCTGTTTTATTCAAGTGGACTTTGTGGACTGAAAATCGTACCCAAAGTGTACCAAAAACCTCTAAAAAGCGCTGTGCAGTGTTGCGCTACCCAGAGGAAGAAAATCGCCGCATTGGAGTGTGGTTTTGTGGACTTTAAACATTCCTGCTTGCTGTCAGTGAATAGACAGCGTTTGTACCTAAAGATGGCCGCTGAGCTTGCTGAATTTACTGCTGCGTCACCTTCATCCCGAAAAGGCGGGAAAAGTTGGCGCCTTTCTGAGGAAAAAGCGGGAAGAAGGTCAAGGGCAGGCGCCACGGCTTATCTGGTCATTTGCATGTCTGCCAGCATGGACACCGCCCTCCACATACTGGAATACCTGGGGGGCGGCTCCCCAGTGCAATGGGAGGAGCTGGCTACTCTAATTGACGCGACCCTATCGCTCTCCTCAGTAGGATCGAGCATGTTGGATTGTGAACAGAGTGTTGCTGCAGCGTCCGCACCTGTAATTGACATGATGACTGACACCGGTGTAGAGCCAGAGGAGGCTCCACCGGCCTACGCTCCGGGACCGGAGCAACCCGCCTGCCGCACCAGGGAGAAGGAACCCGAGCCCTACTATGGCTCATGGAGGGACTTTTTTCAGCCATCGTTCAAATGGTCTTCCCTGATGGCGGAGATTCGGGAGGCCGCTATCAAGCGGAATACCAAGACAAAGATCGTGTATGAGGAGCTAACCAAGACCATACATGAAAGACACACGCACACCCAACCCCGCCTGGAAAGGAGAAAGGGAGTGGTGCTGTCGTTTGACAAATCCCGTGGCTACGGGTTTATTCAGGACTATCTTACTGGCAGAGACCTCTATGTGAATCGCAGGTCTGTCAAGAGAGACTACCTCCCTTCGTACCAGCACAGCCTCCGCGAGGGAGAGGAAGTGGAGTACACCCCTGCCGAGAGCCTACGAGGCCCCTATGCGACTGCTGTGACCCGTCCCAAGCGAGGACCTGAGGATTGGGAGGCAGAAGAAGGAGAAGACTACTCTGGCTGCGAGCGAGAACCGGAACGCTCTCCAGAGCCGGCCCATCACGCCTTTCAGGAGCGGAGCTCCTTCATTGGGCCGAATGTCTTCTGGCAGCCAACCGTGTTGGAGAAATGGGTGAGCTCCTATCCTTCCCCCGAGCTGCCTCGTCGGGAGAAGACAATATCGGAGCTGGAGCAGTTAAAAGGACTTAGTGCTACCTTTCAAAATATCCGGATGGGACGGAGACCAGACGCGTCGCCAGTACCTGAAGAGGCCGAGTCCGCGTCATCGGTGACTGTACCTGCGCCGGCGGCGCCAGCAGAGAACAGCGACTCCGACACAGAGAGCATCGGTGAGCAGATCGTCCGGCTGGAGGAGAAGTTGCGGGAGTTGCGCAAGACATACACCGCCAGGATCCAGACGCCGCCGAGGAAGGATGAGGTAAGGGTGCCTGTCACCACCCGCCGACCGCCTTCTGTTGCCACCGCTCCGTCAGTGCCCCAGACCGGACCCGCGATTGCCGTAAACTGCTGCACCCAGAGCACCGGACCGCTTGCTGCGGCGGTGCCAAGCACGTCACACCCTGCAGTGATCATGCCAGGGCCGGCACGGTCCACCAGAGGGTTCACCCCTAGGCCTATGGGGCCAATACCTATTAGGGGCCCCTTTACCCTACAGCTGCCCCCTGACACTGTTATGTGGGCACACCCTCCTGTAGAAGAATACTACAGACGGTACTTGCCAGCGGAGCCAAGTGGATATGATGTGCCACTGTAATCAGCCTGCTAGGCCTTTGATTTATTTCCTAAGAAGTTAATGTTAACCCTTCCAGGACAGGAGTCCTATGTTGCTGGTCCTTTGTTGCGGCTGCCAGTTTGTCCACGGCTCAGTGGTAGGTGTTGACCACTGAAATCACAAAGTCAGCAAGGCCAGGCTTGTTTCCAGGACCTCCTGCCTGCTTTTGTACCCCACACCAAGTTGTGCCTGTTCCTTTGTTGCACCTTTTACCCTTCACCCCCTTTTTAGGTTGATCAGGGGTTTTACAGCACTTTTCCTGCTGTCATTTTATTGTGCAACCTGATTCTAAGGAACCGTGCCCGGAGACAGACTCAAAAGGTACCTGAGCCTCTGCGATTCTTACTCTTTTAAAAGTATTGTGCCCAGAGATGGACTCCACCGCATGAGAGCCTCTGTGATTTAATATGGAAATAACCTGGGTACGGACTCATGTTTGTTATTTGAGCCTCCAAGAACTTTTATACCGTTTTCTACTGTTTTATCATGGACTTATTCATTGTCATGGACTATCCTGGTTCTGATGTTACGCTGTGCCAGGTCAGCGCCCCCGTTCCATTCACTATCCTGAGAGAAGAGAACGACGCCCCTTGTCACCACACTTCATTTTTGCCAATTGGACCTGATGTCAATATAAATGCAGATGAATTACATGTATGTATGCCTGCATGTCTCTTTTTCTATTTCAGGTAGAGATTCCAGTTGGGAGACCCAGGATGGAGTACGAGGTCGTACTCAGCTTAAAGCAGTGGGGTATGTAGTGTACGGGAGTTGTAATACCCGTCACTACCAAAGTGTCACTTGGTGTGCTGTCGTCCCTCCTTAATTATGGAGAAGTTGGTATATGTCAGTTTTATAAAATGTCATGTAATGTAATGCATGTATTTCCCTGTTGCTATGAAACTTGCAAGTACAGGCCGGCTAGGGGTGTCATTCCAGCCCTTAGGCATTAGAGGGAGCTAGAGAGCCCTAGTTTATATAAGGCCAGACAAGGAAGGGAAAGTCAGTGTAACCTGATCTAGTGTGGAGTGCAGAAGTCAGTCTAGACCAGAGCTCAGAAGTTTCTAGAGCCTGAGGAAGCTGAGAGAGACAGAGGCAAAGATCAGAGAAGCCAGAGGTACTGAGAGAAACAGAGGAGGTACTTATTTAAGCCATAATCAAGGATATAAAGCCAGACTTAGGTTAATGGGCCTTGGTGAAGAATTGCTACATTCCAGGATCAGACAGAGTTAGAGTGCAAGCTCCTTTGCTGCAAATCCTGTGTTTAACACTCTGTAATTACCCTGCTGTACTGAATTGCCTGCATCGACCGAATTGCAAAATCGACTGTATGCTGAGGAACTGCGTTTCCAATATTGTCTCTGCCTGCAAACTACTAAAGTTGAAGTTCTGTTTTAACACCACGTTTCCTCAAATTATTCCTGCATCCACAAACGGCGTGCCACCGTTTACTTGGCACTGGCGTCACGAACTATTCCTACCTATACCTGCCCTTGCAGAGAGTCAGCTGTACCAGGTTAGTGTATATTGCACTACTACACCCAGAAACACCTACTACGCACAACTTGAGTACACTGCACACTTCTAGTAATTGTTTCTTGGCTGAAAATATGAGCTGAAGGTTTTTCAGGTTCGCCTGCCATTAAAATGAATGGGATCTTGCGGTTCGCGAACATTTGATCGCGTTTGCGCGATCGCGTTCGCAAACCGTCCCGGCAGATGTTCGTCCATCACTACTTGTGAGCTCTCTCAATGTGGACATCTGTAGAGACATCAGGAATGGATCTAAGACAAAGTCCAAACTTTTCTTGGTAACTTGCATGTTTGCAGATAAATAATTCATCTCTGGGACTCCCCACATAATGAGGTTATTGCACTTTCCTCTGTTGTATTGATCTTTGAGGTAGAGACGGTATGCAAAAAATGTAAGTGGTTTTGGCAAGTAAAGAGAGCTGAGGCAGTGGCCTCCCTATAGACAGTTTTATTAGATTGTGCCTCCTCCACTTGTTTCACTTGTGTGCAGATGTGTTTGACCTTGTGTTTAATATCAGCTAGATCCCACATGACTGAGGAACAGTGTTCTCTATAATAGCTTGCATACTCTAAGAGGATATTTTAACAGATATATTAACAGAAGATGAGAGTCCAGAAGTAGAACCATCATATGCCAAGCTTTCTTGACACGTCTATGCGATGTATGGAAGACCCTAGAAGGGGCCTCACATTTTATACAGACAGTCTAAAGAAAAATTGCCCGTTAAGAAAAAGCTAATTGGTGTGAGACTTCGGAACGACCAGTAGGAATATAGGAGGCATTTAGAAGGCCAAAGATTTATCTTCTGTTCAGCAAGGTAAATATGTAATACAACAAGCAAGGCCCTGGTGGTATGTATCAGAGTGAAATTGTGAGATCCTGAAATGTGCCAAAGCCTGTGGCTACCAGTTTCAGGATACCTAACTCAGCTCAAATATGAGAACCACAGTCAGTTGCCCAGGGGTTACAGTAAACCACCTCATAGCGCACAGCGCCTGTTGGCAGGAGATGGTGTTTCAGAGCCTGCTTTCATACCACACTGGACTGGCAGGAAAGCTAGCCCAATGCTTCCGAACCCACATCTGCCTCAGCAATCAAAATGTCTAGCAAGTCCTAGAGTTGGCGTAATCACCCAACAACACCTGCAGGACACCAAGTATGGCTCACAGCATCTAAGGTGGGTAAGTAGGGCCAGGCTGCTTGGGATTGTTATAGCAGTCCACAGCTCTGGTCGGAGGAGCAAGTCATGAGTGCTTACAGGTGGAAATGTGAAATATGGGCCTAGTGACTATCTCTGTTCAGGTTTGTGGTGCAGCTTTCTTTTACATGTAGCCTTTCTGTGCAGTGTGTACCATTGTTGTTGGTCACATGAATAAAGCATTTGTCTTTTAACTCTTAATTAAGGCTCTGATTAATTTATAAGTCATGTCATGTAGATTTCCTGCGTATAAAACAGTTATTGGCTAGTTTAATATTTAAGATATCTTTTCGTTTGCAACAAAACAAAAATATATTCAAGCTTCTGATATGCTTTATGTAAAAGTTGACAGCTTATTATTTTAATTTTTTATGTATTTTTTGTCTAATTTACCTTTAATGTACTTTTATGAGTGGAAAAGTATATAACTTTACTTTCTCCTTCTTTCCTTTCCTCTAAGTTATAAGTTATATGGTTATTGAACTTAAAGTAGTTCTCTCACCTCAGGCATTGGGGGCATAATGCTAGGATGTGCCCGCATGTCTGATAGGTGCTGGTCTCACCTCTGGGACCCACATCTATCTTTAGAATGGAGTCTGTAAAGTGAAGAAGGGTGCACTGCGTATGTGTGGCTGCCCTGCATTCATTCATATGGGAGGGCTGAAAATAGCCAAGCCAACATCGGGTTATCTCATAACTGATGTATAAAATTAAAATCAGACATCATATAGTACATGACATTTTCTCTCTAACAAAGCTAGAATCAGCCCTGTACCTCACATCGATCCAGACATTTCCCTTTTCGTTGCTCTGCTGCATTTAAATCAAGCCTACAGCTCCCTGTCGCAACTTAGGAGGCAGTTGAAGGAGGAAACTGAACATGTGAAGCCATTTCAGTGAGTCGGACAAAGAAATAAGAAATATGCTATATAGACATATTTCACAGAATAACCCAGTGGCTTTGCTAAATTTTTAATTACATGCAATTACAAAAGTATTCATATCCTGGTGCTGGTTTGAAAACTGCAGAATATTTTTCATGGGACAACCCCTTTAAATGGGTTGTACCATCTGGACATTTATAGCATATATCTATAAATGTTCGATAGGTGTAGGTCTCACCTCTGAGACCCACTCCTGTCTCAATAATAGATCCGCATGTGCAGCTTACTCCATTCACTGCTAGGGGACTAGCAAAAATAGACAAATGTGCTATCCATTCATGAAAGTGGGCCCACACTTATCAGACATTGATGGTAAGGATGATTGAATGGATTCTAAATTAATCCTAATGGTTATAAATAGCAATGATCAAAGTTTTTTGCTTTGTGGAATTTCTCCACGAGATTTACTTCAATACTAATTTATTAATCACAAACAGCTTTAAATCAAATCTATCATGGCCTGCAGTTAAACCTTAGGGAGAATGTATCTTGGTGTACATCACTGTGTATTGCAGCAACATGCATAGGTAGTCCTTTCTGGTAGCGAAACAGTCACTGTTCATCAGAATGGAAGTCAGGTCACATATATGGTCGTGCGCATCTTTGAGCAGGCCACCAACAGTCCTAGCTAATCCCTAGCTAAACCAAAAGAAAAGCATACAGCAGCCATCAGTAAAGCAAAAGAAAAATGCTGTGCGCCCCTTTAGGAGCTGACTGCCAAAGACTCTCTAGTGGAAAAAAATAAGGACATGGAGGCAGCGCCAATAAAGTAGTGGGGGAAAAAAGGTTCTTTCAATCCATGTTGTGGTAGTGGAAACACATGCATTTGAATGTTATCTGTAGAATGACTGTGCGTCACTATTAGGCTTAGTTCATACTTCACTTATTTGATCAGTTATTCTCATCAGTTATTGTCAGCCCAAAGCAGGTCCAGGTCAAAACCACAGAACAGGTGCAGATCTATTCATGATACCTAATCTGAGAGTAGACATGGCTCCTGAATTTGGCTCACAATAAGTGATGGAAATAACTGACCAAGCAACAGAAGAGTGAACTCAGCCTTACAGGTCAATGTTAGCATCAGGGCTAATTTATCGGTTTGGACTTAACCATGCAGTGGCCAAAGATTCAAGTAGTGGCCCCATGACAGTGGTGTCGGCAGTAAGGCTGTTTTCACATGACTGTTTATTTTTCCATTCTTTTGATCCATCAGAAGAGCAGGCCAAAAAAAGCGGACTTTGTATTTTAAGCATTCGCCTTCAAACTATCAGTATTTGGTCAGCGTTTGATAAGTATTTGTAAGGCAAAAACACAGAGTCGGTCTTAGCCCCTTAAGGACTCAGCCCTACAGTTGTGTTTAAAATTATTCAACCCCCAATGCTGTAAAGGGTTTTAGGGAATTTAGTGTACATTTGTAATTGTGTTCAGAATGAAATCTTACAAGGACTTTTTAAAGAACCAAATGCAACTAAAATTACATCAATTGTTTTTGTAATACAGTATTAAATGTTTTTTTTTGTGATTTCTTCATTGACACAATTATTCAACCCCTTAAAGACTACCACTCTTAAGAACAGAGGTTCATTCAAGTGTTTTCGATCAGGTATTGAAAACACCTGTGGATGTCAAGGAGCAGCAATTAAGCATAATAAGCACCAATTAGGCAGATTTAAAAGGACTGTGATACTCAGCTCCTTCTAGACATTTACTGGTGTGTTTACAAACATGGTGAAGTCAAGAGAATGGTCCAGGAAGACAAGAGAAGAGGTGATTTCTCTTCACAAGAAGGGCAATGGCTATAAGAAGATTGCAAAGATGTTAAACATGCCAAGAGACACCATAGGAAGCATCATTCGCAAATTCAAGGCAAAGGGCACTGTTGAAACGCTACTTGGTCATGGCAGAAAGAAGATGCTGACTTCGACTGCTGTGCGCTACATGAAGCGCAAAGTGGAGAAAAGTCCCCGTGTGACTGCTGAGGAACTGAACTGTTTGGAGGAGGAAGAACAAGGCCTATGAAGAAAAGAACACATTGCCTACTGTGAAGCATGGTGGGGGGTCAATCATGCTTTGGGGCTGTTTTGCTTCTACAGGTACAGGGAAGGTTCAGCGTGTGCAAGGTACCATGAATTCTCTTCAGTACCAGGAGATATTGGATGAAAATGTGATGCAGTCCGTCACAAACCTGAGGCTTGGGAGACGTTGGACCTTTCAACAGGACAATGATCCCAAGCATACCTCCAAGTCCACTAGAGCATGGTTGCAGATTAAAGGCTGGAACATTTTGAAGTGGCCATCGCAGTCACCAGACATAAATCCGATTGAGAACCTCTGGTGGGACTTAAAGAAAGCAGTTGCAGTGCGCATGCCTAAGAATGTGACTGAACTGGAGGCTTTTGCCCATGAAGAATGGGCGAAGATACCCGTAGATCGCTGCAAGACACTTGTGTCAAACTATGCTTCACGTTTAAAAGCTGTTATAACTGGAAAAGGATGATGTACTAAGTACTAAGATTGAATGTCACTTGGGGGTTGAATAGGTGCGGATCCGTCTGGTATCTGCACAGACGGATCCGCACCTATAATGCAAACGCTTAGATCCGTTCAGAACGGATCCGTTTGCATTACCATGAACAAAAAAACTTTACATTGAAAGTCAATGGGGGACGGATCAGTTTGAAAATTGAGCCATACTGTGTCAACTTCAAACGGATCCGTCCCCATTGACTTACATTGTAAGTCTGGACGGATCCGCTTGCCTCCACACGGCCAGGCGGACACCCGAACGCTGCAAGCTGCGTTCAGGTGTCCGCCTGCTGAGCGGAGCGGAGGACAAACGGTGCCAGACTGATGCATTCTGAGCGGATCCGCATCCACTCAGAATGCATTAGGGCTGGACGGATCCGTTCGGGGCCGCTTGTGAGAGTCTTCAAACGGAACTCACAAGCGGAGCTCCGAACGCTAGTGTGAAAGTAGCCTAAAACTGATAATGATGTGAGCACAGAAAAGACATTTGTGGTTATTTCATTATAAATGTTATGTTATATTTGTCTGACTTACAAGTGCCTCTTTGATTTAATTGTAAACAAGATGACTGAAATGATCAAAATCAATGTCAAACTGGCCAAAACACTCAATTTCAGTGGGGGTTGAATCATTTTGAACACAACTGTATTTCACCTTAACCTCCTCCCGTCCGCCCATAGGATATAAATGTCCTATGGGTGGATCTCTATTTCTGAACGCACGTTTTAAAATGTCCGTTCAGAAAGTGCAGGGCAACCCTTAGAGAAGGCAGGGACAGTTCCCAGGTGTCCCTGCCTTCTGGATCGCTGCATACACAGTGCTCACCGAGTTCCTGTTCCGGCCCGGCGGTCATGTGACCGCCGTGACCGGAGAGTGCAGGGGCTGTGTGAGGTCACAGACCTCGATCAGCCCTGTTCTGAGGCTGTACAGCACAGAATTATGCTGTAAAGCCTCTCTGGGGGGTGCATTTCTTCTTTAACTGGGGCTACTATGTCAGTCCCAGTTACAGGAGAAATCAACAGTGAAAAAAAAAAGAAAAAGTAAAGCAAATGTCCCCCAGAGGTCTTGTATGACCTTATGGGGGACGAAAAGTGTAAAAAATAAAATAAAATAAAAATAAAGGGTTGAAAAAAAAAAAAAAAAAAAAGTTTCACATGTAAAAAAAAAAAAGTCCCCAAGTAAGGAATAAAAAAAAAATGTTAAAAATAGAAAAAATAAAATAAAATAGACATATTTGGTATTGCTGCGTCCGTAGAAACCAGCTCTATAAAAATATCACATGACCTAACCCCTCGTGTGAACACCATAAAAAAAAAACTATGTCAAAACAAGCAATTTTTGTCACCTTACATCACAAAAGGTGCAACACCAAGTGATCAAAAACGCGTATGTCCCACAAAATGGTACCAATAAAACCGTCACCTCATCCTTCAAAAAATGAGCCCCTACATAAGAAAATCTCTCAAAAAATAAAAAAACTATAGCTCTTATAACATGGAGACACTAAAGCATCATATTTTTGGTTTCAAAAATGCTATTATTGTGTTAAAGTGAAACAAATAAAAAAAAGTATACATATTAGGTATTTCCGCGTCCGTAAAAACCAGCTCTATAAAAATATCACATGAGCTAACCCCTCAGGTGAACACCGTAAGAAAAAAAAAAAGTGTCAAAACAAGCAATTTTTGTCACCTTGCATCACAAAAGGTGCAACACCAAGTGATCAAAAACGCGTATGTCCCACAAAATGGTACCAATAAAACCGTCACCTCATCCCACAAAAACTGAGCCCCTACATAAGAAAATCTCTCAAAAAATAAAAAAAAATATAGCTCTCAGAACATGGACACATTAAAACATAATTTTTTTTGTTTCAAAAATGCTATTATTGTGTAAAACTTTAATAAATGAGAAAAAGTATACATATTAGGTATCGCCACGTCCGTAACAATCTGCTCTATAAAAATGGCACTTGACTGAACCCCTCAGGTGAACACTGTAAAAATAAATAAATAGAAACTGTGCTAAAACAACCAATTTTTTGGTCACCTTGCCCCATAAAGTGTTATAATGAATGATCAAAAAATCATATGTACCAAAAAATAGTACTAATAAAACTGGCACCTTATCCCCTAGTTTCCAAAATGGGGTCACTTCTTGGGGTTTCTACTGTAAGGGTGCATCAGGGGGCTTCAAATGGGACATGGCATCTAAAAACCATGTGGAGTTCCTTTTCTTCTGCGCCCTGCCGTGTGCCCATACAGCAGTTTATGACCACATGTGGGGTGTTTCTGTAAACTGCAGACTCTGGGTAATAAATATTGAGTTTTGTTTGGCTGTTAACCTTTGATGTGTTAAAGAAAAAATTGGATTAAAATGGAAAATCTGCCAAAAAAGTGAAATTTAAAAATTTGATCTGCAATTTTATAATGCATAACATTGTACAATCTGAAATGTAAGCACAACGAGAACTGTAAAAAAAAAAAAAAAAATTTGATCTCCATTTTCCTTTAATTCTTGTGGAACGCCTAAAGGGTTAACAAAGTTTGTAAAATCGGTTTTGAATACCTTGAGGGGTGTAGTTTCTACAATGGGGTCATTTATGGGGGTATCCACTATGTAGGCCCCACAAAGTGACTTCAGACCTGAACTGGTCCTTAAAAAGTGGGTTTTGGCAATTTTCTTAAAAATTTGAAGAATTAGTTCTAAACTTCTAAGCCTTCTAACGTCCTAAAAAAATAAAATTACATTTCCAAAATGATGCCAACATAAAGTAGACATATGGGGAATGTTAAGTAATAAATATTTTATGAGGTATCACTTTCTGTTTTAAAAACAGAGAAATTGAAATTTAGAAAATTGCAAATTTTTCAAATTTTTGGGTAAATTGGGGATTTTTTCATAAATAAAGGTGAAATATTTTGACTCAAATTTATGATTATCATGAAGTACAATGTGTCACAAGAAAACAATCTCTGAATGACTTGGATAAATAAAGACGTTCCAAAGTTATTACCACATAAAGTGAGATATGTCAGTTTTGCTAAATTAGGCCTGGTCAGGAAGGGGGCAAATGGCCCAGATGGCAAGTGGTTAAGGACTTGCCCATTTTTTGCAAATCTGACCAGTATCACTTTAAGTGCTGATAACTTTAAAATGCTTTGACTTACCCAGGCCGTTCTGAGATTGTTTTTTCGTCACATATTGTACTTCATGACACTGCTAAAATTGGGTCAAAAAAAATCATTTTTATTTATAAAAAAAATACCAAATTTACCAAAATGTTTTAAAAAATTGCAAGTTTCCAAGTTTCAATTTCTCTACTTCTATAATACATAGTAATACCTCAAAAAATAGTTATTACTTTACATTCCCCATATGTCTACTTCATGTTTGGATCATTTTGGGAATGATATTTTATTTTTTGGGGATGTTACAAGGCTTAGAAGTTTAGAAAGCAAATCTTGAAATTTTTCAGAAATTTTCAAAAACCCAATTTCTAGGGACCAGTTCAGGTCCGAAGTCACTTTGCGAGGCTTACATAATAGAAACCACCCAAAAATGACCCCATTCTAGAAACAACACCCCTCAAGATATTCAAAACTGATTTTACAAATGTTGTTAACCCTTTAGGTGTTCCACAAGAATTAATGGAAAATTGAGATACAATTTCAAAATGTCACTTTTTTGGCAGATTTTCCATTTTAATATTTTTTTTCCAGTTACAAAGCAAGGGTTAACAGCCAAACCAAACTCAATATTTATGACCCTGATTCTTTAGTTTACAGAAAAACCCCATATGTGGTCGTAAATCGCTGTACGGGCACACGGCAGGGCGCAGAAGGAAAGGAATGCCATACGGTTTTTGGAAGGCAGATTTTGCTGGACTGGTTTTTTGACACCATGTCCATTTGAAGCCCCCCTGATGCACCCCTAGACTAGAAACTCCATAAAAGTGACCCCATCTAAGAAACTACACCCCTCAAGGTATTCAAAACTGATTTTACAAACGTCGTTAACCCTTTAGGTGTTCCACAAGAATTAATGAAAAATAGAGATACAATTAAAAAATTTCACTTTTTTGGCAGATTTTCCATTTTAATCATTTTTTTCCAGTTACAAATCAAGGGTTAACAGCCAAACCAAACTCAATATTTATGGCCCTGATTCTGTAGTTTACAGAAACACCCCATATGTGGTCATAAACTACTGTACGGGCACACGGCAGGGCGCAGAAGGAAAGGAATGCATACAGTTTTTGTAAGGCAGATTTTGCTGGACTGTTGTTTTTGACACCATGTCCCATTTGAAGCCCCCCTGATGCACCCCTAGAGTAGAGACTCCAAAAAAGTGGCCCCATTTTAGAAACTACGGAATAGGGTGGCAGTATTGTTGGTACTAGTTTAGGGTACATATGATTTTTGGTTACTCTATATTACACTTTTTGTGAGGCAAGATAACAAGAAATAGCTGTTTTGGCACCGTTTTTATTTTTTGTTATTTACAACATTCATCTGACAGGTTAGATCATGTGATATTTTTATAGACCAGGTTGTCACGGATGCGGCGATGCCTAATATGTATACTTGTTTTTATTTATGTAAGTATTACACAATGATTTCCTTTTTGAAACCAAAAAAATCATGTTTTAGTGTTTCCATAGTCTGAGAGCCATAATTTTTTCAGTTTTTGGGCGATTACCTTGGGTAGGGTATGATTTTTGCGGGATGAGATGACGGTTTTATTGGCACTGTTTTGTGGTGCGTGTGACTTTTTGATCGCTTGCTATTACACTTTTTGTGATGTAAGGTGACAAAAAAATTGTATATTTAGCACAGCTTTTATTTTTTATTTTTTACGGTGTTCATCTGAGGGGTTAGGTCATGTGATATTTTTATCACATTTTTTCCGCTAACAATGCAAGGATTAACTGCCAAACTAAAGTCAATATTTATTGCCCTGATTCTGTAGTTTACAGAAACACCCCATATGTGGTTGTAAACTGCTGTATGGCCACACGGCAGGGCGCAGAAGGAAAGGAACACCATATGTTTTTTGATGGACTGATTTTTTGACACCATGTCCCATTTGAAGCCCCCCTGGAGCACCCCTAGAGTAGGAACTCCAAAAAAGTGACCCCATTTTAGAAACTACACCACTCAAGGTATTCAAAACTGATTTTACAAACTCTGTTAACCCTTTAGGTGTTCCACAAGAATTAATTGAAAATGGATATGACATTTCAGAATTTCACTTTTTTTGGCAGATTTTCCATTTTAATCATTTTTTATCTCTAACAAAGCCAGGATTAACAGACTAAACGCAATATGTATTGCCCTAAGGCCTCATGGACACAAACGTATTTTGTTTACGTGTCTGTTCTGTTTTTTTTGCAGATAGGATGCGGACCCATTCATTTCAATGGGTCCGCAAAAAATGCGGACAGCACACCTTGTGCTATCCGCATCCATATGTCCCTTCCGTAGCCCAGCAAAAAAAATAGAACATGTCCTATTCTTGTTCGTTTTAGGCATTGTTACAATGGAACCGCAAAAAAAATGGATGGCATTCGGAAGACATATGTTTTTTTTGCGGATCCGCAATTTGCGGACCACAAAACACATATGGTCGTTTGCATGTAGCCCAATTCTGTAGTTTACAGAAACACCCCATATGTGGTCGTAAACTGCTGTACGGGCACACGGCAGGGCGCAGAAGGAAAGGAACGCCATATGGTTTTTGGAGGGCAGATTTCAGCAGATTTCACTGGGATAATTTTAACTTGCCATGTCACATTTGAAGACCCCCTGATGCACCCCTAGAGTAGAAACTACAAAAAAGTGACCCTATTTTGGAAACTGCGGGATAAGGTGGCAGTTTTGTTGGTACTATTTTAGGGTACAGATGATTTTTGGTTGTTCTATATTACACTTTTTGTGAGGCAAGGAAACCAAAAATAGCTGTTTTGGCACTGTTTTTATTTTTTGGTATTTACAACGTTCATCTGACAGGTTAGATCATGAGTTATTTTTATAGAGCAGGTTGTTACAGACTCAAGAATACCAAATATGACAACTTTTTGGGTTGGTTGTTTCAGTTTTACATAATAAAGGATTTTTGAAAAAAAAATTTTTTTACTGTCTCCGTATTCTGAAAGTCATAGTATATTTTTTATTTTTTGGGTGACTGTCTTATGTAGGGGCTCATTTTTTTCTAGTATGAGATGATGGTTTGATTGGTACTATTTTGGGGTGCATATGACAGTTTGATTGTTTGCTATTACACTTTTTGTGATGTAAAGTGACAAAATGGCTTTTTGATACCATTTTTATTAGATTTTTTTACGATGTTCACCAGAGGGTATAAATCATGTGATATTTTATATGTGGTGATACATAATATGTATACTTTTTTTTATTCATTTAAGTTTTATACACTAATATAATTTTTGAAAATAAATAAATAATAATCATGTTTTAGTGTCTCCATAGTCTGAGAGCCATATTTTTTTTTATTTTTTGGGCAATTCTATTAGGTAGGGTATAATTTTTGCAGGATGAGATGACTGTTTGATTGGTACAATTTTGGGGTGCATCTGACTTTTTGATCGCTTGCTATTATACTTTTTGTGATGTAAGGTGACAAAATGGCTTTTTGACACCGTTTTTTTTTGTTTGTTTGTTTTTACGGTGTTCACCTCAGAGGTTAAATCATGTGATATTTTTATAGAGAAGGTTGTTACAGATGCAGCGATGCCTAATTTATTTATTTAAGTTCGTGTGCTGGGGGGCCTAAGGTGAAGCGTTGCTATGCCTTGTTAGAGCTGA